>NW_017729006.1:54622239-54637459 GCF_001723915.1 Gavialis gangeticus | reverse complement strand
TAGGATGGGGTGAGAGACGGTGTCAAAGGCCTTGCTGAAGTCCAGAAAGACTACATCCACCGCGACACCTGCATCCATGGCCTTTGTGACCTGATCGTAAAAGGCAATCAGGTTGGTCTGACATGATCTCCCCCTAATAAATCCATGCTGATTGCCCCTGAGCATCATTTCTGATGCCGGCCCATCACAAATGTGCTCCTTGATGATCTTCTCAAAGAGTTTCCCCAGGATTGAGGTAAGACTGACGGGCCTATAGTTGCCCGAGTCCTCCCTCTTCCCTTTCTTGAAGATGGGAAGAGGGAGGACACTTAGCATAAAGCACCATGAGTTAGAACAGCCCCTCTGACCTAACAGACATTCACCTGTTGGGTTGGGATGGGAGGGGGAATTGAGCTTTATTTTGTAGCCATTGAACAGAGAAGCCTGCCTGTAGCCTCTCTTCCCATGCCCTGCCTCCCTACCCCTCCCAGTTTCAATTCTGTCTGCAGGAAGGGAGGGGGGAGAAAGGAGGGGGAATGAGCTGTGGGCTGGGGTTTGCTTGGCCTTAGCTGGAGAGGGAGGAAGCTGTGGGGTGCCACAAGGCAGGGCAACCCACCCCACCTCCAGCTCAGGCCAGGCAAACCCCAGCCCACAGCTCGCTCTCCCCCGCTTTCCTGAAGACAGTACTGGGGCAGGGCTGGTCTACATCAGCTCAGCCCCAATCATGGGATGGGTTGACCCTAGGGAATAGAAGTTCTCTAAGGTGCTTCAAAGTGGAGTGCCTTCATCTGATCCCTTGCTAGATGAGGGTTATTTTGCTGCTACTTTTAAAGTATTCTGTAGTTGTGCATGTGTTTGTCATAGCACAGCTGTAGAACACTTTCAGGGGGCCAATTGTGCAACAAATGCAAGTTCTGTGTGTGTCCAGTATTTTCATTCCAAGAAATCTCTTTTTATAGTGTTCTTCAGACTTCTATTCTGTTGGTCTGCAGCACTACAGCTGCCACACAAAGAAAACTGATGGTAAAAATCAGTCTGGTCAGTGGCAAAAGGAATGATGGAGACATATCAGAATTCTCATTATGCCCCAAAATTAGAATGCTTTGGTTTAAACATAATAGATGTGAGTGGTATAGTTTTTGTTTTAAAGATGCAGTGTAAGATATGGTAGCATACTACAGGCATGAGGTGAATACAGACATCTAGAAGTCTCCCAAGGATGAACAAAGTCTGTGGTGCATATATAAAGGAAGACAGTCATTTAAGGTCAGGACAGGAGCTTTATTTTGCAATTTTGAAGCATTTTACAATGTGAATATGGTACTACTAGGAGACACCTATCATTACACATCTATAGGTTTTTGTCTGTGAATTACTTTTCCATTTGTAACGAATAACTGAGGTTTTTACAGCAGTTTAGAGGAATTGGGGAACATACTGAAATGAATGGAAAGTGTGCCTATGTCCCCCTGGAATGCTTTGAAAAGAATCTGGAATATTGTATAAAATTCTAGTCACTGATCTTTGAGAAAGATGAATTCAAGTTGGAGGAGATACACTGATGGGCTTCTAGGATTAACAGGAGAATGGAGAGCCCACCTTAAAAGAGGTGATTAGAACTGCATGGTTTGATTAAGTCAAACAAAATGAAAGCTGAGAGGCAATATGATTTCTATCCAGAATGTGTGAAATGTTTTCATCTGTCTAAGAAATGAGATTATAAAATACATTTCCAGTAAGAGTAGGGAGGCAAGGCAAACAATCTAACTAGTCAGGGGTGACTGGTGCATTCTGAGTTTGGTGGGGGACATAATTTGTGGGTGGGCCTGGGAACAGGCTAAAAGCCCCATATCCACTCCCATACTTCTGTGCTGCGGCTTAGTGCCCCCCCCACAACAAACAAAAAAACCTGGCAAAAAATCTGCCCTACTTTTGGGGACCAATCTCAGGGGGGCCACGTGCCCCCCCAACCCACCAGTCGCCTGTGTAACTAGTTTTATGATGAACCTTGGTAAATTTATGCAATGGGGTTGCCTGCAATCGAAAGGGACTCGCTTTGATGATCTAGGAAGTCCCTTCCAGGCCTATAATCTCCTTAGAAATCCCATACTGAACACTTTCTGTCTCCCTATTTAGGACCAGATCTTATTTGCTTTTATGCACCTAAGTGGTGAGCACAGAGTCATGTAACTTCAGTTTGAAGCACTTATGCACAATCTGGGGTTCAGCATTATTCAGTAGGGTTCCGTTCTGGCTGGGCATTAGATAGTGATGGAGCAGAGCAGCCCCTCCACCTGTTTGCCTAATGCTTAGGACACTTTCCCAGGGAACAGTGAAGTTCTAGGTCCCCTTCACCCAGAAGAAGTTTGAATCTGTACCCCCTGTATCTGGCTATAAGAGGAAGACAAATTCTCTGTACAGTGGAACTGCGCTACAGTATGTGTTTTTGATCCATGTACATGTACCAGCTCTTTCCTGATGATGGGCAAGGTAAACAACATAAAGCTAGAAAAATAATGTGAGTTTATTTTCAGATGTATATGTAGTGACCTACTTTGTGGTTTTGTAAATTTTGCAGAAATTGTGAAATCTGGAATTGTGCACAAAATCAATAAAAAAAGTAATAAAAAAAAAATGCTGGCTCTCCAGTGGGAGCCAGCAGTCCTTGCTGCTGGGAAGGGAAGGTGCTGGCTGGCAGGACAGCACAAAGGGCAGCAGACAAGATGATGGCTGCCCCTTCATTCCTCCTCCCCATGCGAGGGCCTCTCCACCAATCAATACTGAGGGGCAGGGCCTCATGAAAGGCAGCCAGCCATCCAGATGGAAGCTGCCCCCTTGTCCCTCCACCCCCTCGGTCCTCTCCACTAATTAGCACCGAGGGGGGGAGTCACCATATAGTGCCCACAAAATTAGCTCTGTGCACTGCAAGTGGGCTGTGAAAAACCCTTTGTCTCACCACAGTTTAGGTAGGTTACTATGATATATATGGTGGTGAGCAAGAACAAACTTTGGCCTAATGCTAATTCAAGCATCTTCCTATTTGACTACAATTATTTGATTCCATTTGCTACTGTCAAAATCATGACCTCTAGCCTAGTGGCCTAAAAACTTCTAGATTTATAAATGTGCTAAATCATGTCACTGGAACTCATAAAAATAATCCAGATTCTTAACATTTTGGTGAATGACCTACACAATATCGTGTCTATAAATCTAATGAAAAAGTGCTTAAGTTTTGTAAGCTTTTAATTGGTCTGTCTCTTCAAGGGGTTTTGTTCAGCCTTTTAGAACACCAGCTTCAGCCTGCAAACTGATACAGATCATCTGTAAAACAAATGATACAGATTAGAAGCCTATTCTTAGCAAATGGAAGGCTATCATATGTAACATCCAGCTACATGCAGTATGATGGTAATGCAATCTGTTTTCAAACCTGCTCTTGTCTAAAGTGTACTTCAAAGGCTATTATGAACATTTGGCCATAGATACTGTCTACAGATATTGTTTTAAGTTGCCTAGCTTGGCAGTCAACATCAAAAGATAATACCTAAATGAAGCTTTTAGCCTTTGATTCATCCAAGTGATCATGTTCCACAGTTCTATAGAGGAAAGCCATATTGTGATGTTTTATGGGCTGAATAGAGGCTTTAAGCACCTCTTATCTACTGTCTGTCAATTGGCAGAAAATATTTGTTCATCCTCAGAATCTCCTCTTAGGGAAATGCATAAGGAGACTGAATATATGCAAGTCACTGTCAAATGTACAGAATAAACTCAAAAAACACAGAAAAAATATTTTTGCTAACTTGTTTTTAGTCATGTTAGAAGTTGTATATCATGAAAGCAAGTAAAGAAAAATTCTGACAGATGTGATCTTCAAGTTGGTGGTGCCCTTCTTAAATAAGAAATTGTTTCAAGACTGTGAATTGCATACATGTTGTGACTATGGACTTGCAAAGAGAATAACCTCAGGGGCACCTCTTTTGACACTAATGTTATTTGTAACCATTTCCTCCCATCATAGATACTCAGAGTGTTATTTTCATGAAATACTAACAACTTCTGGGACCCAAAATTCTTGGATCACTCAAATATGTTCTCACAACCCTTGCAGTGGTAGGATGCTTTACCTGCGGCAGTCTATGGTGTTCTTGGTGTTTTGGGGCGGCATGCTTTGCAGTTGTGTGACAGGGTTGAGCATGTAGTTTTAGGAATAGGTTAGACAAGCTCTTGGATGGAATGGTTTGAATAGGGATAATCCTGCAGGAGGCTGAACTAGATACTTCCTCTGGTCCCTTCCAGCCCTACTTTTTTATGATTATAAGAAATCATAATGAGTCTTTTGTTTTTGCTTTTCTGCCTCTTTAAACATCTGCAAACATCCAGTGATTCTGACATCATTTTCTAACTATGCCAGCAGTCTTGTTTTCAGTTTTCTGTTGAACAAAATGCCAGAAGGTGACAACTTGTGCTTCATTGGTGCCATTCAGTAATTAGTCCTTAATACAGATCAGAGTCTGACTCTACAATCTGCCTAGCAGGTGTTTCATTATTTAGATACCACTTGTTTGACTGGGGATAATTTAAACTCTTGCTGATGATATGTATAGACATACTTCATTGCAAGCTGTTTCAACTTATGCCCATTTACATGTAGTTGCTGTCTCTTTTAATAAGGGAATTAAGAAGAAAAGTCCAGGGCAAGAGCACATTTTTGCACTGCCCAACCTATCTACTTTGTTTTGAAGTTCCATGCAGTCTTGAGGCAGATCTGTTTCTTTTAGTGATTGTTCCAATTCAGAGGTTCTCAACTTTTTTTCATTAATGGGCACTGCAATGACAGCCTTTTTCATGGAGCATTAAAAGAAAATCAAATAGATATAATCGTCATAATCAGTTATGCCTTTCAATGTGATTCTTGATGTGATTGCGAGTGCTTTTGAGCATTGCTTTTGGGCTTATTGGAAGGCACTTTATAAAATCACAAGAGCACTATGGCACTATGGTGCTCACGAGCAACAGGTTGAGAATTGCTCATTTTGCCTGTTCTAATTGCTCATTTTGCAATGGGTTTTGAACAAATAGGTTGGCCCAGAGAGTGGACCTGTAAGGCATAGCAGGTAGGAGACCACAGCACATGAGCTGCAGGCAGTAGGCGTGTGCTTTAAGGATACAAAAGACTGAGTTATAGCCAGAGCTGGGAGACAGACCCAGAAAGCAGGCTGTGTCCACAGACACAGTTTGGTTCAAGTTGGTTCAAGGAGAGAGGCCATTTGAATCCAGGCAGCCTGCTGCCAGCACAAAGGAAGTCTGAATTCTGAGATTTTAACTAGACCTTTGGTCCAGAATGCTTGGTGGGAAGTGATTTAATCTGTCTCCCTGTTGAAAGGCCCCATGTGTAGTAGGCATATGTTAAACCAGTAGCTGATAGGGCTGCATTGATAACTTATAACAAACAACTAATATAACTTGGTGACTACTGCTACTTTTTTACAGTAAATCTTGGAATACCAGGGAGGTGCCAGAGCAATGGAAAAAGGCCAACTTTGTGCCTATATGCAAACTAAACAGGATGACACACACAGCTATAAAGACTAGTTAGCTTGACAACAGTGATAACATTTTGGAGTAGCTGATAAAGAGTTAAAATATAATATTAAAAGATGGGAACATAATTCTTACCAATCAAAATAACTTTATGGAAAATAGGTCTGGTCAGACAGGACTGATAAGCTGTGATGAGTCTTCAAGTTTGCTTGCTTAAGCTGACCATGTTAACAATACTGCCAGAGCTTCTGTAATGGTAGTGTAATGGTGACACTGTAGCTGTGATAGTCCAGAAGTTATGTGAGAGATGAGGATTTCCTAGGGTGATAGCTTTTATTGGACCTACTATAAAGTTGAGATAAAGTTAGACAAGCTTTTGAATGCAAGACGATTCTTCTTCAGGTCTGGTCACAAGGAGTCAGACCTAACTATCCTAACTACATAGTTGGTCCAATAAAAGATATCACCCTAAAAAATCCTTGCTTCTCACAAAGATTCTGTGAGAAGCTTCTAAGGCATTTGACTTAGTACTTCACTATACTTGTTATTTAAAAAAAATGCCAATACACAATATTAGTGCAGCACTAGTTAAATGAATTAAATTAATCATACTGGAAGATTACACAAAGTAATTGCAAATTGAGTTATCATCAAATGAGGATATTTCCATTCATATCTCAGAGGGTTCTGTTTGTTGCCTAACAATATTCAATATCTTTATCAGAGATTGGGATGAAAAAACAAAATCATTGCTTGCAAAGTTTGTGGATGGTGAAAGTTTGCTTGATGAACTGATAAGGTCAAGTCAGTTATATAGCATGATCTGGATTTCTTGGAAATCTCATTCAAACAACCATACCTTTTCATAGTCATATTTAAGGTCAAATAGGACATAACTACAGAGCAAACAAAAGATAGGAACACAATAGTTGGGGCAGTAGTGTAACTATGGGTGGGCAAGGGGGGCACCAACTTAGGACAGGTGCCAGAATTGCCTCCTAGCCCCATGGAGTTCATACCCTGGCATCAAAAACAGCCCTACAGCATTGGCTTTTGCAGCTGGAGTTGGGTGCCCAGACACCATGCTGCTACTGTACGAGTAATGGACAGGGCAGGCAGACTGCATGATGGTGGCTGCAACAGCAGCCGTAACCACAGCAGCAGTATCTGGGGGCTGTTTTTGAGTCCTTGGCATAGGTAAGATTACTGTGCTTCATGCCCCCATCACCCCACTGCCTGCCTTGGAACCGGCACCTCCCTGGCATTCAGCAGCATCTTTCCCCTGCTACCCACTCTTGCATTCACAACCCATGCCCCTCGGGAGATCCCCCCACCCTTCTCCACTACCTCCCTCCAGGGTGCCAGCTCTGCTACTTATGCCTCTGGTTGGTGGTAGGACTTTTGCCGGATAATGAACAGAGCATGAGTTCCAACTGTGATAATTTGGCTTTAGAGAGCCAATGTGTGTTTCTTAAATGTAGAAACGGAGGGGTAGTTAGTAAGGAGCAAAATATTGCACCTGAGTGGAGTACTATCTCTGCTTATGATATAAGTGAAATACCATAACTGGAATACTATGTTTCTGGTATCCAAAGCATTTCTGGAAACAGTTCACAAAAGAGCTACAGAAAAAGTTATCCTGTGTCAGGAAATCCTTCTTGAGAGTGAGAGATAAGGGAGAGAAACACTTTATCAAGAAAATGTTTAAGAGGGTGACTTTGCTGCAATCTAGAAGTATCTCCATGGAGAGAAGATTTAGGTTACTGGAGGGCTTTTTAATCCACTGACACAGGTTTAACAAAATCTGGCAGTTAGAAACTGGAGCTATACAAAGCCAAAATAGTCAAGAAATACAACATATTTTTACAACGATAGTAAACCACTGGAACATTTAATCAAAGGATATTGTGACTTCTTAGAAAACTGAAATCATTAAGTAAAGACTGGATACCCTTTTAAAAGGCTTTCTATAAGAGAAATGAGAAATTACTTGATGAATTTCTATGGCCTGTTTTCTGCAGATCATTGTAGATACTCATAATGGCTTCCTCTGCCTTCTAAGGGTCCTGTGCTTGACTGGAGCTTACAGCAGAGACAATACATCCCTTCGTGCCAATTGGCTGAAAGGTCCAGATCTTTGGCTGTCATATGGACTGAGATTGTAGTCAGATGAACAAGTTACTGGGAGGAAAGTTAGGGTGTGAGCTTACAGCCCACCCACTAAACTGGTAACTGCCTCTGTGTCTGCTTTTGTGCCATTAAGATACCTCACATTTGCTTTGGGATAAAAACATGCACAGGGTAGCCGACATGCTTTGGTTTATCTCACAATAACGTGTTCACAAGTCCATACCCTGACTATGAAGATGCACTACTACTGAAGCTGTGTATACAGGTTCCGGCTCTATGGGCCTGCACTGCAGGTAAGCATCAGCCACCAACTTAAAAGGAATAGGCTGCTCCTAATTTGGGACTAAAGGAAGGAAGCTCAACGGGCAGTTTGAATCACTTTCTATGATGGGAAATAGAACTTCTTTCATAAGCACCAGGGACTCATTGGGCACATCTACAAGTTGTCCTACATTGCCATAGTAATACACTACATCAGTGTATGGTGGGCTATGGTGATGTAGCAATCACATGAGTCTACATGTGATTGGCAGCTACGTTGCTGTACTAGCATGCTCCGTTGTTTTAGTGTGCTGCTATGGCGATATAGTGGCAACATCTAACCATGCACTGTGTGTACAGTGCAGTACAGGCAATTACTGCACCGTGCTTTAGTACTTCCAAAAGGAAATACTAAATCGCCATATGGCAATGTGTAGATGCACCCATTGTGTTGTAATCTGTATATAACAGCTAGCGTTAACTAATGATGTATGTGAGTCATTCAGTGTTCCTTTTAACACTATTGTTTTGGTCATGCCAGTGGGTGGCTGATAAAGAAGTTGGACTATGTTTGTATTCTGCATTTATTTCATGCCATAGATTCTCATCTGGATGAACTTTTGAAAAATTAAGATTGTCCAAATTATCTTGTTTTACAACTATTTCTCTCTGAAGTTGAGTTTTAACACAACCCAGAATAAATCCTTGCCATACTTTCTGAATGGTATAAAACAGTGGAAGCCAATCTTTTTGACAGGTGTGCCACAAATTAGCCTTGCACCCTCCTCTAGTGCCACTCCAATCAACTTTCCTTGCCTGATCTGCTGCTCTACTTTCTGCTTCCTATCCTGTGCCACCTGCCCAATCTGCTGCTCTGCTTTATGCTCCATGCCCTATTTGCCACTATACTGCCTGTCCCCTACCTGATCTGCCATGTACCGCGCACAGAGGCTACCCATGCCACTTGCGGAAGGCTGGTCACCCCTGCGCTGGAACACTGCATTAGCCAGCATTTCATCTACAATAGAGTTTTATTATCCCATTTATTAAATGTATAGTTTATGGCTATATATATAGAACTGGCCAAAGCTTTCTCTAGCATCTGCAAAACACTGCTCAAATATAAATTGGTATCTCAATTTTATCTAATTATGCAGGTTCAACTGGACATGTATAAGAAGTAGTTTTCCTGATTTTGCTCCCTTCCTAAGTAATGTGGCACAGAACACTGCATTTGCTCTATCTTATTGTATCCTAAAATACTGTAATCATCTCCAGTTTTCTGCTTTCTGTCTGTTTCAGTGAAAGTAGCATGAATAAAAGAAAATGATTAGAAATATTTGACCCCATTTTACTTTTGCTATATTGGTGTATTTCAAAATCCTGCAAAACCAGAAATTATATAGCTGATCCCCATCCCTCCCCCATGTCGCTGAGGATGGTGGTACACTCTGTCCTATAGTGGTAGGCTCGTGCCTGTGCTGTGACTACCTAGCAGAAGGCAGCAGTAATAGGGCTGTGTGACTAGATTTGTGTATGAGTATGAACTTGTGTTACTTGCTTGCTTGGTGCAACACAGTGACACTGGACTTTAGCAGAGCCTGTGTTTGTTCTTGTGCTGCTTAGCAACAGGCAGTGATGCCTCCCTACCACACTCTTTCCATAAAAACCTGGAAAAACGTGACTTTTATCAAACAACCAGAGATATGACTCAGCAGCAGCCAAAATATTAATGATGAAACAACGCCATAAAACACATGCACACTAAAAAATGTTTGCATATTTTAGAAGCCATTGCAGCTGCAAGTGATCTGTTCCTTGGGTAGCCAGAATGCATTGTTCTCAGCCGACAAATGGTGGAGCTGTTGCTTTGAGAAATGACTGTGGTACACGCTGCTGCAAAACTGATGCAAAAATTGGAC
The DNA here is from genome assembly GCF_001723915.1 of Gavialis gangeticus. Lineage (NCBI taxonomy): Eukaryota > Metazoa > Chordata > Crocodylia > Gavialidae > Gavialis > Gavialis gangeticus. The sequence continues at coordinate 54,627,620 of NW_017729006.1, read as the reverse complement.
CATCCAAGATACATATGTGTATTAAACTGTAGGACTATTGAAAGAACAATTCTGTTGGTTGGACTGATGCCCTGGCAGAATGACAGTACACTGTAGTTAGAAATGATATGCAAGAGAAATTAAAATGACTGGTTTCCCAAGGCAGATATGTAGAAAAGCCTGAAGACTATATTAAAATTATGTTCTTGAATTAGAATGATTCCATTTTGGTGTTCCAAAATTAGTTAAACTAGATTTGAATGTAGATACATAGGATTTTTTTCAAGTATGTTGATATGTACTGGTTACCTTAAACTAAAGCTAATTGTAAAGACAATTTTTGTGCGCATTTCTTTTGAAGAAAAAGCATGCTAGAACTTTTCTGATACAAAGCATTTTTATCAGTTTGTTCAGCCCAGTATGGATCAGCCAATACTACTTTGTAAATACAATGTTTAAAAAAGAATATAAAATTAATAATAATTGTAACAATTTCCTACTGAGCACTCTCAGAAATGTTTCTATTTGAATCTTTCACAAAATTTGTGTACAGATTTTCATAACAAATAAGTATTTTCTTTCATTTCTAATAAGAGACAATAGGACAGAATCACAAGAGTTATCCAAAAATAATTCTCCTCTATGGACAAATATTTACTGTCATCTTCTTTTGGATCAGAAACAAGAAAATTATGATGTGGCTTGTAACAGGTGTGTATCTCAAGGCTGGTCATCACAATGGCCTGTTCACCTGTCTGGGCAGTTTGCCCACCTATCTTTCTTGCCACACCTTTGATGTAATGAATAAATTATTTCTAGGCAAGAGGCTGCCCCTTTAATATCCTGATGTCTAGGGTTTACACACGATTCCAACCTCCCCTTATCATGTCTCCTAAGCCTCGCAGGTGTTCCTACCATCTATCACTTCTGCACCCCTCTCGTGCTGGGCACTATGCCCCTACATCCACACCTTGCTGGCGCTAGACTCTCTGCACCCTCGTACATGCACTCCTCTGGATCTAGGGCTCCCTGCACCTTTGTTTCTGAGCCCCTCTGGCACTAAGGATTTCTGTGCCCTTGTGTCTACACCCCTCTGGCATTAGGGCTTTATGTGCCCTTGTATCTGTGCCCCTCTGGCTCTAGGGCTGTCTGTGCCCTTGTATCCGCACCCCTCTGGTGCTAGGGCTCTCCACAACCCTGTAGCTGTGCCCCTAGGGCATCTCCCTCTCTCTCTTTCTCTGTGCCTGTCACTAACTCTACCCAAATTCTGGGACCTTTTCTCTAGGCACTAATGAGGCCTCCAAACCTCCCCTTATAGCCTCATCCTGATTCTCTGGTGTAAACAGAAACACAAAAACCTCTAGGCTATAACTTCAGTATTATCAATAGCAAATATTATTAATTTGACCTGTTGGGGGTCAAATTTACACCCTTAATCCAGCAAGCCCCCCTAGCCTAAATATCTAGGAGGTTCCTAAAGTCTCACAATACTTGAATAGCAAAGCAGGCAGTGCTGGTTCTCAGGCAGCTTTCACATGCAGGAAGTCCTTCCCTGGTGGTTGCTAGAAAGAGAGACAGAGTGCCTCACTATCTCTACCCTGAGCTTATATGTCCCCAAGCCCTGCTTCCTTCCAGACATGTGACTCCTGCAGGTGTTACCCTATTACTTCCTTATGCTGTTACCACAGCAACCCACAGCTGGGAAGCTCTGCTGGCTAGGCTGCTTCAGCCTTAAAGGAGCAGGCACATCTTAGTGTGCTGCTACATGGCTAACAGAGCTTTTTATAATTCCATGAAAATAAGGTGACCCCAGAAATTTAATTTCCTTTCTATGTCTGTGTATAGCATGAAGATAGACAATTCTGTCTCCCCAGAACAACACCACACCTGTGTGTGCACACACACCTACAGATAGAGGAAGTGAGACAGCTAGCTACTTTCCAGTAGCATAATGATAATTATTATACCAGCCAAGAACCTAGGACTGGACGTTCTGGGCCATCTTTTATGATCTCCTTAATGGTGTCCAGGACACACAATCATCTTTTTCTGGTTTTTATTACCTCAATCCTGCCACCAGATTCACAAAAGTGGATTCTTACATACTTGGACTTTGTACTCTGGTTTATCAGTCTGACTGGAGATAATGCCCTTCAGGAACAACAACAAGAATGAACCATTTTCATATCTCCAAGGCACAATTCCAAGCTTGCAAACAGACTTGCCCACAACTCAAAACAACATCAAATGATTTTCAATAAGACTTTATCTTTACAAAGTCCTATAGAAGCCAGCTAGCCAGTGACAATTTTCCCTCAGTTTCTCCCTTTACTTGTTTTTAAAACTCTTTTCTTCAAAGGAACTGACATTAGGGCTGTGCAAAACGGGCCCTATTTGATTCGGGTGAGCCCAAATCATGGACAGTGATTTGATTTGTTGATTTGGATCACTGTCCCTGATTTGATTCTGCTGAATCCAAATCTGAAGATTTGATTCTGATTTGGCGAATCAGCAATTCAGACACAGGCACAGCTTAAATTTTTTTGTCTACATATCTTGAAGCAGCAGCATGGCTCATGATTGCTGTGGTGCCAGGGCGGATGGAGCATCCCACAGCAGCGTTGGGGGGGTGCTCTCCAGTGTGCTCGGCAGCAAACCAAGAAATGGGCTGCAAGTACTTCTAGTCCACTTCCAGGTCTGCTGGTGAGCATGCTGGAGGACCCCTTCTCTCAGCAATCGGCCGCAGGGCGACCCTGGGTTCCCCCCCCAAACCCAGGAGGCACCAGTCGCCAAGCTGGTGGGGTGTGGGAACCCCCTGCACGCTCTCCAGTAGTCCAGGCAGTGGACCGGAAGTGCTTCTGGCTGACTTCCAGGTCTGGTACCGAGTGCTCTGGGAAGCCCCCTGTGCTTCTATGAGACACTGCATCTGTCCCAACACCACAGTGTTCAGAGCCCCTGCTACCTAGAGGTATGTAGAAAAAACATTTAAAGCTGGATCTATGTCCGAATCGCCAAATCTGTCCGAATCTGTACAAATCAATTTGGAGAGTTCCGAATTGATTTGGAGAGATTAAAGGATACTCTGATTTTGATTTGGATTCAGAGATTTGGCTAGCAAATTGGGCCAAATCTCCACCAAATTGAATCAAGGACCGAAGCTTTGCACAGCCCTAACTGACATGAGTCTTGCTAAAATACCAATTGCCTTCATTAGAGTTAGGCAAAGGTTTTCTTTGCTTATGTTGTTTGGTAGGTAATACCTTATTAGGTGCTGACACCATGGATCCTTACTGCTTACACCACAGCAGTGTGTTTATATGCCCCATATCTTAAGTAGTTGCAAGGGAACAGATCTTTTTCTGTAGTTTAACCTGCACGTTTGACTGCCTTTCTGTTGTACAGTCAGGGTCACAGTTTTCCCTGTACGGTCATTTAGTCAGTCAGCAGTTGTAGTAATTCCTTGTGGGGAATATCTCACCAAACACACAGGAGAGAGCCATGTTTCATAAAAATAGGAGGGTGTGATTTTTAAAATCATAAACTATTGGCAGGAGGGCTTAGGGCAGAAGTAGCACCTAGAAATTACTTTTGAGGCAGTTTTTAAAACTGACTAGAAGTTAACAGTGTCTTTTAAAACTAGGCCAATGACAACAACTTTAGATATCAGAGACTGAGCCAACCTGGGAAAACTTTAGATTCTTCCTCTGTACAGTACTGAAGCCTTTCCAGAGTTCCCCATGTATCTCAGACCAGGTACAGACATCACACATAAACCAGTATAAGTGCTTAGAAACCAGTCTACACCCATAACTGAACAGAAGTTCAGTGCACATAGACTGGTTTAAAAATGGCAGAACCCAATGTAAAAGGGTGCCTGTACATGAGCCTGGAGGCTGTTCTGATGCACTGTAATTACAGCACATTGGAGAAGACTTAATTGAGTTAGTTGGAGTGTGCTAATTACCATGCTTCAGGCAGCCTCTGTGTCTTGTGTATCAGTGTACCCGTGCTTCAGAATGGCAGGCAGGTACTTTATCTAAAGCTCATTTGACAAGCTTTAGATAAAGAGCCCCCACTGCCATTTTGAAGCACAGGATGCTGATACATGAGACTCTCTGGGCACTTAAATTAGAACAGCTGTTGCAGTGACATTAATTCAAATGTCCCCCTACCTCCCAGAGCACTTGTAAATATGCCCAGATAGACCTGGATTGATGTAATATCAGACTTAAGTGATTTAGGTTAGACTGGTTTATCAAACTTTTGTACCAGACCCTTAGCAACTCAAGTTAGGTCACAGCCTGCTGGCATCCCAGGAGCCTTTGCGACCCCCCTGCTTCCCCTCTCCCTTGCATGGAGATGCATTGGAACTTGGTCAGTGCTTGGCCAAGGTTGTCACATAACTGAGGCAGCAAAGCTCCTCTGCTCAGCCCTGCCTCCTGCCTGTGCCTGTCAGCTGGACTGGGCACCAAGGTGTGGGGGGTATGAGGGAGCAGAGGTCTGCTGTAGCCCCCCACAGCTGTACTGGCTCAGGTCTGGGAGGGGCTGGGGCCAGGCCTGCATGGTGGGGGCCTCTGCTCTCCCACCTGACCCCCTGCCTCACCAGGTTGCTTGGCTGGGTTTGGCATCCTCCAGCAGCCTGAGAATGCCATGAGGAAGTTGGGGAACCTGCTGACCTTAGCCAGTGCAGGAAGCCTGCATGCCCTCCACAACTGCTGAAGGGTGAATGTCTGTTCTGTTTGCTTCTGTCTTGGGCTTTTTGAATGTCTCTACTTGGCCACAGACTAATCAGGTAGGTACATGCTGAGTACTGGGCTAAACTGGAAACTTGGTCACTTGTTGTAAGTGTTAGGGTAACTATATGGATTTTGGAAGTTGAGGTAACATATGAATTTTGGGGAGTACTGAATGTGCAGCTGAATAAAGGCTTTTTCCTGTGTCTCAGAAAAAGCTGCTAATCACAAGGCTAGATATATATTAAAAGCAACTAACTTAGCTAATGTCTAAGTAAACGGATTCTTAACTAAAGGGTATGGTGCAAAGTGCATGATGTGCTGAGTAAAGAAAGAATAGCCCACTAACTAGTGTCAGAAGACAAAAGCAGAAATATGGCTTTGGAGAGGGTGCTGAAGTCAGCAAGAAAACCAGAAACAACCAGAGAGAAACTGTAAGTGACCGAAAGAAGATGGGGGTCAAAGTCTTATGCATGCTCTCTTAGCAGAAAGGCATGTAAATGAATGAAATGCATAGGCAATGTCATGCTAATGAAGCAAACAGTAAACAGAGGTGGAGCTTGAGATGGGAGGAGAAAGGGGTGGAACCAAAGGAGGGATGAAGGTGGAGTAAATGTTAAAATGTATGAACCAAGGTGTATAAAATGTGAAAGGAACTAATGTTCAATG
>NW_017729006.1:54612743-54617239 GCF_001723915.1 Gavialis gangeticus | reverse complement strand
GATTCTGATTTGGCGAATCAGCAATTCAGACACAGGCACAGCTTAAATTTTTTTGTCTACATATCTTGAAGCAGCAGCATGGCTCATGATTGCTGTGGTGCCAGGGCGGATGGAGCATCCCACAGCAGCGTTGGGGGGGTGCTCTCCAGTGTGCTCGGCAGCAAACCAAGAAATGGGCTGCAAGTACTTCTAGTCCACTTCCAGGTCTGCTGGTGAGCATGCTGGAGGACCCCTTCTCTCAGCAATCGGCCGCAGGGCGACCCTGGGTTCCCCCCCCAAACCCAGGAGGCACCAGTCGCCAAGCTGGTGGGGTGTGGGAACCCCCTGCACGCTCTCCAGTAGTCCAGGCAGTGGACCGGAAGTGCTTCTGGCTGACTTCCAGGTCTGGTACCGAGTGCTCTGGGAAGCCCCCTGTGCTTCTATGAGACACTGCATCTGTCCCAACACCACAGTGTTCAGAGCCCCTGCTACCTAGAGGTATGTAGAAAAAACATTTAAAGCTGGATCTATGTCCGAATCGCCAAATCTGTCCGAATCTGTACAAATCAATTTGGAGAGTTCCGAATTGATTTGGAGAGATTAAAGGATACTCTGATTTTGATTTGGATTCAGAGATTTGGCTAGCAAATTGGGCCAAATCTCCACCAAATTGAATCAAGGACCGAAGCTTTGCACAGCCCTAACTGACATGAGTCTTGCTAAAATACCAATTGCCTTCATTAGAGTTAGGCAAAGGTTTTCTTTGCTTATGTTGTTTGGTAGGTAATACCTTATTAGGTGCTGACACCATGGATCCTTACTGCTTACACCACAGCAGTGTGTTTATATGCCCCATATCTTAAGTAGTTGCAAGGGAACAGATCTTTTTCTGTAGTTTAACCTGCACGTTTGACTGCCTTTCTGTTGTACAGTCAGGGTCACAGTTTTCCCTGTACGGTCATTTAGTCAGTCAGCAGTTGTAGTAATTCCTTGTGGGGAATATCTCACCAAACACACAGGAGAGAGCCATGTTTCATAAAAATAGGAGGGTGTGATTTTTAAAATCATAAACTATTGGCAGGAGGGCTTAGGGCAGAAGTAGCACCTAGAAATTACTTTTGAGGCAGTTTTTAAAACTGACTAGAAGTTAACAGTGTCTTTTAAAACTAGGCCAATGACAACAACTTTAGATATCAGAGACTGAGCCAACCTGGGAAAACTTTAGATTCTTCCTCTGTACAGTACTGAAGCCTTTCCAGAGTTCCCCATGTATCTCAGACCAGGTACAGACATCACACATAAACCAGTATAAGTGCTTAGAAACCAGTCTACACCCATAACTGAACAGAAGTTCAGTGCACATAGACTGGTTTAAAAATGGCAGAACCCAATGTAAAAGGGTGCCTGTACATGAGCCTGGAGGCTGTTCTGATGCACTGTAATTACAGCACATTGGAGAAGACTTAATTGAGTTAGTTGGAGTGTGCTAATTACCATGCTTCAGGCAGCCTCTGTGTCTTGTGTATCAGTGTACCCGTGCTTCAGAATGGCAGGCAGGTACTTTATCTAAAGCTCATTTGACAAGCTTTAGATAAAGAGCCCCCACTGCCATTTTGAAGCACAGGATGCTGATACATGAGACTCTCTGGGCACTTAAATTAGAACAGCTGTTGCAGTGACATTAATTCAAATGTCCCCCTACCTCCCAGAGCACTTGTAAATATGCCCAGATAGACCTGGATTGATGTAATATCAGACTTAAGTGATTTAGGTTAGACTGGTTTATCAAACTTTTGTACCAGACCCTTAGCAACTCAAGTTAGGTCACAGCCTGCTGGCATCCCAGGAGCCTTTGCGACCCCCCTGCTTCCCCTCTCCCTTGCATGGAGATGCATTGGAACTTGGTCAGTGCTTGGCCAAGGTTGTCACATAACTGAGGCAGCAAAGCTCCTCTGCTCAGCCCTGCCTCCTGCCTGTGCCTGTCAGCTGGACTGGGCACCAAGGTGTGGGGGGTATGAGGGAGCAGAGGTCTGCTGTAGCCCCCCACAGCTGTACTGGCTCAGGTCTGGGAGGGGCTGGGGCCAGGCCTGCATGGTGGGGGCCTCTGCTCTCCCACCTGACCCCCTGCCTCACCAGGTTGCTTGGCTGGGTTTGGCATCCTCCAGCAGCCTGAGAATGCCATGAGGAAGTTGGGGAACCTGCTGACCTTAGCCAGTGCAGGAAGCCTGCATGCCCTCCACAACTGCTGAAGGGTGAATGTCTGTTCTGTTTGCTTCTGTCTTGGGCTTTTTGAATGTCTCTACTTGGCCACAGACTAATCAGGTAGGTACATGCTGAGTACTGGGCTAAACTGGAAACTTGGTCACTTGTTGTAAGTGTTAGGGTAACTATATGGATTTTGGAAGTTGAGGTAACATATGAATTTTGGGGAGTACTGAATGTGCAGCTGAATAAAGGCTTTTTCCTGTGTCTCAGAAAAAGCTGCTAATCACAAGGCTAGATATATATTAAAAGCAACTAACTTAGCTAATGTCTAAGTAAACGGATTCTTAACTAAAGGGTATGGTGCAAAGTGCATGATGTGCTGAGTAAAGAAAGAATAGCCCACTAACTAGTGTCAGAAGACAAAAGCAGAAATATGGCTTTGGAGAGGGTGCTGAAGTCAGCAAGAAAACCAGAAACAACCAGAGAGAAACTGCAAGTGACCGAAAGAAGATGGGGGTCAAAGTCTTATGCATGCTCTCTTAGCAGAAAGGCATGTAAATGAATGAAATGCATAGGCAATGTCATGCTAATGAAGCAAACAGTAAACAGAGGTGGAGCTTGAGATGGGAGGAGAAAGGGGTGGAACCAAAGGAGGGATGAAGGTGGAGTAAATGTTAAAATGTATGAACCAAGGTGTATAAAATGTGAAAGGAACTAATGTTCAATGTGGCCCCCTGGTTTGTTGTTTTTTGGGAGCTAGTCTGAAGCTGTCTCCATTCTGAATAAAGCTGTTGTGAGCAATATGTGCTGGTGTTTGCTCCCTGTCTGCTCTGGCAAATGAGTACAGGGATCTATGAGCAATTGGACCTAGTTGTTGGACACCGCATGGAGTCCGGGTCTAACAGTAAGACACCTTGATATTCCTCTTTTTCACATTTACAAAAACTGTACTTTATTGCATTTTGCATTTCTGATTTTTCAGACTTTTCTGTTGGAGCAGACTGTACTATGTTCCTGCATGATCCTGTTGGTAGAAGTTTTAGATAAGCCTCCACAATGACATTTCCAAACACTATTTTACAATAATAATAAAAAAGAAAAATGTTAATTTAATTCTCCGTTGTAGCTGAGAGATCCTTAGATTAAATTGGATTTGAGATCTTCATTAGCATCAGTGGCTTGGAACCAAATTTCTAGTTCTAGTCAACCAACTTCTTTCTTTGCTTCTGTCAGAAAACAGTAACAACAACAACAAAAGAGTTAAATAGTTATCCAGAGGTTTTTCTCCCCCCCAGGCCCAGGCTTTAAATGTGGAAATTATGGAATTTGCAGTGTGATTAAAATGTAATTGCCATTAAACTGAGGAATAGTTTATCATTATCTCTGAGAATGCATTTGCATCTCAGATTTTTAGTTTCAAGTCTTCCCACACTGCCCTTTACATACCAAATCACTTGTTTCAATCAATAGAAGCACAAATTAACTAAGAGGTAGGATAATGATTGAGTTAAGTTACATCTGATGTCACAAGGGCACAATGTAAGAATGATCTATGGGTTTGGTCTTGATGATACTCAGAGCAATTAGATGCAAAGACTGTTAAAAATGAGTATAAATGAATGTTCTCCAGTTTAGCCTAGGCAAGAGCTTTCTGTGAGAGTTACCTGTAGGGAGAGTTGATAGCTAAGAAAATAAAAAACATTTATTAGCAAGAGAAACTCACAGACACCAGAAGTTATTTAACAAAAAGACTAGTGCTGAGTTGTTTAAAACTCCTGAAAAGCTCCAACTGTTCCCTTTTAATTTCCCCCCAAATTTCATTTCTACTCTAGCAGGTGATGGCAGTAAAATCCTCAGTAGCTGAAAATGCTTGGGAGTTGGGCTAGAAGTAAAATCAACCTAGAGACAATTGCAACCATATCTGGTACATCTGGTAGAATATGAAGGCCTTGATTATAAAATAAATTTATAGTAATAAGTTATCACCTCATTAGTGCTGCTGCAGAACTTGGCAGCACCAACTGGGACAAGATAAGAAGAAACCTGATGTTCATGAACAGTTACAAGTGAGCAGCATGGGGTCAGAAATCTCAGTGGTCAACAGATAGTGTAATCAAAGAAAAAGATCCAAGTAAACAACAGAAACTGAGTTGTGGTAGGGTGTGGGCAAAAGAACAATGACATAAAAAGCGACCTCCTTAAACACCCAGGGGGTCCTCCTTTGAAAAGTTCTTGAACCTATGGAAGATGGCAATGTTCCTGGCCATGCACCTGTTGATACTGAGACCCCCTACAAGCGGGTGGATAGTACG
>NW_017729006.1:54603432-54607743 GCF_001723915.1 Gavialis gangeticus | reverse complement strand
ATAAAAAGTGACCTCCTTAAACACCCAGGGGGTCCTCCTTTGAAAAGTTCTTGAACCTATGGAAGATGGCAATGTTCCTGGCCATGCACCTGTTGATACTGAGACCCCCTACAAGCGGGTGGATAGTACGACTAAATGCTTGTTTGTTTTACTCAGTGCCATAGCAATGAAGTTTGTCACCCAGGGAAAGCCCTCAGTGGCAGCCTGCCCTCACCCCATGCATAGATCTGGGGGGCATATGTCCCCTCCCATGCTTGCCTCGGAGTGGACGCATTGGGGGGGTGCGCAGCAGCAGGAGCTGCCCATCATAGTCTCCCCACAAAATGAGCCACTCACAGGGCTCTGTCCTGTGCCCCACCCTGGCTAGGCAGTGTCTGTTGGTGCCTCTTCACTTCGGCACCTGGGGCGGTTGCCCTGCTCACCCCCCCTCCCCCTTGCTATGGCACTGGCTTTACTTATCATTGACAGCTATTGTGCATCAATAAAAGCCTCCTGTTATCAAATGTTCTCATTTGTCATTAGGTAGTTGTACCTGCCCATGTGAAATTCAGGCCAACAGCAGGAAGTAAGATTGTTTTTTGTTAGGCTTAATTTACTGTTTTAGGTGGGTTTGCCACCACATTGAAGTCCATGCTACTATTATTAGATTGCCACTGGTTCTTGAGCTGGCTAGCTCAAGCTAGCTCAGGTATTTCCACACTATGCTGTAGTCACTCCTGTGACTCCAATATAGACATACCCATTATAATTTAGAGAATGCTACCATGCTACAGGAAGTAATTCTGGTACCTCCATCACCCCTGTTCATTTGATACATCAGCTGCTGCTGCAGAGGCTTCCCCAGACTAGCTTCAATCATTCCTTGTCTACAGAAAGATTTTCTTGTTCTTTCTTATTTCCTTTGGGTGCATGTTTCTGAATCTCTCCATCTCACCTTAATATTTTTCTTTATTACCTTTTACAGCCCCTTAACTACTTCTTTTCCTTTAAAAAAATAACATTTACATGGAGAAAAGTAAAGCTTATGCAAAAACTCACTCAAGGATACTGATTTTGAAATCAGCTCCTTCTTGAGGGGAAACCTTAGGCATATTATAGGAAGGTTGAACTGTCAAACCAAATTAGCCATGCCTCTTTAACCTCTGGTATAAGTTTCTTTGGTCTCTCAGGCACTTACTGAGATGTTTTACTTCCTAATGTTTTTCCTAAATAAAAAATAAAGAGCCATTTCCTAAGTTGGTATAAACTGGCTGATTAAGAGGATGCAACCTATAAACCACACAGAATGAAAAAAGTCACCCGGGGAAATTGTTGACAATGAGTATATTTGTTTTATAGATTTAAAATAGGTTTGTTTAAATATTTGACTTTTCCCCCTTATATGCACAACTAATAGTTAGCACAAGTTTACACAGTTAAGTGATCAAAAGCCAGAAAATTCCACTTTCACATTTCTCTCAGACTCTATTTACATGATCACATGCTATTTATAAAATAGTATTTTCTACATTCTTACAGTCTTAGATGCACATCTCATAAAACCGTTTTTCATTTACACACACTTACTCAATTTCATTCTCTAAGACCACCACAATTGTATTATTATTGCAGCTGTTTGTATCGTAAGCTTTCTTCTCCCTTTCTAGGATTTGTATATTAATAATACATTTACTAATATATCATTAGGATGAGATTGTGGCTGGCTCTGTCTGGATACCAAGTGTTGGCTGGTTGGGTCAGAAGTCAGAATGCTATCGTATAGGCATCTGCTTCTCTGTGTTGACTGAAAATCCCCTGTGACTCTGGCTGTTAATTGGTTCTCGGCACCCTCTCCAACATATTAAGTCTTAAAAGCTACAATCTGGCTTTTATATAGGATGTTTCCTTTATCTTGGGTAAACAACATCCCAGAACATGAATTTACTGCTGTGGTATCTCACAAGCTGTTTTGCACAAAAATACTGGTCTAGGTACAGATTTTCAGAAATGGCATTTGGTTTTGCAAGTACAAGTTGACTCAAAGCCTCCTGGAATGTTGATATTCTTAAGAGAGCCACAAAATCCCTTGACTGAAACCAATCAAATCCACCCCCTTGAACAACAATCATAAGAAATCCTTTTTTCTTTACTGAGACCTTTTGAATACTGAGGGAATTAGCTGTCTCTTACTTTTTCACTCTTTACTCAGGAACTTCTGCTATATGAAAGGCCAAAGCTTAGAACTTCACACTGACTGATCCCTTGATTAATCACAATTACAAGTCATGGCACTCATCAAATTAATCCACATTAAGTGGCGATTATGCTAGCTCTGTCCTGATTGAACAGCAGTTATCACTATTGAATACTTTAGCTAAATCATGTGCCCGGTGACATGGATGCCACCACCCAATTGAATAAATTGCACTACCATAACATTTCACATTTATGGAAGACTTGTCATCTAAAGCATCTTACACTTTATTAATTTTCCCTCCACCACCCAGGATCTTAGGAGGAAACACGATGGGTAATGCATCTCTAGCTTGGACTGAGACATCAGTGAATTTAGAACACTATTGCTTTCCTCAGTACTTAGGAAGGGCCTGTTAGTTTTGATTTTGAAGGACCTGTGTTCTTGGAGTAGAACCAATTTACAGTGTGCACAGTGCTGCTGTGGGATCCCCACTTTGACATTCCAATACACCAAAAAGAATCATAGAATCATAGAAATTAGGGTTGGAAGGGACCTCAGGATATCATCTAATCCAACCCCCTGCTCAAAGAGGGACCATTCCCAACTAGACCATCCCAGCCAAGGCTTTGTCTACCTGGGTCTTAAAAACTTCCAGGGATGGAGATTCCACAACCTCTATGGGTAGCCTATTTCAGTGCTTCACTTCCTTCCTTGCAAACACATTTTTCCTAATATCTAACCTAAACTTCCCTTGCTGCAACTTGAGACCATTGCTCCTTGTTCTGTCATTTGCCTTCACTGAGAACAGTCTAGCTCCATTCTCTTTGGAACCCTCCTTCAGGCTATTAAATGCCCTCTCAGTCTTCTTTTCTCCAGATTAAATAAACCCAGTTCCCTTAGCCTCTCCTCACGTGCCCCAGCTCCTAAACCATTTTTGTTGCACTCTGCTGGACAACTGCTATTTTGCTCATCATCCTTTTCACATGCCAGATTTTCTTCAGTTCCTGCTGTTACTGAACATATTTGTTGATCTTGTATTTTCAATCAGACAGCCCACCATGAAGCACTTAACCCCTTCCTTTTTTATAACCCCTTTGGGCAAGATTCTATTTCACCTTTTGGGTGTCTAAATGGATTTAGGCACTTAAATGTAATTCTTTTCCACGCTGCTCTAGTCTCTGGAAAACTGCTGGTACAAAAGGTGGGTGGGTCCTCCTCCTCACTGCTTTTTTATGACTCAGACTGAAGGATCAGATGACGGTGTGTTACAAAAGAAGGTGCATTAGTGGATTTTTGGGGACTTAGGTTGGAATACAATCTCACTTAAGCACTTAAGTTCATTTTAGACATCTAATAGATAACATACAACTTGGTCCTTTATCTGTTTTTTTTAGCATAGGCGCATTAAAAGTCATCTTAGTATTTGTATGCTGTTATTCTGTGACCCATGGAGATAACACTTCACTCCTACTCATAGCCTATACTTCTTGCAGAGTTCCTAGGGCACAATACTGCTGGCTTTGTCATATTTTGGTTTATAATCATCTTAAGCTACCTTGGTATGCCCACTTACGTTATGACTAAGGGGCTGTAGTACACATCAGAACTTCTAGGACAGGGGTGGGCACAATACAGCCTGTGGGCCAGATCTGGCATGTGAGGCCATTCTATCTGGCCCATGGGGCCCTGTAACAGGGAACCCTAGCCCTGTCACCAGAAAGCAGGTCCACCCCTTTAAGGCCAGAACTTTCTGGGCACGGAGTGCTGGTGAGGAAGGGGTTAAATACTGAGCCGGGCCAGCTAGTCAGCTGACTGGAAGGGGCAGGACTATAAAAAACCCGGGCAGAACAGCAGTAAGGGGGATAGCAGCTGAAGGGGAAGGAGTGCTGCCAAGAGCTCCACAGAGAAGCTGGGTGAGCAGTCCAAAGGCAGAAATGATGGAAGCCTTGGGGAGATGGCAGCCACACCACAGCAAGGACTGTAGCTGATGGAAGGAAGCTGAGGTACAAACCCTGTGAATGTAAGCTGACCTGCTGCTTTGCTTGATCATATTGGTTGGTAGCAGTTATTATATTTTTTCTTTTTTTTGATTATTGAATAAGACCGGTGGTTTGGGTGAGGCTATTAGGGGAAGG
>NW_017729006.1:54596413-54598432 GCF_001723915.1 Gavialis gangeticus | reverse complement strand
AAGGGGGATAGCAGCTGAAGGGGAAGGAGTGCTGCCAAGAGCTCCACAGAGAAGCTGGGTGAGCAGTCCAAAGGCAGAAATGATGGAAGCCTTGGGGAGATGGCAGCCACACCACAGCAAGGACTGTAGCTGATGGAAGGAAGCTGAGGTACAAACCCTGTGAATGTAAGCTGACCTGCTGCTTTGCTTGATCATATTGGTTGGTAGCAGTTATTATATTTTTTCTTTTTTTTGATTATTGAATAAGACCGGTGGTTTGGGTGAGGCTATTAGGGGAAGGAGGAGACCTCATTTTGGGGACCCACTACAGAGTGGGGACCCCAGCGTCAGTGAGGGTGTGGCTTTTGGAGGGTACAGACCCCGGTGCCAGTGAGGGTGCATTTTTTGTTTTGGGGGCATAGACCCCAGCACCTAAAGGCACGATCTTTAAAAGGCTGGGGAGGTCTGGTGCACCTGGGGTGCAGTTTTGTTTTGTTTTTGTTTTTTTGTGGACTGAGAGGGTGCAAGTGCAGGGTCATCCCCTGGTTTATGAACTTGCGACGCCCTGGCTGTGGGGCTGGCACCCGGGCCTCTGGGCCAGGCTCCAGATAGGAGCAGGAAAAGGGACCACAAGCCTCAAGACACCGGAAAAGGCTAGAGCCTGTGAGTGAAACCCTGTTTAGTGGGTTTAGACAGGGAGGTCTAGCTAGAGAAAAACAGAGTTCAGGCCTGCATAGGTGAAAGGCTCCAACATACACAATACAATAGGCAGTCTCCCGCTCATAAGAACATCATCATAATTTCCATCAAGACATGACAGGCGAGTATAGGGTGGGACATAAGGACCCCGAAGAAGGCTCCAAGGGTGCCCCATGCAAGGCACGGATTACCAGGAAGATGGCGCTGGGGAGGGCAACCTGTTACAGGCCCCTAAAAAATTTAGTGAATGAATATTTCTCTGCCCTTGGTTCCTGTCAAAAATGACAGGAACCAAGGGCAATAGGACCCAAGGGAAGCCTGGCGGGCTCCCACAACAGCAGGGCCCACCTGGCCCTGCCCTCCCACCCGGAAGCCCCAGCAGAGGCTTCTGGCCTGGGACCACATGGCTGCCAGAACTGCAGGTAAGGGGAAAGGGGGAAGGAAGGGCAGGGGAGGACCCCAGGCAGGGAAGAGCCTGGGGAAAATTGGCCCAGGAAAAAGCTGAACATGGCTGGTGGTGGGGAAAAGTGGCCCCTCACCCACCCCATGGCCAGCGCCCTGCACTGCAGCCACTCACAGCCCACATGGGGCTGCCCGTACCTGCTCCAGACAGCCCTGCCTGGGCTGCAAGCGGCTGCAGCAGGGAGCGCCGGCCACCGGGCAGGGGAGGAGCTACTTTTCCTCCCTGTGCTCAGCTTTTCCCTGGGCTCCTTCCCTGCTCCTTCCTGGTGCAGAGAAAAGTGGCCCCTCACTCGCCCCGTGGCTGGCACTCCCTGCTGGAGCTGCTCGCAGCCCACATGGAGCTGTCCAAGGTGGGCAAGGGGCCACTTTTTCCCTACCCTCTACGCTAAGCACCACCTTGTGACCTGGCCCCATTGCCAACCTGGGTCCCACACTGGCTCCGGGCTCACTTGTTGGGGCTGTGCATGGCAACAGATGCGGCCCCCCCACTTGCCAGGCAGTGTTTGCCACCACCGCCTGTGGACTGCCCAGTGCGTGAGCTCTAGGCGGGCAGCAGCAGCCAACACTGCCTGACGTGGCATGTGGGGGGGGGCTACAGCTGTTGTTGCTGTGTGCAGCCCCAACAGGTGAGCCCAGAGCCGGCGTGGATCCCAGGCTGTCAGTGGGGCTGGATTACATGCTGGTGTTGAGTGTGGGGGAAAACTGGACCCTTGCTTGCCCCATGGCTGGCTCCCCACACTGTAGCTGTTTGCAACCTGTGTGGGGCTGCCTGTGCCAGCTCAGGACAGCCCTGTGTGGGCTGCAAGTGACTGCAGCAGGGAGTGCCAGCCATGGGGTGAGTGAGGGGCCACTTTTCCCCGTGCTCAGCACCAGCTTCTT
>NW_017729006.1:54595148-54596402 GCF_001723915.1 Gavialis gangeticus | reverse complement strand
GAGTAGCAGAAAACTGGAATGTCCTCTATGATGGCCACCTCAGTGGTGGGAAGCAGTATCTGGGAGCTGAATGGATGGGTGGGTCTAGGGCTGAGGCCAGGATTGCAGGGCAGTGACAGCACGGGGCCAGGGACCAGAACAGAGCTGTGATCCGCCCCGGCACACTCCTGTCCATGGAACTGGTACCTGTTGCAGGGAAGTATGGACAGTGGATTGTGGCTTTGCCCTGGGCAGTGACCCTGCACTGTCACTGCCCTGTGATCCTGCCCTGCAATCCCAGCCCCAGCCCTGGCCCTGCCCATCCCTCTCCCAGACGCCACTCCCTGTCCATCCGCAGACATATCCGAGGCAGCTGAGTGTGCCCTGCCTGTGTGGATCCCAGGCTGGTCTTCAAGAAGAGCCTGCCTGCCTGCTCCAATGGGTGTACCTTGCAGTGGATGAGGGGTGAATGGGCTGGAATGCCCTGGAAGCAGAGCTGGGCTTGGTAGTGGCAGCAGCTCCTTTTGTCTTCTGTCATCAGGGAGGCCAGGAAGCAGAGTCTGGCAGCCATGTTGTCTCAACCTCACTGTGCACCCAGGGGCAGTGGGACCAGCTACATGTGCTGGTGGGAGCCATGAGCGATTCACTATAGGCTGGATGGAATCCTTTGGCAGGCCACATCTAGCTTGTAGGCTATATTTTGTCCAAGCCTGCTTTAATGTATCTTATGTCTAAGCTGTTCCTGTCTAGTCAGCCCTTTCTTCTCCCTGTAAACATAAAGTCTGTCCTCCTCTGTGGCAATGTTTATTATCTTGTCCAGTGTTAACTTCCTCCTAGTTCTCTTGCACAATTTTTCAGACCAATCTTTGTCCAACTTACTACTGCACAAGAATATCATACAGTAGCGTAACTAAGGGCAATCAGGGCAGCAGCTCTTGAGGCTGATTTAGGTGGGGTGTGGAAAAATAACAGCTGTTGTTGTACCCACACAACCATGGTAGTGGCATCAGCAGCTGGAAGTCACTGCTGCCCCCATGTATGGCCACTGTCCTAGGTGCCCAGCTGCCCTGTTATTCCTCTTTAAATCAGGTAACACCAAGAACAAATATGTTTACTACCCTAACTGTGTGCCCAGTCTACTTTGGGAGATTTCAAGAGTTTTATGA
Organism: Gavialis gangeticus; assembly: GCF_001723915.1. NCBI lineage: Eukaryota > Metazoa > Chordata > Crocodylia > Gavialidae > Gavialis > Gavialis gangeticus. The sequence continues at coordinate 54,595,257 of NW_017729006.1, read as the reverse complement.
ATCTCTCAAAGTAATGGTTCTCAAAAGCGCTATCTTCTGAAAAGCTCCTTGTCCTAGGAGAGAATGGAAGAGAGAGGGGACAAATGAAAAAATTAAGATAAGAAAAAAA
>NW_017729006.1:54589926-54595137 GCF_001723915.1 Gavialis gangeticus | reverse complement strand
GAGAGGGGACAAATGAAAAAATTAAGATAAGAAAAAAACACTTACCTGCAGCAAGAGCCACGGCACAGCGGGAACAAGACGAGAAGCCCGCACAGCTCATTAGCTGTGCCTTTATTCAGCTGGGGCCAGCCAGTGATGTCACCAGCAATTGTTGGCCAGCGAAAATAAAAATGGTGGATGACAGAAGGCATGGAGAGGGGAGAAAGGACCGGAGGAACGTGTGGCTTCAGGACCCTCTCTGGGAACCCCTCAGGAGGGGAAGAGTGTCGGACAAGGAGTCAGAAGAGACTCCTGGTCCAAAGCTCAGCAGCAGCGGAAGGGGACAGGCCACCAGTGTGGGAAGCGGGCCAGAAGCAGCCCCTGCAATTTGCAAGAACAGCAGGAGCAGGAGCAGCAGAGAGGCTTGCAAGGACCCACAGTACAGCAGGTGGGAGTATTGGGAACGATTGGGAGGAGGAAGAGGTGGCCCTATCAGAAAAGTCCCAGCAAGAGCCCAGGGAGGGCTCTGGACAAGCAAGGCACCTACACCAAATATAAAAGCGTGACCAACCCTATGTAGAGGAACTACAGAACACTTGGAGGAGGATGCTTCAGGAGAGCGAGAAGTGGGATGGCCCAAGACTTGTGAAAGGAGCTAAGAAGGTGAAGTGGACAACCCAAACAGGAGGATACTAGTATTATTCAAGTGGTGGGGGGGTATCCCCTGGCTATACTATAGGGGAACTAGGCTCCCGATACCCCTGCTGTGAGGAAGCAGGGAAGGGGACTATTTTAATTCCCAGCAAAGTGGCAGAGGAAAGGTCTTGTGTTTCTTTTGTATTCTTTCTTTTGTTTCCCTGGGTGAAGGGGTTGAGAGAGAGGACTAGGGAGCATAGCCTGTAGGGTGTCAGGTAGTGAGTTGAGCCCGAGGGCAGGAGTTTGCTCTGGACCATAGAAGACCCATGAAGGGGTAAGCGGAGCAGGTTCTAGGATTAGTATGCCGGACTAGAGGCACCATAACTGTAGGAGCAAGGGGATGTGGCCAAGAACACGGTGGGATCCATCAAGGTGGCGTGAGGCTGGGGTGTAGGGGTGGTGGAGCCCTGCAAGTGACTGTTGGGCAAACTGCAGGCCGCAGAGGGATCCAGGATAGTTGACCCCCCCCACTGGGAACATTCAAAGTCATGGCAGGAGAGATAGGGGAAGATATATACTCTTCGCATTTGTACTATTTCTTTTAATATCTTAAGATAGGTACACTTGTTTAACCTGAATGCCATTTGAATACTAATCCCAATTTCATTCCAGCCATATAATTTCAGGTTATTCCCTGGTGAAATAGACCTTCCCTCTTCATTTATTAAGTGGACTTTTCTTGTACAACTCAGCATTTCAGACAATGGAAAGAGGATGTTTTTCAGACAGCTGAAGCAAATGGCCAAGAAGGATACACTAATAATGGTTTTGGGGTTGGGTTTTTTTTGGGAAAATTGCTATACAAGAGGAGAACCATGCATTCCTTCAACAAAGTGGATTGGAAAAAAGAAGTATGGATGGATTAAAGTTATTAATCAAAGTGAAGTAAAGATCACAGATGAAGATGTACAAAGAAGAAAGAGGAAATTTAGCTAATTGGAAAGCTTTAGGAAAAGATGGAATCCACAGTTAAGGAGCTTAACAAATTTACATCATCAGCTCAGAATACACCTACAAGAAACAGTGGATCAGTGGATAAAAGAGTATCTCACTGGATCATGGAAGGAAGGATGGTGCTCATTTAAAAGACCATGGGAAAGGAGACAGCTGATGCAAAATAAACTTAGGACCTATAATTTGTCTATGATGTGGAAACTCTTTACTAAAATCATTAGTTAAAAACTGGTCAAGTCATCTGAAACTAGTGATATTTTTCCTTATGAACAGAAAGAATATTGAAGAAGTTCTCTGGGACAGTACGTGGTGGTGGACAAAGCTATGCTGACTGGCATTAGAAGAAAGTGAAAGATACTGCACGTATCTTAGGTAAATTACACAATTGTATATGATGGCCTGTTGTACAGATGGATTGTAACAGTGATGGGATTATTGGGAGTGCACATCAAGTGCACATTGGGATTGTGGGGAATCAACCAAACATTCTCTTCCTTCTTAGTAAATTTGGTTGTATTGGTCAAAATAAAGGCTATAAGAGAGTGAGGCTCTACAGTTATGTCAAGAATCCAACTGGGGATAGGAAATCACAGATCTGAACCAAGCATCTGAGTTTCAGAAATAATGTCAAACTATGCCTTAGTTTAATATAAATTATATTTTGACTGGATTCCAAGCTGCATGATGTTAAAATACTATGCCTTCCTCCAAGCCACTGTCTCTAATGAAGATCCTAAATCCCATTCCCACTCCAATCAGAGAAAATAGAATGATATCAAGACTTTTCAGAAGAGAGAGATTAGAAATTTTATTGTAGCAGCTTATCAAATATTTTTAGAAAAGGCAGTACACAAGAGCACCATCCACTCTGCTTCAACATAAACTTTTAAAAAAACTAGAGACTTGTGAATACAAACCCCTTGAACTGGTAAAATAAGTGATGATGAGTCAATTCAGCAAATGCTTAGCATATGTCTAACCTTAAGCATAATCCACAGAGGATGACAATTCCAGCAATAGACCTTGGTGCTTTATCTCAAGCTACTGGGTCATACACATAAGACCTGATCCAAAGCCTATTAACATTAAATAGCTCTTGCTTTTGACTTGACTTTAGTGGGTATTAGACCTGGCTTCTAGCACCAGAGGGGGTTTATACATGTGCTCCAAGAGTGAGGGAGAGGAGAATGCTTTAATTAGAGTGGCTCCAAGAGCTCAGAGTCTTGTGTATCAGCATCCCTGTGCTTCAAAATGACAGTGGAGGCACTTTATCTAAAGCTTGTCAAATGGTAATTGCCATGTTCCAACAGAATCGATTAATGAAGACTGCTCTGATATGCTGGAACTACAGTGTTGGAGCAGCCTCCCTGCTTCTTTAGAGACATCCAGATTTTTTAAAGTATTTAAATGCTTAAAGATGGAGACAGTGCCTTCTGGGTATAGGCACCTCAGTGCTGATGGCTGCAACTTCTAACTTTTAGGCAGCTGGACTCCATTGTGGAATCCACAGCCCTGGATTGGGAAATACGGCTCAGTCTGCAATGCCTGAGAGAGTTAGGAGCCACCGAACAGGACCCACAACAGTCAACAAGCTAAGGAGGGGCCACCTAAAATAGCCAGATAGATATGTGGAGAACAGAGGTATGTCTGTAATCTCCCCTCTGGGATATAGGGAATTTACTCTGTACCACAAAGAATTTCACATAGGGAATTTACTTTGTACCTCCAACTGGAATCTGTGCAGCTGCACCCTCCTTTGATTCCTGGTCCACCCAAAGTTTAACAACTGCTTGGCAGTGGTAGCAGCATTTCTATTCAAGAAGCAGTTAGGGAGTCAATTGACTTCATGGCGCATTCTAATCTACCTGTTTCTTTCTAAACTTTTCATTCCACAGGTGTTAGTGACCCTCCCTCTTTTCTAATGGTGGGAAAAGGACTTACCTCTGATGAATGAGGATCAGAGGCAGTGGGACACCGCATTGGAAGCTGAGCATGGTGAAAGTCAAACCATGGTGGGTGGAGCTGCCGTGGGAGAAAGGAAAGAGGAAAAAAAATGGCTGAGTCCGAAGGAGACAGGACCAGCTCCCTTGTCAGTGTGGGCATACTTTATAACAGTGTGTCGGGATTGATTGGCTGGCCAGACCTCTGGAGCTGGGATAAAAGATTCAGCGGAAGACTGGTGGGGGATGGGGGACCGGAAGTGAGGTCTCCAACCGTCCCAGAGGGGCCAGGGCAGGAGTTTAATCCCAGTGAGGGGACTTGGTGGTTACCCCAGGAAAGGGTTTTGTCGAGAGATCAGGGCCAGAGAGAGCCTAAAGACTTATGCATAGAGTCTCTGTGGATGACGGACGACTGCAGTGGGGACTGGAGCGTGGCAGGACCAAGTGGGACAAAAATCCAGACATGGTGGGCCCATGGCAAGTACCAAGCCTGAAGCAAGGGCGATGCTGGGGGACAGAACGGTATGAAATCAAGGTGATGTATAGATGAGGTACCAGCGTGGCTTGTGTATGCTGTAAGGCTGGGGAGGATGGAGCATCCCACAAGACTGCAGGAGGAGCAGGGGGCCCACATGCTCAGCAGTGAACCCGCAGGTGGACTGGAAGTACTTTGGCCCGCTTCTGGGTCTGCCAGGGAGTGCACGGAGCCCCCCCTTGCACCCCCTCAGCTCAGAGAGGTGTCCCCCAGACCCAGCAGGCACCAGTCACTGAGCTGGGAGGGCATGGGGGGGGTCCCCCTGCGCACTCCCCAGCAGACCTGTAAGTGGACCAGAAATATTTCTGGGTCTGCTGCCGAGCATGCTGGGAACTGCCCCATGCTCCTGTAGGATGCTCCATCTGCCCCAGCATCGTAGCATTCACAAGGCACCTGGTATCTTGAGGTATGCAGAAAAAACATTTAAAGCTATGTCTACGTCCAAATCGCCAGATCTTTCTGAATCTCTCCAAATAGATTCACAGGGTTCCAATTCGATTCAGAGAGATTAAAGGGTCTCCTGCTTTGTTTTGGATTTGGAGATTCAGCCACCAAATTGGGATGAATCTCTGCTGAATCAAATCAGCCACCAAAGCTTCACATAGCCCTAGTTTTCTCAGAATACAAAAGGAGAACGAGATACCGCCACCCTCCCTCCACCTCCACCTCCACCTCCACACACCCTTTTCTTCCTCAATAGCTCTTTGATTAAAACAACAATATGGGGAACCCAGGTTAAATACCCCTTTCCTGAGGAGAATCATCTCCCACTTCTCTAACAAGTGCCAGTCCTGCTTGGCATGCTCACTGTCTCCCAGGGAATCTCGAACGTGAAGTAGAGCAAAAACAGCTGAGAGCTTCATCCATGCATACCTACCTCAAAGAGCTTCAAACTTATTGGTTAAGGCACACTCCCAGGTGGGAGATGTGAGTTTTAACTCAGGCTCTCTATAGTCTTGATGAGGCCTGTTTAGTTCCATGGGGCTATTACCTCATGCTTTGGAAATTAACAGTAAATAAGCCACTGGGTTTTGTGATGTTATTTGTGCTATCAGGACCAAACTGAATTTCACAGGAGAGAATTTCACAGGTGGGGAGACAGTGGTG
>NW_017729006.1:54581113-54584926 GCF_001723915.1 Gavialis gangeticus | reverse complement strand
GCAGTAAATAAGCCACTGGGTTTTGTGATGTTATTTGTGCTATCAGGACCAAACTGAATTTCACAGGAGAGAATTTCACAGGTGGGGAGACAGTGGTGCTTCTGGGCATGCTCAAAAGGAGGATGTCAAGTGCAGAAGGATCCTTATTGCTGAAAACTGTATTTCCTGTGGACTTTAGGAACCTGTAGGGTGAGGTGGCTGCTGACTAGGGGTTTTGAGGATTGCAGTTTTGAAATTGTTTGCTGTCTAAGTCCCTTCTATGGAGCTGACTCTAAATACCAAATATCTCCTGAAATCAGGCCTTTGTAGCCTCCTCTGTGCTTGTCACATAAAGGATGGGAGTTAGTCACAGACTGCTAACACGTTATTTACCTTTTTAGCTCAGGCTGTAGAGTAGGGGTGGACAAAACAGTGGATCTAGCTGGGGGCCAGGCTTCATTTCCCAGCCAGTCTTCATGGAGACCCAATGACAGCCCCACACTCTTGGGGTCTCCATGGAGACCAGCCTGGCATGGCATAGGCAGGGCATGTAGCTGGGTGGGGAGCTGCTCTGGGGCCAGGGCCAGGATCTTGTGGCAGTAACAGTGTGGAACTAGAGCTGTGGCAGAGCTATGATCTGCTGTCTACATGCTCCTGCCTACAGAGCTCATGTTCATCTCAGAGGCATGCAGGCAGCGGATCATGGCACTATCCCATTCCCAGCCTTCCCAAGATCTTAGGGTCTTCCTGGCCCATCTGTCTATCTCACTCCTGGCTGTGGTCCCATCCCAGCTTCCCAGCCATGTGCCCTGCCTGTGCGGGTCCTGCCCCCAGCAGTGTGTGTGGAGTGAAGGGGTTGAGGTGCCTGGGCAGTGGGTCTGGGTCCAGTAGTGGAAGAATTGTAAAAGAATTTGTTTCTGTTGTGTTACAGAATACCATTAGTTATGCTGTTGTATAACTGTCACAAACCTATTATGTTTTGGGGGTTTGGGCATGTCATGAATGCTTTCCTGTGTTTTATTGTACTGACATGGCATGTGCGGTCTCATTGGAAAACACACATTATGCTGTATCCATTTATGTCACTTTTATCACTCTATAGATTTTGTTATGCTGTCTATGTATATCTTTATAATTTTGAACATGGTTCAGCCAAGGGACTGAGGCATGCCTCTATCAAGAAAGCTGCCATTCCTGGTCACAAGCAGGAGGCATTATTAGGCATTGTCTGCCTGTAATATGAAAATAAACTCGTCATCAATAGGTATTACATGGCCTAGGTCTCTTCTGAACAGATGCCTTTCTACTGAGCGATGACAGGGCAGAGACCCAGAAAATGCCACTCAGGTATTATGGTGTGTTTCCCTCTTTCCTGCCATGATGTTGGTTTTGTTTCCAGTTCCCCTTTGAGTGACACTCTAGGCTTGCAACACCAGTCTCTTCATGGGGCTCCCCCTCCCCTATTCCCTAACCCTAAACTCCTCCTTGATGTTGGGTGGTATTCTAGATTTGGTGGGAGGGAGAATGCAAAGTTCACCTTTTCCCTTGATTCTCCCCCATCTTGGGGCCAAAACCCATGATGGCTTTTGTTATTTACACTGGTCCCTACCAACAGCCCTAAGGCCCCTTAGGCAGGCTGGGTTGAGGTTGGCCCTCAGACTCAGGACCCCTTCTAATTCAGTTCAGTCAAAAGCAAAAGAAAAGTACAGTCCAAACTTCCAAAAAAACAAAAGGCCAATGCCTGGAGTAGCCCTACAGGTCTTAACTTTTGCTCTTGCAAATGAGGAAAGCCTCTCTGGGCCAGTTCTATGCTCCATCAATCCCCAAACTCCAAAGGCAAGTGAACCCTTCTTGGATACCGCCCCTGCAGATTGAACCAAAGTCTTCAGGAGGAAAGCAAACCCTGTCTGGGCTGCTTTCAGTTCAGTTGACCTATAAGTCTCTACAGGAGAGATCAACCCCTTGAGGTGGTCTCTTTTGCATGCTCTTGCAACGTTCTTTGAGAGGAATGAAACCTCTCTGGCCTAGTTCCTACACTAGATAGCCCTTCCTTTACTTTAGGCCTGCCCCAACCACATCTGACCTTATTTTCCCTTTTGCAGATGTCTGTCCCAGAGCTCCCAATGGTCGCTGTGACATTCCGGCACTCAGTGTCCACTTCACTTGGCGATTCTCTGATCACTGTCACTACTGTCACTGGCTGCATGCACCTCCCAGGAGGAGAATCTCCATGGTGCCTCCTCTTCCTTGGTGCTCCAGACTCTCCATGATGGCCCCTCTCTGGAGCTGGAATTATCTTCTTTGGCTTGCTGGCCACCAATCTGGATGGAGCAGCGGCTTCAGAAGTGCTGCACAGGGCCTTGCTTCCTGCTGGCATTCTCTGCCTCCTCTAAAGTGAGTGACAAGGGTGGGCCATCCTTGGGTTTCTTCCTTCTACCCCTATCTCCCTCTCCACACAACTGCACAGCAGAGAGGCATTGGTCCTCCAGATAAAGGAATATCAGGTACCTCAGACTGACCAGAAGTTTTTGGAGAATTCTGGTAACTTCTGAGAGTGCTGGTGGTGGTTGGCAGGGGTGGAAGGTGCTGGGTGGAAGTGATTTAGCAAGCCAGTCATGGGTTATGCTCTGTCTTTTGGACTTTTGTAAATCTGGGAAATGGTTGGAGAGCCCAGGTGCCAGGACAGGTAGAATCAGCAGGAAGACTGATCTCTAAAAATGCTGCCATGTCTCCCAGGAGGGCTGAGATGTAGCCAGATGAAAGGATAAGAAACCTTACTTGTTTTGCTTCCGTCTCCAAGCCTATAGTCAATTTTGCTTGTGTAATTCTTTTATCCTATGTAATAAATCCTTTTGTTGTTTTATCTCCTCACTGATTGCCTGTAGAAAAAGCAATTTATGGGCAAGTGATACTCCAGGCTAATTCTTTCCATTGGAAGGGGGAACCTAGAATTTCTTTCATAACTCCATGGGGTGGCCACCTGCGGATGAATGAGATTCCCTCATTGCAGCTGCGGGTTCTAATAGAAGGACAGTGGAGATGAAGCAGGTTGTGGCTGGGAGCTATAGCAGGGAAGCCTTGATCTGTTCCTTGGATCAAGTGGCAGCACAGAGGATAGAAAATTAGGGTTCTGGGGGTTCCCCATGGGCAGGTTTGTGACAATATATAGAAGTGTGTCTTGTGTTATATAGGAGAGTGACAATCTTTAAGATTTAGGTTTAGTTTTCAAAATTAGCAGCTTAATTTGGGGCTCCTAAATCTTGATTTAGTTTCCTCAGTAGACTGATGTTTAAACTCACTAAGTGCCCTGCAGCTCCCATTCATAAGATATAAAGTACTGGGCCTGATCTCAGTTCTTCAGGTGAGTGTACAGATTGGTTTTGGTGTGATTAATTGCCTGAACAAGATTTGTGGGACTGTTTATGAATTGCATCAGGGCCCCCAAAGCTGCAAAGACTTGCACATGCACTTTACTTTGTGTATTGTGCGTGAATGGGTCCAGCAATGGTATGTCCACTGCTCTTGAGCATGCCACTTCTGTCCACTTGCTAAAGGAAGCATCTGAGAAGAATGCTATCACTGTCACCTGCTAGTATGCTGGAGAAGTGTGCAAGGACAGGGGCAAGGGCTGTCTCTGGCATAGCTTCATTAGTCTGGGAGCAGAGGCCTAGGTTCAGGTCAAGGGTGAAGTAAACTGGGATGTAGTATAGACCAGGGGTGGGCAAAATATGGCCCGCAGGCTGCATCTGGCCCACAAGACCATTTTATTTGGCTCGCAGGGCCCCTAAAAAAATTTAGAAAATTAAAATTTATCTGTCCTTGGTTCCTGTCAAT
>NW_017729006.1:54575632-54576113 GCF_001723915.1 Gavialis gangeticus | reverse complement strand
ACGAGAATTTCTTTCATAACTCCATGGGGTGGCCACCTGTGGATGAATGAGATTCCCTCATTGCAGCTGCAGGTTCTAATAGAAGGACAGTGGAGATTAAGCATGTTGCGGCTGGGAGCTATAGCAGGGAAGCCTTGATCTGTTCCTTGGATCAAGTGGCAGCACAGAGGATAGAAAATTAGGGTTCTGGGGGTTCCCCATGGGCAGGTTTGTGACAATATATAGAAGTGTGTCTTGTGTTATATAGGAGAGTGACAATCTTTAAGATTTAGGTTTAGTTTTCAAAATTAGCAGCTTAATTTGGGGCTCCTAAATCTTGATTTAGTTTCCTCAGTAGACTGATGTTTAAACTCACTAAGTGCCCTGCAGCTCCCATTCATAAGATATAAAGTACTGGGCCTGATCTCAGTTCTTCAGGTGAGTATACAGATTGGTTTTGGTGTGATTAATTGCCTGAACAAGATTTGTGGGACTGTTTATG
>NW_017729006.1:54566836-54570632 GCF_001723915.1 Gavialis gangeticus | reverse complement strand
AGTGTACAGATTGGTTTTGGTGTGATTAATTGCCTGAACAAGATTTGTGGGACTGTTTATGAATTGCATCAGGGCCCCCAAAGCTGCAAAGACTTGCACATGCACTTTACTTTGTGTATTGTGCGTGAATGGGTCCAGCAATGGTATGTCCACTGCTCTTGAGCATGCCACTTCTGTCCACTTGCTAAAGGAAGCATCTGAGAAGAATGCTATCACTGTCACCTGCTAGTATGCTGGAGAAGTGTGCAAGGACAGGGGCAAGGGCTGTCTCTGGCATAGCTTCATTAGTCTGGGAGCAGAGGCCTAGGTTCAGGTCAAGGGTGAAGTAAACTGGGATGTAGTATAGACCAGGGGTGGGCAAAATATGGCCCGCAGGCTGCATCTGGCCCACAAGACCATTTTATTTGGCTCGCAGGGCCCCTAAAAAAATTTAGAAAATTAAAATTTATCTGTCCTTGGTTCCTGTCAATGATGACAGGAACCAAAGTCAGTAGGACCCAGGGGAAGCCTGGTGGGGTCCTGCAGCAGCAGGGCGGGTCTGGCCTTGCGCCACCAGCTGGAAGCCCCAGCAGGGGCTTCTAGCCTGGGACCACATGGCTGCACCAGTCCCAGAACCTCAGGTAAGGTGGCCAGGAAGGGAAGGGGACGAGCTGGTGCAGAGCACAGGGGAAAAGCGGCCCCTCCCCTGCCCTGTGGCCTGTGCTCCCTGCTGCAGCCGCTTGTAGCCTGTGTGGGGCTGTCCTGCTCAGGCACAGGCAGCCTCATGGGGCTGTGAGCTGCTGCAGCATAGGGTGGCAGCCACGGGGTGGGGGAGGGGCTGCTTTTCTCCCGTGCTGAGCACCAGCTTGTAACCCAGCCCCACGCCAGCTTTGGGTACACCCATCAGGGTTGCGCCACAGCAGCAGCAGCTTCGGCCCCCCCACTTGCTGTGCTGGGCAGTGTTTGCTGCTGATGCCCAGCACGTGACCCCCAGGTGGGCAGCAGCAGCCAATACTGCTCGGCACGGCAAGCGGGGGGGCTGCAGCTGCTGCCTCCATGGCACAGCCCTGATGGGCAAGCCCGGAGCTAGCATGGGGCCCAGGCTGGCAACAGGGGCGGGTTACAAGCTGGTGCAGAGCACAGGAAAACCAGCCCCTTGTCCACCCCATGGCTGGTGCCCCGCGCTACAGCCACTCGCAGCCTGCATGGGGCTGTCTGTACCTGCTCAGGACAGCCCCATGTGGGCTACAAGTGGCTGCAGCAGGGAGCGCTAGCCATGGGGTGGGCAAGGGGCTGCTTTTCCCTGTGCTCTGCACCAGCTCCTTCCCTGCCAGCAAGCAGGGGATCGGGGCTGTGTGTTGTGCCCTGCCTGTACCATGGGCCTGGAGGGGGCACTGGGAGTGAGTGGGTGCAGGAGCAGGGCCTGCACCTGTGTCCCAGGGCCAGCGCCAGCACCAGTAGGGCCGAGAGCAGGGCAGCAGGGGTACAGGGCCCCGGCTGGCAGGGGCTCTATGGAGCCACGCCAGCTCCCCCCTCTCCCTGCTGGTGCAGCCCAACCCAACTCCACAGACTCCTGACAGCCTGCACCCCACTCTGGGCCCCACTGGTGCTGGCCCTGGGACATTGATCCCAAGACATTGGGACATTGGTCCCAAGATGGTGACCAGGGGGCAGGGCACCTGTCGAGAAGCGGGGCTACCCATGCGGCCCTTGACAGCTTGCCACAACTTCATAAGTGGCCCTCCGCCCAAAATAATTGCCCACCCCAGTATAGACACATCTTCACAATGCATAAATGTAATCATCTCCAGTAAGCTACACGTGCCAACACATACAATATAAAAAGTGTAGCTGGCAATTCTTAGAAAAACTCTGATACGGCTGTAATGTGTGTAATAGCAGGAGGAACCAGGGGGGCAGAATGCAGAGCTGTGCTGACTGTTAATTCTGCAACTCCCAGAAACTACCAGGGGATGGGGGGCAAGGGAAAAAAGGGAGAGGAAGCTTGAGCCTGAGGGGAAGAGAACAGTGTGCACGTGGAACCTGGTCAGTTCTACACAGAGGAGTGCACAGTGAAGCTACAGCTCTCCCTGGCTCAGTCAGCCAGGACTGTGGCTTGAAGGAGCTGGACTCAGACTTGGGGGCAGCTGCAGGCTGCTGTTTGAGCACTTTAGGGACTAAAGGCTTGCTGGGGACACCTCCAGAGGTGTGGGGAGGAAATTAAGGTGCTAAGTGTATGTTACCAGTGTAATGTTTCTTTACCTGTTCCCTCCCTTTGGCTTATGACCCTAGCCCCTATGATTTTCTTTATAAAAGTGGGAACTCTCCCTTGTTTCTTGTGTCAGTTTCTGGGGCTGCATGGTTAGCAAACTGATTTCTTTTTCATTTGGCACCAAGTCCTCTACAAATAATTGAAAGATACAAAAAACTTTTCTCTGTTACATCAAAAAGACAGGCAACTGGCAGCTAGGATGTATGGGAGAGAAAGAAACAGTTTGGCCTTAACAACATCAATTATGGACCTTGCTATCATAATCCCAGAAACATCTGAAAGCACTACTGCAAAATATGAAAAGCTATTAGAGTGTGATAAATGTTGTCTTTGGGCAATGAGTGAGGAAACCAAAAGGAAAGAAAATCCATGAAATAAAAAAAGGAAGAAAATCTATTTCCAATAAAAATCAATGAAGTGGATACACAAAAGGGACTTAGGCATCTGAATGCCTCCTTAGGTGCCCAAGTCTAAGATTTAGCACCAGAGGCATTAACATCCTCCTTACCTAACCGAAAGTGTATAAACTCTAGTGGGCACATCTATGTGAGATGCTTTACTGTGCAGTAACCTTGTGCATGTGCAACTACACAGGCTTCCTGCACAGTAAACCTCACTAATTGTGAGTAAATTTGCTACCTGCAAATGCGAGTAGCAAGCTTACTTTTGTTTAGTAATGGCACAGTAGTGCTTGTGTAGAAGCTTGGCTGGGAGCAAATCTGCCCCTGGTCAGCCATTTACCAGGGGGCGGGGGATTGCTCCCTTCACCTGGGAGCTGCTTGCTGTTGGGGCGGGCTCTGCCACTGAAGCTTGGGCAGGGAATATGTCCCCCTGCCCCGGCAGCAGAGAGCTCCAAGCTCCCTGCTCCGAGATCATTATCTCTCAGCCCCTGCTTCACCATTGTGATTGGTGAACAGGGGGCTTGGAGACCCTTATTTCCCAGTGCCAGCTCCACAGTTGCCTTTCCCCACCCAGCTCCGCGGTCATGGAGCTGAGCAAGGAACAAGCTCCCCAGCCTGTTTGCCACCAAGCTCTGTGCTTAGAGTGGAGTGGAGGTCACACCTAACTTCATAGAATCATAGAAGTAGAGTCGGAAGGGACCTTGTAGATCTTCAAGTCCGACCCCCTGCTTGGGCAGGAGAAAAACTGGGCTCAAATGACTCCAGCCAGGTGGGCATCAAGCCTCATCTTAAAGACCCCCAGGGTAGGAGCCAGCACCACTTCCCTTGAAAGTTGGTTCCAGATCTTAGCCGTCCGAACTGTGAAGTAGTTCTTACGAATGTCTAATCTAAAGCTACTCTCTGACAACTTATGGCCATTATTCCTTGTTATGCCAGGGGGCGCTGGGGGAAACAAGGTCTCTCCCAAACCCTTCTGGTCCCCCCTAGTGAGTTTATAGACAGTTACCAGGTCCCCCCTTAGCCTTCTCTTGTGAAGGCTGAACAGGTTCAGGTCCCACAGTCTCTCATCGTAGGGTCTGCCCTGTTGTCCCCGGATCATGCAGGTGGCCCTCCTCTGGACCCTCTCAATGTTGTCCTCATCCCT
>NW_017729006.1:54565615-54565826 GCF_001723915.1 Gavialis gangeticus | reverse complement strand
GCCCATCGCAGATGTACTCCTTGATGATCTTCTCAAAGAGTTTCCCTAGGATTGAGGTAAGACTGATGGGCCTATAGTTGCCTATAGTCCTCCCTCGTCACTTTTTTTTAACATGGGGACCATGTTGGCTATCTTCCGATCATCAGGCACCTGGCCTGAGCACCATGAGTGCTCCTAAAGCTGTGCCAAAGGCTCTGCAATAACCCCTGCT
>NW_017729006.1:54562803-54565604 GCF_001723915.1 Gavialis gangeticus | reverse complement strand
AAGTTGGCCCTCTTGAAGTCTAGGGCTACCGCCTTGCTTCTCAGCCTGTTCTCTGCCCAGCTCCATGCTTAAGAAGCTGAGTGGTGAACTGGCTCCGCAGCCTCTGCCCTGTAACCATGGAGCAGCAGGAAGCCCCCGGGAGCAGGGTGTAATGTCCCAGCCCCAGCCTAGCCTTGTGCTCCCTTCCAGCCCCTGGGCTAGCACCCAGGGGGTTGCCTAGAGCTCCCTCTGGTGGCAGCAGGGGACCATTGCAGGGCATCAGGAAGTGAGAGCAGTTTGCTGCCATTAGCAGCACATCTGCTTCTGCTTCTTTGCATGTGTAGACACCTGCCTATGTGTGTTTACTCATGACTAAACTGATTCTGGATCAAATGCATGTGTAGACATACCCACTGATGTCTAAAGGCATTTTTACACATGCATGCATTGCAGCACCAGGTGGTTTGAAAAATGCTTGGCGCTGTCATGCGTGCAGTTGTATAAGTGGCAAAATGCACATCAGCACTGAGATAAAGGTGATGGTGTGCTTTTGAACTAAAAAACCGTGGAGGTGCTTTAGTTCAAAAGCTCACTGCCACCATTTTCTGTATGCTGATGAGTATTTCGCTACTTGTACAACTGCATGTGGCACAGTGTAGTTCACCTCAGCTCACAGGTGGATCTTTGGCGCATCACTTTGGTGGATCTTTGGCGCATCACTGGAAAAAAGTATATGTATAAATGTCCTAAATTATTGCAGGTAAAGTCCAAAAGGTTCTTAAGTTTCTGCTACTGGGCATGCATACCATTACTTCAGTCTTGACACTGCTGGGCTTCTTAGTGCCTTTTTTATGCCTATACCTCATCAACATTCAGATATGGGCATTGCTACACCTACATCTTACCTTGAAGGACCTGATCCCTGCGGAGGTAGAAGTGATTTCAAATCCCCTTGGGCAAAGATGGAACCTGAACTTGGATCTCCCAAGTCCTGGGTTGGAACACTAATCACTGGACAATAAGCAGCTGGAATCAGACTACCACCACCACTTCTTCCTTCTGCTATGTTTTGTTTTTTAAAGAAAAAAACACCTTCTCAATCTTTAAACAAAGGGCTGGGACTCCAGAGACGTTCATGGTTATGAATCTGGAGCAGATATAGGTTGTCCCAAGAGGGACAAACTTTAATTTACCACTCTCTTCTCAGTATTTCACACTGGTTTGCCTAGGCATGACCTACTCAGCCTGCTGGCTTCTGTGAATCCCATTCATAGATATATGTGTCTCCCTACATGTGTAGGGTGAGGGAGCCAAGAAGCCTAACTATAGGTATAAATTCCATTAGGCAGCAGGGTGTCTGAAAATTAGGTGTTACAGTTCTCAGCATCACTACCCCTAAACTTACCCCAACCCTGGAAGCAGCATCATTATTACTTACCTTTAATTCCTTCTTACTTATCTTTGTTATCAGGAAAAGTAGATTCTGGTGATTATATACTGGTTGGAAGAGCTAAAGGCACTCCATGAAACCTTGGTTCTTTAACACATGTATCCCATTAACTGAGACAATTCCCATGAATAAGAGCACTCATTCTGTTATTAACCAGACCATTAGGCCAGGAGGAACCCTTGTAATTTTCATCTGACACCCTGTCTAATGTGTGCTATAACATGTCCCAAAACTAGTTTGTTTTGCACTAGGGCACATCTTTCAAAAAAAGACCCAAAAACATTATGCTCAATTTTAAAATACCTAGTGATTCAGAATCAACTACAACTAATGGCTAATTACTGCAACAGTTACTATCACTGCCAAAGATGTAAGCCTTAGTCTGAATTTGGAATCATCTGTGGAATATATTAAAATGGAAGTGGTAAAATCTAGCCTAATCTCATACTTCTTAGGACATGGTCAGTAGGCATATCTACACATGCCCTGCATGGTGCAGTTGTTACTACGCTGTCAATTAGTACTTGCTTTAAGAAGTGCTAAATGACAACTCAGTAACAGCCATTACTATACAGTCCCGGCGGTGCATGGTTATTTTTAGCAGCTGTGTTGCCATAGTGCCATGCTATAGTGAGGTAGCTTGTCACTATGGTGATGTAACACTGGTATCACAGTTTGTGCCTGCTGATGCTACGTCACCATAGTGATGAGCTACGCTGCTGTAGTGTGTCACTACAGTGAAGTAGTGTCATGTGTAGATGCACCTAATATCAGCCACATTGTTAATGTTCTTGAGCATTTGGTAGGAGTTACAGACAGCTAAGAGTAAATGAAAGTGGCCTGACTTTCAGGAGGTACCTAAATATGGATTGAGGGGTCTGAATATTAGCCTATATTCCCAATAAAATGTATTCAATCTTTTAGCAAAAGTGGCTTTGATTTCCCTGCTTTAAAATGTTTTAATGATATATTTGTGTCATCATTTATATAGTGCGATTACAGTGAGTTCAAGTTATACAGGAAGGTAACTCAATGTTACAGCCTGGGATTTTCAATCCTTTTTATAAGCATATGATAGACATCAAGAATAAGGAAAATGGATAATTATTAGATACTCTGGCTCTGTTACAGACCAAACTCACTAGATACATTAGAGTAGTCAGGAAGTTGCAGTCTTTAGTCTAAGGATTTAGAAAGTGCTATAGCTGGTTACAAGCCATGGGCTAGCCCATTACAAAATAAAATGGCACAGAGGTTAGAGAAACCTTTAGGAGGAGAGAAAGAAGAGACCTTCTTGAAAATATAACAGGAAAAGGAACAGCAAAATGCTAAACAGGTAGGACAGCTCCATGATGATAAGAATGAAAAGGCT
>NW_017729006.1:54554366-54557803 GCF_001723915.1 Gavialis gangeticus | reverse complement strand
ATACATTAGAGTAGTCAGGAAGTTGCAGTCTTTAGTCTAAGGATTTAGAAAGTGCTATAGCTGGTTACAAGCCATGGGCTAGCCCATTACAAAATAAAATGGCACAGAGGTTAGAGAAACCTTTAGGAGGAGAGAAAGAAGAGACCTTCTTGAAAATATAACAGGAAAAGGAACAGCAAAATGCTAAACAGGTAGGACAGCTCCATGATGATAAGAATGAAAAGGCAGGCTCAAAATATTCATGACACCTTTCAGTCCTTATATCTCCAGCCTTCAGCCCCTAGACCTGCCCAGTACACAGCCAGACCTTTTTTCACTTCTGCTACCTGATTCTCTTCTATCTGTTCTGCTCCCCAGCCTCACCTCTGCTCCTTGGGGCTGGGCACAACTGTATTAGGGCTCTTTTCTTCTCCTTCCTTGGCCAAGTGTTCTAGGAAACTGGAAAAAGTAGAGGAGCAACTTCTCAGAGCTCAGTACTATTTCTACACACTCGTCCTCATCCACCCCATCCTTTGTTGGGTTATGGAGAAGAGGAAGAAGCTCTGCCAGCTTTTTTTGAGCGATCTTTATTGGCTGCTTCGAACCCCAGGAGGAGGGAAAGTGAGGCAGGCAGCCAAAAGCAAAGGGGCTTTCTCAGGAAAAGGCCAAAATCCATTAAATGGCCAAAGCTTTTCTCATGAGAGTCATTGTGAATTTAGGCTTGCATCAAGATGTTAAAGCCCTCAAAGGAAGGGCTCTACCCATTCCAGAGTTAGTAGCCACCTGTGAAATTTTGAATCCAGATTTAGGTTTGGACTTTGATAACCTGAACATTTAAAAGTGCTTGGATGATGGTTGTAGTTTGAGTGCATTTATAGTGTAAAGAGTCTTCTGACTGCCAGCCACCTTCAAGAAGTGAGACCTGCTGCACTGGTTGAGTAATGTAAGCTTACAAAATGAAGACTTTCAAAAAATGAAATGGCCAATAAAAAAGATAAATATGCCATCTGATACTTCAGGAGATCAAAGAACTCTAAAATTCCAGCAAATTGTGGAGAGTGTTTTGCTTCTGCACTTGTTAACTGATTGCACAGGAGGAAAGACAAAGGAGAGAAGCTTGGTTTAGGCATCTGCTTGCCTGTGAACTGTGACAAAGACATGAAGAGGCATTTACTTGTTATCACCAGCCCAGAGAGAGCCGGTCTGAGAATGGAAATGCTAATCATCAATCTCCCAGTGCATGCAATGTCTCTGTTTAATAGCTGATAGAGCGTCTCCGAAGGGGGTTTTTTTGCTCTTTGTTTAAAATGACATAATGGACCTGGACTTATCAGTGTCTCTAAATGCATTTTCTGTGCTTTATCCTTACTAAGGGATTTAGTCCATTCAAATGAATATGTGCAGAATTGATTTTGAGCTTGGTATAATTTAATCCATCAATTTAACATTAAATTAATATGCAAAGGGGGTCTCTTTGTGGATGAAAAACAGAAGGCAAAGATTCTTATTAATTTAAAATGGACTTGAGAAATGGAAAGAGGCTGCTGCTATTAGTATCTGCCATTGGGCTCAACCACTGGCTTGTGCATTACCTAGTGTGAATACTGCAGCTGTTAAAATGGCTATTCAGAGATCCCCAAAACATGACAAGCTTAAAACTCAGAAGAATGTAATAATTTCATTAGGCTTAGAATTAAAAGGAGGGCTTTCCTATAACTCTGAAACTGGGCACGCTGCCATCCTTGTACTAAAGAAACCGTTTTGTACTGATAATCTGTTGCACCATATTTGCTGGACCTGAATTGAAAAGCACATGTGGAATGTAACATTGATTATACAATTTGAAATTACATCAAGCAGCAAGGTTTTAAACATCACTTTTAACTGATTACAGATAACTTTGATCTACAATGATCTATTAGAACCCTCCACAAAGAATTAATTCAACCAATGCCAGTATGAAAAAAAGGTAATTTAAAAAATTGGAACTAAAGGAAGTAGAAGAGGCATACATAATTACAAAGAGGTGCACAAGAGATGGAAGCAATTCTGATAGAAGTTGAGCATTTATTTGCTTTTTTAATGGAAAAATCTTAAACCAAAACATTGTGAATTGGGTCCATTTTTGTGGAGCTACTCTAGAAGGGGATGTTGACGGTTTGTCAAAAACTGTTCTGCTGGCTTCTTATAAATAATATAGTATGGATTTCTGTGATACATTTCCTATTATGATATTAATAAATGTAATAATTTGTACTTTACTGCAATGCTATTTTTTCATGTGGGTTACTGGACATTTGTTTTTCTGTATCTTACATATTTGAACATGGTCCCCCATTATGTTTTTATCTTTCAGTATCCACTAAAAATTGTCCTGCTGTTGGGTCTAGGTTAAGAACCTGTTACCCTCTCTTACCCATGTCTACTTCAATAGCTTGTCTCCTTGCTGACTCCTGAAGTAATTTGTCTGCAGAAGAGATGAAAACACATGTCTTATGAAGTATTAGATTCAAACTGACCTCACAGACACAGAGGATTCGCCATACTCTGTCAGACCAAGGTATATTTAATCAGGTTCTTGTTTCAAACCGTAGTCAATATTTGTTGCTGGGCACTAATGGCACTTCCAGTTGCACACACTGTGCATTATCTTTAGAAATTTGTATATTTGTAATTACATTCTTTTTATACATGTGAATGCTTAATTGTTTCTGAATCCTGATAAGTTAGTCCTTCAGTGACAGATCTCAGCAATGACTTCTATATGCTAATTATCAATTGCATAAAAATATTTTCTTATTCATTTAAAATTTGCTTCTCTTTAATTTAATTATATGCCCCCTTTTCTAATATTCACAGAAAGGTAAATAAATGTACCTGTCTGACTGTTCTAATATCTACTAATGATGGGTTTGCATGTTCCCATGCCCAAATTTGATGTAAGCTCTTCTGTTGCTTGATATAAGTAACCACCTCCCTGAATGAAACAAGCCCTCAGTTAGCAAATAGCCGTTAGCACAAAGCCTATCTGCTATACCACTCGGGGCAGGCAGGCGGGTGGGTGGGCAGTGGGAAATCTTCAGCAGGGCAGCTCCCACTGGAGGTGAGGGGAGCAGATTGGCACCTGACTGGCTGCAGCCACACTGGAAACAGCCCCACCAGAACCTGCACATTGGTGTGGCCAGCGCCAGTGCCAGAGCAGCAGGCCCAGAAGGGAGCATAGCACAGGCTGCCCTGGGCATGGCTCAGCTCCATGTGGAGCACCACAGGGGCAGCCATGGGCTGCACTACCAAGGTGAACTGCATGTGCCTCTTGCCTCTCTCTCCTTCCTTTAACCCTGGGCTGGCTCCTGGGACCTAGCACCCAGGCATCCCACACCACACACACATGCACGCATGCCCCCCCACCCTCATACACCCTCCTCCCATTTCCCCACAAGGCTGGGCATATAGGGAAC
>NW_017729006.1:54538936-54549366 GCF_001723915.1 Gavialis gangeticus | reverse complement strand
CCTGGGCTGGCTCCTGGGACCTAGCACCCAGGCATCCCACACCACACACACATGCACGCATGCCCCCCCACCCTCATACACCCTCCTCCCATTTCCCCACAAGGCTGGGCATATAGGGAGCAGATTGGCTTTGTCTGCCCATCCTCCTCCTAAACACTACTCCTTACCTGCATAAAGTCCCATAGGGAGTTCTGGTGAGTTGTTGTGCAGTGAGGGGGAGGAGGTGCTGACCCAGCCCATGACAGCTCATCACTAAGACTGTCACTAAACTCTCTATGTGGCCCTTGGACCCAAATAATTACTCACCCCTGACCTGGACCCTATCATTGTGCTTGGACCCACATAGAAATCCTGGTATGTCTCAGTCTGTTGAGAGAGGACCCTTTGCAGACTCCACTATTAAGCAACAAGAGAACCATGGATGTCTGTGTAGACATTGACCAAGGGACTGGCCAGGAACTATGAAAGGAACTGCAAGTGATGCCTGGCAGTGGAGAACAGTAAATTTAGAGCTGCCTAGGGAGCTTTCCCTTTTTACAGTAAATTGCATGTCAAACACAGTGGTGTCTCCATATTCACTCTGGTTCTTACTCTGCACCCCTTGAGCCAAATTCTATTTCACTTATTTGGTGTATAAATGTAATTAGGGAATTGGTAGAGTAGGTCAAGAGGTAGGAATAGAGGAGGAGGTGGGTTTTTCAGGACTTGGAACCGTATTGCACTGAACTTACATGCCTAAGTCTACTTAGATGCGCAATAGTTGAAAGAGAATCTGGTTCATTGTGTGATCTAGAGAACACAAACTTGGCCATTCCCAGGAAGAAGTTCACTTTTCTGTGTCTTGTGATGCTAGGCAATGAGGACAGTTATTGTTGCCTTCCCTGAGATCTTGTGGAACTATACCCATATGTCCATAGGTCATAATCCTTGGGAACAATCATAACACAACTTCCTAGAAGACATTCTTTGACACTTTCCCTGTGACTTCTACAAGTGTCATCTTTGTTTCTTCCACCACAACGTGATACCATGCCACACCTTTCTGTGATGAGACTATAGCTCTAAAAACCCAAGATGACCCTGAATCGCTTGCAGAATTTGCCTTCTCTGGGCCTTTGTGTTTCAGAAGCAATAGAACAGCAATCACCATTGTATGTGTTCAGTATCAGTGGGTGTGTCTGTCTACACATGTGCTTTACTGTGGAGATAACTAATTAGCTTTGCTCAACATGCTGTGCTGCTGGGCACAAGTGTGCCTGGGAGTAATAAATTCCAGTGCAAACACCTATCAACAGAGGGTACTACCCAAACTGCATTATTTGTTTTGTCATTTGCTGTTCTCCTTTACCCATATAGTATTAGAAAGTTTTAGTTGTTGTTAATAAAGATGGTTCCCCTGTTCTTCCTTGGGTGACCTCTCTGGGACAAGAATACCACAGATACACTAAATTGGCGATGAGGCTGGAATCCCCATGAGTAGCAATGCTTCTAGTGTTTAAGTCAAAACAATAAAAAAAAAAAGAAATTTGTAGTGATTAGGGCCGGGGCTCCAGTAATCAGAAACACACAGTGCTACTATTGAGTATCATTGGCTCAAAGATTTTTGACAATATTTGCTCATTTGTATCCCCAGTCACATCCAGTAACAAGTCATAGCATGAGATCTTTGAATTGCTAAAAAATCACTTTGCACCAGTCCTGCCTGAAACCATTTGCCAGTTCCATTTCAACCAGTGAAATCTACTACCAGAGGAAGGAATTTCTGCATACATAGACCTGTGTTGATTGTCTGAGAATTGTAATTTTGGCATCAGTCTTGAGTGTCTTCTTAGGGATTGTCTTGTGCCTGGAGCTTGAGATGAAGCCTTGTAATGTGGACTACTTGCAAAGCAAAACTTAACATTTTTCATGGCTCAAGAAGAAGCCTTTGCATATGGAGCTGCCTCACTCCATTCAAGGGAAATGTAAGTGTTGTCAGCAAAACTGATGTCAGCTGAGACTTATTGAGTGCATTCAAGGGAAAAATGTTCAAAGAAGTCACCACCTGTGCACAAGAATATAGTTCCTTCTTCCCAAGGAAGCTGCTGTAGCTACTGGGGAAATGACAGATGTGATACATGCTGTCTCATGATGCTGACTGCTGCCATTGCCAGCACAAAGGGTGCATTGAGCACGTGTGTCATCAGAAGTACAAGACATCCAGGAAGAAGGTAACCAAGGTGAGTGCTCCAATCACCACTAAAACTGTTGCTGATTCAAAAGAAATTCCAGCACGTGAGTTGTTCCCTGATGCCTATATTACCACGTTTGTTAGTATGTGGAATTACCGACCCCAAGAAGAATACCTAAACAACAGTGATTCTCCAAGGTGTTCCCTGTGCTCTAGAGGTTTACCTAGGATCCAAATTTATTGCAGAAATGATGTCCACCTATGATGCTGTGTGAAGCCAAGCTTGTAGAGTATAACAAACAAACAGTAGTCCTGAAGGGTGAATATAATATCAGTGTCCACTATGGGCAGGACTGAGGGGTCCTCAACCTAAAACTTGCCAAGGGCTGAAGAACAAGCTTACTAGGAGGAAAATGGTTCAAGGCTTTGGATGGACACCTTTCAAGTTGTTATAAGGGATTTCAGTGAACATCTTGGTGCCTATAATGGCCAGCCTGTGTTGTTTACATTGGATCCAACTGTGGCTCTGATTCAAGTGAAGCCTCATTATGTTGCCTTCATCTTTCATCCAAAAACTGATGCAGAGATTGATCTACTTGTGGAACAAGGGTGTCTTAGAAGCAAAGTTAAATCCAACATGGGCCACCCCCATTGTACCCATCATGAAACCAAATGGTGATATTCAATTATGTGCTGAATATAAGTGTACTATTAATGAGGCACTGAAACATACCAGATGTCAGCACTAAATCGTCTCCTTGCTACTTTTGCTGGAAAGAAGATTTTTGCTAAATTAGACTTGGCCAAAGTTGATGGGGTTAGGAAATTCCACGATTAGATATGCAGCTGCAAATTCACGATTGTGACAGATCATAAACCATTACTAGGGTTATTCACCAAGAATGGATCAACACCCCAGAACATTTCACCAGATGTAGTTCATTGGTCCTTATTTTGAAATGCATATCACTGAGAATTTCAACACCACCCTGGGAAGTTGATATTCAATGCCGATGCACTGAGTCATTTGGCATTATTGTAAATTTACCATTCCGCTGCTATCCAAATTTCTGATGCTAGAATCCTCTTCTGATCCTCCTCTCCAGGCAGATGACATTGCTTACCTGACTTCTAAGGATCCAGTGTGAGCCTAGGTTCTAAACTGGGTATGGAAGGGGTGACCTTTGGCAAAGGTAACAGGTGAATTTAAGCCAGGGGTAGGTAATTATTTGGGCTGGAGAGCCACTTAGGGAGTTTTGGTGAGGGGTTGCAGGCCAGGTCAGCACCCCTTGCCCCTGCAATAGCTCACCAAAACTCCCTAACTTGGGGATGGGATGGGGCTATAGGAAGGCAGGGGGTAGTGCCTGGGAGTGGGAACAGGCAGCCAGAGCCAGGGTAGTGGGACAGTGACAGCATGGGGCTGGGGCTGGGGCTGGGGCTTGGGCAGAGCCCCCATCTGCTGCCTGCACAATGAATCATGATTGGCCTGAATTGGGAGGAGTGTGGAATGCATGCCTGTGATCCAGCCCCTGATATCCCTACCCCAGCATGGGTGTGCTTGGACTGCATCACTCCACAGCTGCACTATACTGGGGCTGCCCGTACACACCTTTGCTGGGGTGGGGGCAGTGGGGGGCTGGGTCATGGATGTACTCTCTGCCCCACTCCCAGGTTGGGGCAGTCATGATCCATCATGTGGGAAGTGGATTGTAGAACTGCCCTGGCCCTGTGCTGTCACTGCCCTGTGATCCTGGTCCTGGCCCCAGCCCCAGATGCCCACCACATTGCAGAGTGCCATTCCCTGTCTGCCTGTGGTTCCTTCTCATCTGCCCAGCTGGGTGTACCCTTCAGGGAGACCCCACCTGTCTACTCCATCTGGCACCCCTGGTGGTGGGTGTGGGGTAGATAGGCTGGCATGTCTGGGCAGCAGGGCCAGTTTCTGTGGCCACACAAGTGGCAGCACCCAGAAGGAGCTGCTGGCACTGAGGCTGCTGGGAAGCAGAGTCCAGCCACTACACTGCTCCAACCCTGCTGTATGCCCAGGGGCAGTGAGACCAGCCACACATGCTACAGCCCAGGCTGTCCCCCATGACCGAGCCAGGTGGGGCCAAGGGACCCGCCACAGGCCAGATAAAATCCCTTTGCAGACCAGATCTGGCCCATGGGCTGTATTGTGTCCATCCCTGATTTATTCCATTCATTATATGTCAACATGAAGTTTGTGCCCTTAATGGGCACCTCCTATGGGGTAACTGAATGGTTATTCCCAATGCATGTCAAACGTGAATTCTGGGTGCTCTCCATACAGCACGTCTGGAAGTTGTTCACATGAAAGCACTGGTCAGAAATTAAGTCTAGTGGCCAAAGATAGATGCTGACATTGAGCTAACAATAAAGAGGTGTGAACCATGCCCACCTACATACTATGCACCGGCTAAGGTTCCAGTCCATCCCTGGGAAATGACCAGGACACCATGGTCTTATCTGCATATAGACTTTGCTGGTCCTTTCCAAGGCCAAATATTCTTTAGTATCATTGAGTCTGTCTTGGAGTGGTTGGAAGTTGTTTCTTTTGCATCAGTGACTTCAAGCACTGTAATCCAAGATTTGCAGCAGCTGTGTGCAACCCATGTTCTTCCAGATACCATTGTGCTTGACAGTGCTGTACAATTCACTTCTGAAGAATAATCTAAATTTATGGGGAAGAATCTTATTCATTACACCACATCCACACCATTCCACCTATCACCAAATGGCCAAGCTGAACAGATGGCCCAAACTGCTAAAGATGCATTAAAGTGAATTGTTGATGGTGATTTGAACCAATGATTAGCTAATTTCTTACTCCAGCAGCATGTAACTTGATGCACTGCTACAGATCACAGTCCTGCAGGACTAATGAATTGCCCACTGAAAACCTGTTTGGATCAACTCCACGGAGATATGGTAGCTGAATATCAGAAAAGACAAGAAATCCATTTTTCCAAGAAATGGGATGTTTAATCTGTAAGTACCTTTGAATCAGATGAACCTATGTACATGCAAAACTATATGACTGGGCTGCAGTGAGTGCCTGCATCTGTCCTTGGTGCTATAGAGCCAAGACTCCAGACAGAAAAACAATTCAC
Organism: Gavialis gangeticus; assembly: GCF_001723915.1. Classification (NCBI taxonomy): domain Eukaryota; kingdom Metazoa; phylum Chordata; order Crocodylia; family Gavialidae; genus Gavialis; species Gavialis gangeticus. The sequence goes on along the minus strand of NW_017729006.1, from coordinate 54,544,068 downwards.
ATGTATGTTGATCAGATGTGGGGTCTAATTTCAGACAATGTGATCTCTGCAATACCAGAAAATGTCACATCTCTGGTAGAACCAATTCTGAAGAATCCATCATTTGCTACTTTAGACCTGTCAACACTTCCAGTTAGTGAAGCTACTTTAGAAGAGCCAAAGGAGCCTACTGCTGTTGCCAGTGAAAAGTCTGTTACCCCTGAAGTGTGCTGCACAAGACAGGTCACTGTGGGCATGTCTACATGTGCCCCTACAGCACCATTGTTACTGTGCTGTCATTTAGTTGGCGCAGTAACAGCCATTACTGCGCTATGCCAGTGGTGCATGGTTATTTTTAGCCAGCTGTAGTGATGCAGTCTAGCGAGGGAGCACGTTGCTATGGTGACATAGCTGTGGCATCACGGTTTTTGCCCACCGATGCTAGGTCACCATAATGTGTTGCTATGGCGATATAGCGTCTCCTGTAGACCTACCCTGTTTGGCTCAAATACTTATAGGACTATGTTATTTAGGGGGAGGGGCATTGTGTATTGAGTGTCTGTATGTATGTTCTTCATGCTATCAGCAAAGGGCACTGCCCAAATTTCATTACCTCTTGTTGATGTTTGTTGTTCTGTTTTACCCGTATAGTATTAGGAAGTTTTAGTTGTTGTTAATGAAGATGCTTCCCCTGTTCTTCCTTGTGTGATCTCTCCAGAACAAGAATAACACAGATACTCTAAAACCATCATTGTTTGTAGTAAGGTTACCAACATGTACAGCATAGCTCCTTAATTGCTGCTGTTGGATCCACTCCACAAACTTCCTTCACTTTTCAGTAAATGGACTTTCAAGAATTTACTGTATCTACAGCTGCATGGCAGTCCCAAAGCAAGCAAGGAAATCTGACCCTGTACATGTTATCCAAAAGAGCCTTATGGAAGAAAATTAGGGAGTCTAGACCCATATCTTTTCCATTTCATTACCCCTATTAATCTACCAACCTCTCTGCCTTTCTTTACGAGTCCCCTCGGCTAGGATGTTCTCAAGAGGAGAAAGGAGAAGTTTCTATGCCAGGGCCACCCTGGCATGTGAGGGAATATGCAGCCCTGGGCAGGTGGGCAGGGAGTAGCCACCACTGCTGGGGACCTACTCCCAGCTCAGCTCAGTGCGGCCCAGGGGGAACCAGGAGAGTTTGTGAAATGCCATGACTCCTGGCACCCACCCATGCCCCAGGACATTTCCACTCCCCAGAGCCTTGCTCAGGGCCAGGCTGCAGCCACACGTCCTGTGTCCTTCCCCCCACAGCCAGAAAGAAAAAAATGTAACTGCATGGTAAATGTGTCACCCCCCACCTCTCCCCTGCCCCAGGCCTGCTGCAGTCATTCATTTGGGGGCAAAGCAGCGCTGACCCTGCAAAAGTTGTTGCTGACATCCCTGCTTGGCTTGGGTAGCCCCACCTGTGCCATCTGGCCCTGGGAGGCTGTGTCCCAGCCCCAACTCATGCATCACCCTTATCTTGGCCAGCTGGTGCCTCCCATTTCAGGGAGGGAGGAGGGTGGAGAGCGCTGCAGGGGCAGCCACAGGCTGAATAGAATCAAATGGTAGGCCAGATATAGTCTGTGGACTGTATTTTGCCTACCCATGGATTATAGCTATGCATGCACTAATCTTTGAACAACACGGGTTCCACAAGCTGCTTGCACTTTCCCTAATGATGCATTAATGCTTTTTAAGATTCTAACTGTAGATTTGCTGCTCCTTATCTTGTTTGCAGTGGTTGAGTCAATAAAAAATATGTTTGCTAAGATTCAAAACTGCAATATGTAATTGCATTAATTGAAGTAATTGCAATGTAGTACTTGTGAAAGTGGGTCTCAACTCTCCTCCAAGAGAAATTAGAACAAGCGCTTGTAAATTATAAACAGTCACTATTCAAGCCACAGACAGAAGACCTCTTATCATTAGAGATGATTAAAGACCTCTTTCAATTGAACCCCAATGGACTCTTCTAAATCACCCTGTGTTTGGCTGTTCCAAGTCAGCAGACTGCCTATCCACTTCTCTCTGCAACCTTGCTGGAAAAGCCTAACTCCTTTGTTTCACAGCCATGATAAAATATACAATATATAGCAACAGTAAGATGAATTGAGGTATGAGACACTGCTGGCCACCTCTCCCAAAAACATTTTATAGGGAATTTCCTACTGTACGAATGGTAGTTCTTTGTTACCATTGTTTCTTGTTGTAGTCCATGTTTCTGGTCTACAGTTTCATGAGTCAGAGAAGCAAAGCATTAAGCCAGATGCCCCAGAACCACAACGGGCAGCTACCTCACCCAGGTGAATGGGCCTAAGTGTACAGGAAGTTCAGCAAATTCTTGAAGTGTGTTGGGGATACCTTTTTGGTATAAGTGGTGGAGAGGCCAACAGTGGGAAACCTCTGCTTGACTTTCTCCCAAACAGGAAGGTGGAAAGTAACTGGGTGATAGTGACCACAAATGATACAGTTCAAGATACTAAAGCAGGGGTGTCAAACATATGGCCCTTTAAGGAGGCCCTTTTAAGGGTGCAGAAGCAAGCTATTCCAGTGTGACAGAAGAATGAGAAGTGCAACAGGAGGCCAGCCTAGCAAGACAGCAATCTCTTCAATGAGATGAAACTCAAAAAGTAATCCTACAGAAAGAGGAAACTTGGTAACATTACTACAGAAGGGTATAACAGTATTGCATGGGCATGCAAGGAGAAAATCAGGAAGGTTCAGGCAAGATTTCAGATGCAACTGGCAAAGGTTGTAAAAGGCAATAAAAAAGATTCTACAAGTATATCAGAAGAAGACAACTAAGGAAAGTGTAGGTCCCTTACTAACTGTTGAACACAATCTACTTACATTTGACACAGGGAAGGCTGAAGTATTTTATGCCTTTTTTACTTCGTTCTTATGAATAGAGTCAGCTACCAGATGGTAAGTGCAGAGTGCAGATGATAGCAACAAAGATAGGAAAGGGGACAAACAGCTTAGAGTAGTAGGAGAACAGGTTAGGGGTTCCTTAGAAAAGTTTGATGTTTTCAAGTCGGAGAGCCAGATGTCTTTCTAGGGTGACAGGCTCTGTGGATGTGGGGAGAGCAATGAATGAGTATACCTTGACTCTAGCAAAGTTTTGGTGTTGTCTTCCACAGCATTCTCATTAAGATGATGAGGAAACACACACTGGATGGAAGTACTCTAAGCTGGATATATAAATGGTTGGATCATCATGCTCTGCAAATAGACATCAATTGCTCAATGTCTAGTTGGTAAGAGATATCAAGTGGGCTTCCCTATGGGTCTGTCTTGGGTTTGCTGTTGTTCAACATCTTCATTAATGATTTGGGTGATGAGATTGAGTGCACACTTAGCAAAATTGCAGATGACACCAAGTTGGATGAAGTTGTAGACACTCAGGAGTGTAGGGCTAGGATCCAGAATAACTTGGATAAACTGGAGAAGTGGTCCAAAATCAATCAGATAAAATTCAGTAAGGACAAGTGCAAAGTCCTGCACTTGGAACAGAATAATTGCATACACAAAGGTAGGGTGGGGAATGACTGGCTAGGCTGCAGTATTGCAGAGAAGGACCTAGGGGTTGCAGTAGACCATAGGCTGAATATGAGCCAACAGTATGCTTTTGTTGCAAAAAAAGCCAACAGCATACCAGGTTGTATCAACAGTAGTATTACTTACAAATCAAGGGAAATAGTTCTTCCACTTTATTCAGCAGTTGTGAGGTGTCATCTGGAGTACTGTGTCCAGTTTTGGGCCTCACACTTCAAGAAATATGTAGACAGATTGGAAAGAATCCAGTACAGAACAACAAAAACAAGTAGGGTTCTGGAAGGTATAAGTTATGAAGAAAGGCTGAACTAGGGTTATTTAGTCTGGAGAAGAGAGGACTGAGGGGGTGGGATTTAATAACAAACTTCAAAAACTTAAGGGACAATTATAAAGACGATGAAGACAAACTTTTTTCTGTGGCTGCACAGGACAGGAGTATGAGCAATGGCCTCAAGCCAACAGCAGAGGAAATTTAGGCTGGAGATTAGGAAGAACTTTCTGACTATGAGGATGGTCAAGCATTGGAACAGGCTACCTAGAGAAGTTTTAGAATCTCCTTCCTTGAAAGTTTTCAAAGCAGGTTGGACAGACACTTGGCTGGGATGGGTTAATCAGGGGCCTGGACTAGATGACCTCATGAGGCCCCTTCCAGCTCAACTTTCCTATGGTTTTGTGGTCCTAAGGTGGAAGAATGTCTCTACTTGCATTATTTAGAAAAGTCCTATGTTCCTGAAGATACAAACATTGTAGATCTTTTTTGACTAGCCAGCATTAATGTTAATGACAATACAATGTATTTAATGATCTAGCAATGCTACCAATCATGGAAAATTGTCCCTTTTTGTTTAGGAAGTAAGATGGAGATGTGGAATGAAAGAAACAGGTTATGTCACCCATCTGTTGCCCCACTACAGTTCAAGAAGCTTGCTACTTCAAATCTTTATTATTTTCTTCACATTCCCTTGAGTTATGTTCCTACCATGCAGGATACTTACTGACCTTACATGTCTGGCTGATGAACACTTTTATTGGACATTTTCCATTGTGTCACCAAACTGATTGCCCACTGACTAATAGAACCATAAGCTTCCAAAGTACACACATCATGGGCCAGACCCTAATCCATGTCCTCCCTTCTCCCCCACCTCCAACAAACCTATCCTGACATGCAAATACCACTTATAGCCTTTTAACTACTTTATTTGCTTGGAGCAATTCTATTTTGCTCCATTTTGATTTGGGAATAGCCACTATGTCAGTGGTGGGCAATTATTTGGACCCACAGGCCACATAGGGAGTTTTGTTGAGGTACTGTGCGTTGGGTCAGCAGTCCACCTCCCCTTGCCCCCTGCTTCCTGCCCCCTGCACAACAACTCACCAAAATTCCTTATGTGGTATGGGGCCACAGGCAGGCAGGCTGGGAGTGGTGTTCAGGAGTGGGAACAGCAGGCGAGGCCAGGATCATGGAGTGGGGTGGTAGGGCAGTGACAGTGTGGGGCTGTGGCCTGGGGCAGACCTGCCATCTGGTTCCCGCATGTCTCTGTGGCAGACATGGGTTC
>NW_017729006.1:54529019-54533936 GCF_001723915.1 Gavialis gangeticus | reverse complement strand
GGGCTGTGGCCTGGGGCAGACCTGCCATCTGGTTCCCGCATGTCTCTGTGGCAGACATGCGTTCCACATGCAGGGGCATGCAGGGAATATATTGTGACTCTGCCCTGACCCAGGCCCTGTGCTGTCACTGCCCCAAGATCCTAGCTGGGGCCCTGGATGCTCCTTCCCACCTGCTTGGGTCCAGGGACAGCAGCAGCCAGAAGGAGCTGCTTCTGCTGTCGGGGCTGTTGGGAAATGGAGTCTAGCAGCTGTGCCACCATAGCCCCGCTGTGTGCTCTGGCATGTGCCATGGTCTGGGTCAGTGTTGCCAGGTGTATAATAATTATCATATTTGTACAATAATTTCAACCCTTGTACAATGTACAATCAATAATAGTAAAATATATGATAAAGAAGTGCAAAACTTTAGAACTCTTGGTTCAGAGATGATACTTTTTATTAGACCAACTAAGAAATCGCAAAAAGTATCTTTTTCTGCAAGCTTTCAGGCACACACCCTTCCTCAGGCTCAGGGAAAATTAAAGATGGTAAAAGGTCCCCATAGACAGAAAATAAACTTCATTTTTTCACAGAGGGAGTTGAAGGTGGAAGTCTGTTTCTCTGAGTCCATGAGAGTGTCTTTGTGAGTTGCTCTTTGCTGTGCAGATAAGGCAGGATTCCTTCCCTGGTGGTGTCAGCTGGCAGGCAGGCAGGTGGTATGTTGGAATCCCACAATGCACACAAGTATCACATAAGGAGGTGATGTGGCAGACCCTAAGATGCCTACCCCTAGTGCTTTGTGGCTCAAATGATGCAAATATGCCCTGGTGGGAATGTGTAGCACCAATACAAGTAGCCAAAAATGTGCATGCAGTCTGGCAGCATAGCAGAGCTGTAGGTTGTAAACCAGGGTACCTGATGGTGGGAAAGCTGCCTAGTGTAGACATGGCTTAAGTCTTGCCTCTAAAAATTATTCATGATAGTAAAAAAAATGTGAACCTTGAGTTTCTGCAGCATCCTTCTAAATCTCAGGTAAATGTTTTTTGCATTCAAGACAACACTGAAAATCTTCACAAATGACAAACCTAGTCCCAGCTCAGAAATATTATGCTACCTTCCCTGAATTTCAGCCCACTCCCATGAGTAGTACTGATGGAAGCACTGGCAATCCCCGGATCCATAAGCCGCAACTGATATAGATATTTAGCAAATTTTGGAATAGTGAATTCCAGAGGCAGGCAAAAAAGCTAATTGTCTCTTGCTATTTAAAATGAATACATGGGATTGGCCAATTGATTATAGGTCAGTGAGCCTGGCAATGAACCTAAGGAAAAAAATCACAGAAAGGCCAGAATGGGAGGACCTCATGAAGAATTTAAAGGATGGATGCCTAATTAAAGTCAGTCAACTTTTTTTGTTGTTGAAAATAGGTCAACAGAACTGGTTGTAATTTTTTTGTGAATACTAATTTGATTGATAAAGTTAACTGAGTCGATGTAATAGAGTTCTGTAAGGCATTTTGACTCAGGTGTCCAAGAAATATGATTTAAACCACAAATTATTCTATTATCAGCCATTCCATTATTTTTCCTCGATCAATTGCAGGCTGACAGGCCTATAATTACCTGGGTCATCGCGTTTCCCCTTTTTAAACAGTGACACATCATTAACTTTCTTCCAGTCCTCTGGAACTTTTCCACTTTCCCAAGACTTATTGAAAATGAACAGTAATAATCCAGAGACCTCCTTGGTTGTTTCTTATAAAGTTCCTGGAGGCAATGTATCCAGACCTGCTGATTTAAAAATGTCTAGCTTTTATTTAACAGCCTCCATGGCAGCTGGTGGAATGGCAAGTGTTTCATAATCACCATCATATGACATGAATATATCACCCAGCTTACCAAACAGATATATTTATTGAAAACGTTTCCTTTTTTTGCTTTATTCTTTTTCCTGCTTTATTCTGAAATTTTATAACGTTATTAGGATTCCTAAAATCCACATAAAAAATCTTCAATTTAGATGTATTCAAAATGCACAAAAATGCTTGTGGAATGAAAAAAAGGAGAAACAGTCAAGCTTTTATGATATCTTGTAGTGAAGGATATTGTGTTGTTAGTAAAAACTTTTAATTAAGAAAGCATTCAAATACTTCTACTAATTTCCATTCTTCAAAGGCTAGGGGATCAACTGATTTCACACATTTATTAATGCAAAGTGAGAATAAATTGCAAAAATTAATACAATATTCAGCCACCCTACCATGGTGATGAGAGAGAAATATAAATGGAAATGTATTCCTGCCTTGATGACAAACCTTACAGGTAATAAACACAAAGTTCCGGCCATTCCCTAAGCACCTCCTAGCTGAGGGTCTACAATCACTTTTTAAACATGAAAAAACAAAGTTGATGAGGCTCCTCTTAGTAACTTTCCATTTTTTTACTGTTCCGAGTTTTTACATTCTCATTTTCAACATTTCTTTCTCATCCCCCACTGGTCAACCCTCACAGAGCCTACTTTCATTCTTCTCATTGGCCTCATGTCATTGACACCCCACTCGAAATCCTCATAATTTCTTTCATGTGACTGTAATGTGTCAATTTTACTTTGTGATGCGTCTGTCCTTGGCAAACCCTTTTGGAAGAAGACCTGTTTATGGAAAAAATAACATTGTTTTAATTTTAAAGGGCATGAAAGAGATCCATTTAAAAAAAAGTTTTTAGTTTTTTCAATATGCATGTATTTTTTTTTACCAAAAACCTTCATTCAGAAGGTAATCAACATTTTAATTAGTAAATATCCTCCAAGAAAAGTATCTTTTTGTTTGAAAATATTGTGAGTGGATAACAGGAATCATTGATACAACATTGTTGCTTGAGAAATCCTATTCTACTGTATCAGGCCTGTGCTGTAGATGTTTTGCATGGTCCTGTATGGGCATCATATGCAAATTGAATGCCAGAGATAGCAACATACTTGAGGGAGCACTCAAGGGTGCACATTACTCCAAGGGAAGACCTACTGAACTGTCATTTATTGTTGCTTTCAAAAACAACAGAGAGAACCAAAAGAATCAACAAGGGACACATCAATAGTCTTTGGGAGGCCATGGGAGGCCAGGGACCTAAAAAATCCAGGCTGGTCTGTTCCATTATCAGGTGTAAAAAAAATGAATAGAACCCAGAAAATCTGAGCACTGCAGGGTTTTGTTAAATCTGTTGCATCAAAACCTTTCCCAGAAGAGATTGGTGGGATAGCAGGAGAACTTTAGAGTATACAGTTGCTCTGCTTGGCTTTCAAGGGGCTCCAAACTCCAGCTGCATTCCTGCCATATTTTCAGAAATGTCTTCTAGTGTAGGTTCCAGGGAAGGGTGATATGTCATAACTAATGGTGTGTGATTTGTGGGGATTTTCTTTTTGTACTGTAGCAAATCTTCACATGGTATTCAGGTGGCTCTTTCAAAAGTGCGATCTCTTTCTCTGGAGGAGTATCCTTGTTGGCTGAAGGCCCTTTTGAGATTTGTGACGTGGTGATCACGGGTATTCTCCTCGCTGTAAATTCTGTGGTATAGGAGAACTTGGCTGTAAATTACAGCTTCCTTGGTGTGTTTAGGGTGATTGCTGGTTCTGTGTAGATATATATGTTGGGCTGTGGGTTTCTTATTTAGGTGGTTTGGATTTTACCATCTTGGATATTGATCATGGTGTCTAAAAAGGAAATGCTGGTGTTAGAGTATTCAAGCAATAGTCTGATGGAGATGTGATGATTGTTGCATTTTTGGTGGAAATCAATCAGATTTGAAAATCTTCAAACAATTTCAACCCATACTAGAAGAAGAGTCTATGCTTAAAGAGATCTTTCCAGAACCACCCATCCTTGCCTTTAAGCAAGCACTGAACCTTGCTAATCTCATCACCAGAAGCAAACTTCTTATGATCCAAATTACATCCAATGGATCCAGACCATGCCAGCACAAGAAATGCAAAACCTGCTGTAACAAGGGGGGTGTCTTGGGGCTGATTTGCCTTTGGCCCACCCGCCTCCGCAGGGACCAGGACATCCCCCTCACTAGGATCCCAGACGGACCCAGGAGAGGTGCAGCCAGGTCCAGGGTCAGTGAGGACCTAGTCTGGGAACTTCTGGTGGGACTAGACGTGTTTAAATCAGCAGGTCCAGACAATCTCCACCCTAGGGTGCTGAGGGAATTGGCAGAGGTCATTGCAGGACCCCTGGTACAGCTTTACAAGCACTCATGGTACACTGGTGAGGTGCCAGAGGACTGGAAAAGGGCCAATGTGCTCCCCAATTTCAAAAAAGGGAGGAAGGAGGACCCAGGAAACTATAGGCTCGTTAGTCTTATCTTGATCCTGGGAAAGTTCTTTGAGAAAATTATCCAGGATCACATCTGTGAGGGACCAGCAGGGGAGATTATGCTTAGGGGCAATCAACATGGGGTCATTAGAGTCAGGTCTTGTCAGACCAAACTGGCTGCCTTCTGTGACCAAGTCACAAAATCCTTGGACTCAGGTGTCATGGTGGAGGTAGTCTTTCTGGACTTTAGGAAGGCCTTCAACACTGTCTTTCACCCCATTCTCATTAAAAAATTAGGCAACTGTGGTGTTGATGCTTACACAGTCAGTTGGGTCACAAATTGGCTGGAGGGCTGCATGCAGACAGTGGTGGTGGATGGGCCATTTTTGACCTGGAGGGATGTGGGCACTGGGGTTCCCCAGGGTTCGGTCCTTGGGCCCGCACTGTTCAACATCTTCATCAGCGACTTGGATGAAGGGGTGAAAAGCACCTTGTTCAAATTCTCAGATGACACTAAGATGTGGGGAGAAGTGGGCATGCTAGAAGGGAGGGACAGGCTACAACTAGATCTGAACAGGTTACAGGGGTGGGCGGATGAGACTAGGATGGGTTTCAGCACTGAC
>NW_017729006.1:54517621-54524019 GCF_001723915.1 Gavialis gangeticus | reverse complement strand
TCCAGCGCTCTTTCCTGCTCATGGCAGGGGGTCGGACTTGATGATCTGCTCAGGTCCCTTCTGACCCTACAAACTACGAAACTATGAAATTTGTTTCTGGGCTAACTGCCTGACTTTTTTCCTACCACACCTTGATGAAATTTAATTAATAGTTGTTAATTAGGCAGGAGGCTGCCCATTTCTTGCCCTGATGCCAGGGGGCACTATCTATGCCTTCGTTTCTCCCCTACGTCACAGCCCCAGCCTTGCAGATGGCATCCACAGTTGTTAATGTCACCGGCCCCACTCTGGGCCCCAGAATCCTTCAATCCGGACCTCTACAAGATCCCTCCACTCAGATGGCTTACTCAGTCTTCATTCTAAGCTACCTAGTTCCCTGAGCTGTTCCCCCTTATGGGTGTGGTCCCCCTGGGACCTTTGGTTACACTGGCCCTGGCCCCACCTCCAGGACAGTCAGAACCCCAGGCCCTCAGCTCCGAGAGTCCCTCGTGGTGGGCCCCTGGCCCTTTGACCCTTCTGGTCCTGGCCTCAGCATTCACTAGTTAAGGGATTTCAAGACAGGTTTCTGAGTCTGTAGCCCCACTCTCACTCCTGGGTCCACCTTCTGAACCCTACTAGTGGGTAACCCACCCGGTTGTGGGAGCTGGGGTTATTAAAGTACCCTGACCCACCTTTCACTGGGGTGATAACTGGCCTGGCATTTCTTGGGGGCTCCCGCACCACTGAGAGCCCCACCAGGCCACCCCCTCCTGGCAGGGTGCAGTTTTAGGTCATGCCCAGGACCAGAAGCTGCCTAGCCATCCCCTACAGCTCCTCCCTTACCTTCAAGATGTTCCAAGCAGCCTTGCAGCCAGGCAGTGTTACTGCCTGGGCTGTCAGCAGAGAACTGATTTGTTTATATAGGCAGCCAGGGATCTAAAATGGCTGCCGCAATCAAGCACTTGTTGGCTGCTTGGCTGTGCCCTTAAAGTGGCAGGCACAAACAGTGTCCTGCCACACCTGCCAACACATCTCCACCACCCCCTAGTATAACTACACCCCACAAGAGAACCATCACCATTCCTGGATCTTACACCTGCATCTCCAGAAATGTTTTATATCGGATCAAGGGGAACAAATAACCTGGTGGAAAATATGTAGGAGAAACCAAACAACAACTGCGCACCAGAATGAACGCCCACTGAAAATCTATCAAAGACAAGAATATCCAACTACCTGTGGGGACAAATTTCTCACAGGACAGTGATTCCCTCTCTGATCTCTCAGTTCTAATCCTCAAATGGAAATTACAAAAACCCTTTCGTAGATGAGTCTATGAACTTCACTTTGTAAATCTATTGGACAAAAAAAAATCATGGACTCAATATAGACATTGGTTTATGACACATTACAACCTGCCTGATACCTGATTCACCAGGTACCTGTCTAACCTGACCTCTTACATTCTTATTTTCCCCCACCTTTTCTCCCTTCCCCTACTTTTCTGCCCTTTGTCTTTGTGATTTCCATATTTTTCTGTTCTCATTGATGCCTCTTTTTTACCTTGCATTATTGCCTCTATATGTTTCCCTTTGGCTTCCCCACCCCGCCGCTTTCTTCCCCCTCCCTTCCCTGCTTTATCTTTTGTTTTTCTTATTTCTTATTTCTACTTATTTATATTTTCACTGACATCCTGTCACACTTTTAGCTTCTTTCATTCCTTGGAGTCCCAGACCAGCAGAGAATCCCTATGCCTGAGGAATGGTGATTGTGTCTGAAAGCTTGCTAAGAACTTTTTTCCAACTATTCAGTTGGTCTAAGTAAAGTTACCACATGTACTCAAAAAATGTTGGCTGCCTATGTCCTTAGACCAACACAGCTGCAACCAAAGAGCCAGGAGAGAGAGAGGTGGGAGCATTGGGAGTGGAGCCGGATGCTCTCCTTGCAGCCAGAAGGGACCCAGTGCATCTATTTGGGGCCAGCATGCCCAGAGGCACAGTGCATGCCTGTCTTGCCACTGGAGCCAGGAAGGATCTGGACATGTGCCATATAGCCAGTAGGGAGCCAGTCACTCTCCCTGGGGCTAAAGTCCCTGGAAAAATCCTGGAAGCCTGGACCACCTAGGGGATACTGGGGATTCAAACAGGCACTAGCCTGATTGCCTCAACTGGTGGGCCAATTGGCCCAGACCTGATATCACTCTCTGGCACCCACAATGACCCCCGCAGGAATACACAGGTTATCTGTGGCTGGAAGAGTGCCCTGGCAGGGGATTGGCAGAACTATGAGCACCGTGCAGACGCAGAGAGATGTGTTTTGTGGTATTACAGTCCCTGGCCAGGCAGAGCTTGGACAAGAAACCATGCCCACCAAGGGGCATTGCTGACTTAAGAATTAATGGGAGAAGGGTGCACTGGGCACCAAGACATCCGCATGCTGAATAAAAGTGTTTAGGGAGGGGCATCATTACCTTGCCTGGACCACAGCCAGACCCCCTGCAGCTGTCATCATCACTGGGCTTCAATACAGGAAGATTGAGCCCTTTCACCAAATCTGAGCACCATCCAGGCTGATCCTAAACACCAGAGTGGAAGGGAGTGGGATAAAGGGGAGGAGAAGCCCCCAGAAGATATGCCAGCAAAATCTCCCTGAGTCCTATGGGAACCACTGAACACCATCTCTGAAAGTGAAACCCAGTATAACTACAAGTAGTGGTGGACAAATAGACCCAGATGTGATGTAGCACAGGAGGCGGGGCATGCCCATTGGCTAGTGCAGTGGTCATGAGCCAATCACATTGGGCCATCTAGAATTCCTTCAAGGCTTGTATATTCATTCCTACTCTGAGGGCATTGCAATAATCAAGCCTGGAGATGATAAAATCATGGATCATGAAATCTACTGGAATCGAATCTACTAGACAGCTACAAGTGGGTGAAGAAGTTTCCAGAATTTTGACTGTCGTCTCCCAGATCAGAAATACTGAGCCAGTTGTATCCATAAACTGGTGCTATTGTTGACAAATAGCAATATGACTCTGTCTGGTTCTTTGAAGCATCTCCCTCTCTTATCACGAGCATCACCTGTGGGTTCAGCTTCAGTCTTCTACTCCTTATTAGGTGCATCTACACATGCAGTTAATGTGCCTAAGTTTTCTGTGCAGAAAATTCAGGCACATTAAAGTACACCCCTCAGAAGCAAATTTGCTCCTGATGGGAGAAGATCAGTCTAGGGCTGTTCCTGCCCTGCTTTGCCACCCAGAAGCAGCCAGGAGGAGCTCCAGTCCCAAGCTGGCAACAGGGATGGGGTCAATCCTGATTTCAGCCAGGTGGGGAGAATTGTCCTGGTGAAGGGCAGCTGCCTCCTAGTCGCAAAGGAGATTGGGATGGGTCAATTTCCCTGTCCCAGAGAAATCAGGGCTTAGCCAGGCAGCAAGCCTTCCTGGCAAATTCCTCCAAGTCAGGGTCTATCTACACGTGCGCTTCGGCTCATTAGTTAGTACATTGTTTTTGTAGTGCCTGTATATATTGGTACTAGCAAGCAGTGCATTAGACTAATTTAATGTGTAATTTAATGTGTAATTTAATTCACACACACATATAGATGGTGATGCTTTACTGCACATTAGGTTACTTTAATGCATACAAAGTCATCTTGTGTAGATGTACCCACTGAGTAGGCAAAAAGCTTCAGAGTTAAAGGGCTTCTGTACACGTGCAGAGAGGCTGCTCTGATGTGCTGTACTTCCAGCACATTGGAGCAGACTTGATTAATCGAGTTTGCTGGAGCATGGAAATTACCACGCTCCAGCAGACTCCAGTGTCACATGTATCGGTGTCCCCACACTGAAAAATGGTGGTGGGGTGCTTTAAAGCTCTTTTGACGTGATGCTCCAGGCACTTTTAATTGGCTTGGCTCTGGGAGCTGTGCTAATTAAAGCACCCCACCCCCCGGCCTGGAGCACATCTATAAATGGTCAAAAAAATCCACCTTTGGGGGAATGTGCGTCAGTGGAAAGGAGACACAAACTTAACCACTGCTGAGAAAGGGAATCTAGGCCATAGAAAAGTAAAACCCTTTGTTATTACAGCTGATGGAATGAAGAAAGTGAAAAAGAAATCCATATATATTGCACCCAATGTTCTCAAACTGCAAGCTATAGCTACTGCTCAATGTGATTATCTAGAATTATGCTCCTAATCGAAAGCAAAGGACAGGAAAGGAAAGGAAAGGAAAGGAAAGGAAGGAGAATTGAGCAACTTTACATCTGATGCTGGAAATAAGTTTATATTGAAAACTTCATTGAAAGATGCAATAACAATGTAAACATTTTCTATTAATTTAAAAATAATTAGTGAAACACAACTGATAATTGAATTAAAGAAATATACCTTTAATTTCAGTGCAGCCTCAGTGTACTGCCAAGTTATAAAGCATCTATGATCAGTGAATATTGAAGAAGGGAAATTTGGACCACCCTTCTTTTTTGCTTGTCACTTCTCTTACTTGGAAGGCAGGTGCTGTTTTGGCTGAGGAACTACTACAAACAATGGGTTTAAGTTCCCAGCTGCTATTAGCTCTGGTTTTGCTTATGCCCCTCACCACATTCTGTTTCGTAATGGAGTGCAACATCTCTGCTGTTTAATTGGATTTTGGACATTTACTTTCACACCCATTTTTTTAAGTGCAGTGACATTGTTTGCTATATTTAGGGTGTCATTCTGGATGAATACTATCATGCATGCATGTGCATTTGAACTGACAAAATGACTAGCTGATATCAACTAATACAAACCCTTTCAAGTCAAGGGTTGGATTTCCATCTGTTATGAAGGAGTCTGCTTAGATCATCATGACTTAGCATTGCATTTCTATGCACAGAATTATGTATAAATCACATGTGAAAAATCGAGAGGAATTCAATCTGGCCCATCAGCATGCCAAAATTCTTTTTGTTTGTGTCCACACTGTAATCTGCATTCCTGAATGTAGAATCACAGAACACTTCTATACTTCCACTGAAAATCAGAAGAATAATCATGGAGAAGTATAATTCAGCTGTATGATCTGGTCAGCCTTTCTCCATGTTAAATCCTAGTTTAACTACAGTCCAAATTCTTGACTGCATAGTTTCTACCTGACTCACCAATGCACTGAAAAGAAAATGCTATGTTTATTGTTAAGGTTATTCAATAGGTTATTTGAGACAGACCCAATGGAAAGTCAGGTTTGCACTTACAGATACCTGGTTTTGAACCAGGGGGAAGAAAGATCTTACAGAGACAGCTATACCACATTCAGATCTCACTCTCACTACAGCGTCACTTTGACACTTGCCCAAAGCCCCATAATGAGATGGTAGCAGAACCTGAAAAGAAATTCCAGTTTGATTTCTATATTCATTTTCTAAATACTGGTCAATGCTACCTCTCTCTATAAGGATGTTTATGGGTCTGGAATCAATTACCTGTGATGATACCTGAGCCTCCAGCACATGCTAGCTGAGCAGATTAGTGGTAGCTAGTCTATCTCGCCTTGATATTTGGTGATACAACAATGCCATGATGTCAACAGCTCTTTCCTGACATATCTCATTGTAATCAATGAGGTAACAATGCTGTGATATTGGTAAGGTGTTGCCTAGTAAACCTAGAGCTTTCTGGTCCCCAGACTAGCAGAGTCAGGAAAGTTTGAGGAAGAAAGGTTAAATTTACAATGGATTGTATGAATTCTACAGAGTAGGGAGCAAGAGCAGAAGACCTGCAAAGAGATACGAGTCCTGGAAATCAGAAAGAAAAGATGAGCCATAATAAAATTGGCACAAGAACAGGAGAAGAATAATGAAGGAAATGTGAAGACATTTCTAGTATAGGTTCCAGGGAAGGGTTCCAGCTGGGATGGGGTGCGGGACTGAACTGCAAGTGGATCATCTGGGGGACGCAGCTCCTGCTGCTACACAAACCCCAGGAGGGTGTGGGGGCATGTGTCCCTGGAATTGTGCAGGGTGGGGTGGGCTGCTGCTGTGGGCTGGAGCCGGGGTGGCACCAAGGTCTTCCTGGTGGGGGGCTGGGCTGCACTCAGGGACGGTGGTGGTGGCTCTGGAAGGGAGGCTATGAAGAGGGCTGCAGCCACCCCAAAATTTGCTGTAACCCCACCCAACCCCCTCTCCCAGTGCTGCCACTGCCCACCCCAAGTGCAACTCAGCCCAGCCCCATACTGGGAAAAGCCCAGTGAGTCTCTGGCCCCACTCCCCAGCTCACATTGCCCTGCTTCATGCAGATCTTGGGCACATGCCCCCCATGCCTGCAGCTGTGGAAGCCACCACCTCCTCTCTGTGCTGATTGCCCCTGGATGAGCCGCTTGCAACTCCCTCCCATGCCTTGCCCTGGCTGTTCAGGGCCTGCTGCAGCCCCACTCCC
>NW_017729006.1:54512280-54516876 GCF_001723915.1 Gavialis gangeticus | reverse complement strand
TGGGGGGGGGGTGCACACATGCATGTGCATGCTCAGCTGCTGCCAAATAATCTTTTTCTCCCTCTGCCTATGGTTTGAGTTGTATGTTTCTAGGTTGGTTGGTTGAGTTTTTGTTTAGTTTTCTATTTCTATCCTTTGAAGAAAAAGAATTTGGGCCTTTTTAAACTTTAGCTAACTTATAACATCCTTGTCTATGGACAAAACCCCAAAATGGTAGCTATAGAATAATACCTTACTCAGATGTAAAGAACTTTGCTTTCATAAAAAATTCATTCAAATTATCATTGGGTAGGAGTTATACATTGTACATTTAGGACCAGACTTTATTCAACCTATTTGGTGCACAACTAGATTTAGGAGCCGAAATGCAATTCTATTTCACCTGGCTCAGTTCCCTGAAAAATAGTTATTGCAAAAGGTGGGTGGATCCTCCTTTTCCTCTTTGCTGTTTTAACTCCCAAGTGTTCAATGGTTCACCAAAAGCAAGTCATGCCTGACCATGATAAAGTGATATGATAAAGTGACAGGCTGTGTGGACAAGGAAGAGTAGTAGATGTGATATACCTTGACTTTAGCAAGGCTTTTGACACTGTCTCCCAAAACATTTTCATTAGCCAGCTAAGAACATACAGAATAGATTAAAGTACTCTAAGTTGGATCTGTAACTGATTGGATCATCATGCTCAGCAAGTAGTCATCAATGGTATGAATATCTAGTTGAGAAGAGGGATCAAATGGGCTTCCCCATGGGTCTGTCCTGGGTCTGGTATTATTCAACATCTTCGTTAATGACTTGGGTGATGAGATTGAGTGCATGCTTAGCAAATCTGTAGATGACACCAAGTTGGGTGGAGCTGCAGACACTCCAGAGGGAAGGGCTAGAATCCAGAATTATTTGAATAAACTGGAAATATGATCCTTAATCAATCCAATCAATTGAAAGTCAAAAGAGACAAGTGCAGTCCTACACTTGAAACAGAATAATTGCATAAATAAAAATACAGGCTGAGGAATGATTGGCTAGGCAGTAGTACTGAAGAGAAGGACCCTGGGGTTAAAGTGGACCTGTTACAAAAGAAGCCAACAGCATACTGTAGTCCCTTGAAAAGCAAACAAAGTGATTCTCTTGCTCTGCTCAGCATTGGTGACACCTCACCTGGAGTATCGTGTCCAGTTTTGGGCCTCATACTTCAAGAAACATGTAGACAGATTGGAAAGAGTCCACTGGAGACCAAACAAAATGATTAGAGGCTTGAGAAACATGATTTATGAGGACAGACTGAAAGAGCTAGAGTTATTTAGTTTGAAGAAGAGAAGACTGAGCGGAGATTTGATAACAGTCTTCAAACATTTAAGGGGCAAGTATAAACAGGATAGAGACAAACTTTTCTCTGTGGCTGCAGGGGATGGGAATAGGAGCAATGGCCTCAAACCACAACAGAGAAAATTTGGGCTGGAGATTAGGAAGAATTTTCTGACTATGAGGGTGGTCAATAGGAATTGACCAATACTGGAACAGGCTACCTAGAGAAGTTGTAGAATCTTCATCCTTGGAAATTTTCAAAAGCAGGTTGGATAGACCCTTGGCTGGGATGGTTTAGTCAGCAATGCTTCTGCCTTGAGCAGTGGGCTGGACTAGATGACCTTGTGAAGTCTCTTCCAGCCCTACTTTCCTATGACCCTATGGTAATGTGTCACACATGAATTTTCAGGGACTTGAACAGGATGGAATAGAATTGCATTTAGGTACCCAAGAATCTCCTAAGATTATGAAGCATAAGAATATGTCCTAGAATTCTGAAAAGTAATGTTTTTATTTAAATGACACATTTTAAATTTAAATATAGCAAATTATTTTATATTGAATTATTTTAGAAAATATTATGTATATGCTGGGTACAGGGATGGATATTACCCACTGACCAACAACATGGGTAGGCTGCCTTAATTGGCACCAGGGCTGTAGTCGCTATAGAAACCTATACACATACCCAACACCTGCTTCAATGCATGCTAATTAGCATGCTCCAGCAGCCTCAGCATCATGTGAATTCAGCATCCCCATGCTTCAAAATGGCAGTGGGGGCACTTTAACTAAAACTCATCCAACAAGTATTAGTTAAAGTGCCCCACTGCCATTTTGAAGCATGGGATACTGAATACATTAGACTCTGTGGGTACTTTAATTAGAGTAGTTCCCAAGAGCCCTCTAAATTAAAGCCCTCCAGCCCTCCATCCTGGAACATGTATAAAGATGCCCTATCAGCTTTAATCTGAGATTGATCTGACTCATCATCTTCATCCTGACTCATGCTCTTTAATATATTTATTAATGACTTGGATGAGGGGGTGGATAGCTCAATGATTAAGTTTGCAGATGATACCAAGCTGTGGGGGAATGTGGGCACAAAACAGGACAGGGCAAAAATTCAGGACAACCTTGACAGACTGGATTCATGGGTGGAATGAAATCAGATGAGGTTTAACAAGGAAAAATGCAAGGTCCTTCACCTGGGTAGGAAGAAACCTCAGCATAACTACACGATGGGTGGTAGTCTACTGGCTGGCACAGCATCTGAACAAGACCTGGGGATCACAATTGACCGGAAGATGAGTATGAGCCAACAATGCGATGAGGTTGCCAGAAAGGCAAATAGAACTCTGGCCTGCATCAGCCGATGTGTGGCCAATAGATCCAGGGAGGTGCCCCTCCCTCTCTATTCAGCATTGGTGAGGCCACAGCTGGAGTACTGTCCAGTTCTGGGCATTGCACTTCAAGAAGGATGTAGATAAGCTTGAGAGGGTACAAAGAAGGCCACCCATATGATTAAAGGCATGGACGATAGGCCCTATGGGGAGAGACTCTGGGAATTGGGTCTGTTCAGTCTGAGTAAGAGAAGACTGAGAGGTGACTTGATAGGTGCCTACAAGTACGTCAGGGGTGAGCATCAAGAACCAGGGGAGCAACTCTTCAGAAAGGCACCTCAAGGGAGGAGGAGGACCAATGGGCATAAACTAATAGAGGGTAAATTCAAGCTAGGCATAAGAAAAAAACTTTTTCTCTGTAAGGCTCCCCAGAATCTGGAACACACTCCCAGCTGAGGTGGTGCAGTCACCTTCTTGGAGGTGTTCAAAGTGAGGCTGGACAGGCACCTTGTTGAGCTTGTCTGACCCCAAAATTCCTGCCCATGGTAGGGGACCAGACTTGATGATCTTAGAGGTCCCTTCTGGTTCTATGATTCTGATATCAGCTATTTTGGCTGGAACAAAATATCACTGATTTACACCAAGACTGATCATGCCTAATTATTTTGGGGGCTGTGAGCCAAACAAGCATGTTGGTTCCTTAAATTATTACATGGAGATTTTAAGGAACTTTTGCCTTTTTGATGTGTTTTAATTCACTACCTTGAAGTGATATTAAACCACTCTTTTATTTTGATTTGCTTACATATATTTTATGTTCTTGTTTAGCAGTTTACTAAATAGAATGGGAGGCCTGGACATTTCTTCCCCAGATGTTGGAGTTCTGAACCCTGGAGAGTCCTAAAATTAAATGGAAAACAAGTCTTAGCCCATCTGGTGCCAATCCACAGAACTCTCCTATAGACTTCTCAGGGCTCAGGAAATGCAAAGCCACAATCATACAATACCCCCCAACAAAACATGACATGAAGAAGTTAAAAGGGAGACTGCCTATTACTTCAACTGGAGGCATAATGACAAATGGTTGAAACATAAATCTGGAGGTTTTCCACTTTTCCTGTAGCCCTGAGAAACATTCAGATGAGATCAGTGGCAAAAGTCTCTTGCTATTCTGCTCTTATTTCCATTAATGATTATTTAGCCCTTGCTATTCATGTAAAAATATATATGCATAAGGACGTGTGTGGTGGACACTCTTTAAAAGAGTCCAGAGATTTATCTTCTTTGAAGTAATTAGGCACAGCTAATGGGTATGGAAGAAAAATTGTAATGCGTGGCTAGTTTTGTCACATCTATAAATACATTCACTAACTCCCATTATCAAAGCCCACTGCATTGCTCTCTGAATTGTACTGGATTATGAATGACTGAATTATGTAATGACTTCTCAAATCTGCTACACCCTGACTGGCTCAGGACCTGATATCTCTAGGATCACCCCAATACTCCAACTTGTCATTCCAGTTCACTGGTCTCATCCCTCCTACTCTGTGCAAGCGGTTTTAGCATTCTCCTTTGTTAATCTATACCAAGCTTTTCAGACCCACTGCTGGATGAAGAATTCTGCATTTATGTACTGGCTCCTTTGGGTTCCTTGTTATTGCTCCTTATCATTCTGTTCCAGCTCCAGGGTGAAGACTTTTCCCATAAATGTTTAGGGCAGGATTGTGACAGGACTCAGTGCAGTAGTAATTAGTTCCAGGTTCCCATCTCCTATGCTGGGGTGGACAACCTTCTCTATTGAGCAATTTTTTTTACTAACGTATTTGTAATAGCTTGAGCAAAAGCCGTTGTTTCTCTTTTCTGAGGAGAGCAGAGTTTTCATTGTAATCACAGAATTCCTGAAGTTGCACCATTAAAGCTGAGAATATCATCAGACTCAGTTTAAAG
>NW_017729006.1:54493441-54507280 GCF_001723915.1 Gavialis gangeticus | reverse complement strand
TTGCAAAGCCAGCTCTTACAGCTGGGCTGACTAGGGGTAGTGTACAAGGTGCATGGCTCAAGGGCTGAAGCCCAGCTGCAGGGGGTTAGAGACTTGCCTGCCTAGGAGCACTGGGCCAGCTGAAAGGAATGACTGGCTGGCCCTAGAGGAAGTTTAAAGCCATTAAGTTAATAATTTTGAAGTTGGATCTAGGAGGCCCAGTATCAGCAGACCCTGTTCCTAGTTCCAGCATAGACTTCCTGTGTGCCCTTTGGGCAAATCACTCAAGAGCTAAGACATACAGCTAGAAGGAAACTCCTGGGCTGAGTCAATTGAAATTGCAGATGACAACATCACGCAGTCCTGCTAATAAATATATCATGCACTATCTTACAACCATTTGAATTTATTCCCCCCACAAATCCTATTGGAAGGCTATTCTAGAACCTCTTTTGTCTGATGGTTAGAAATCTTACAACTTCCTGAACAAATTTATTTGTGGCCAATATTGTATTTAGTTTAAATAGTTCATCTCCCTCTCCTTCAGCATTCACAGTCAATGATATTCCCTCTCAGTTTTCATTTTTCTGAGATAGGTTCTCTGTTCCCCTGATCATCCTAATAGCCCTTCTCTGTGCCTGTTCCTGTTTAAATTTTCTTTTTTTTTTGGACATGGGTGGTGTATGCAGGTCACTTATGCTGTGCCTTTTGCTGGAGAGAGAAGAGGGAGTACTGGCAATTGAACTGGTAGCTCTCCCTGCAGCCAGAAGTGACCCACCGCAGCTGTTCTGGACCAGCACGGTGGGAGGAACAAAGTGGGCTCAAGGCACCAATGGGGTACCTGGGGAGCACCTGGAGGCATGTCCCTCTGTTGGCAGGGAGCTGGTAACTCTCCCTGGAAAGTGTGGCGAAGTTCAGATCTCTCAGGCGGACCCAGACACAACTGTTGACACCAGATGGATTGCGGTGGCCAGTGATTTAGGCAGCTATGACCCCATACCGCTGCATGGCACCCATGAGAATAATCACAGGAAATCAAGCCAAAATCTTTGATCCTCTCCAGCAGTTAGAAGAGCTACTTTCTGCTCTGGCTTCTCCTCATAGCAAATTGTTCCCTCATACGTTGCTTCTGTCTCCCCTGATTTCTTTTTTAGGAGCTCTTTTATAGCTTCCTGAGGGCATTCCCTCATTAGTTAACTGCCCTACAGCAGAAGTTTCTTAACAGGGATGCCTGTCCCTTCTTAAGGGTAGTGGTCTGTTATAGGATCACTTCTTTTCTTGAAGTTCATATAACAAGAATTTGCAGCTACCAACATAATCTTCCAAGACATTGCTGAACAACACCTATGTTTCCAAGCTACAAACAATGGCATCTTTTGTATTATGTTACCGCATTTACCCAAATCCAAGACAACTTTGATTTTAAGACACCCCCCCATAATTAAATTCTATATATGGACAATTTATAAATTTGTAATAATTTTTCAGGTATAGATCTAATTATTGGAGGGTCATCTTAAATCTGTCCTCCCCAGTGCTACAGGGTAGAAAGTAGTGGCAGAGGCTCAGGGAGTTGGGGGAGCAGGTAGCCCCCTTGCCCTCTGTATCCCCACCACTTCTTCCTCCTGCAGTCTGCCTGTCCCACACCATGGTAACTACACTACCTGCCACCTACCCCCTTGGTGCCTGCTGCCTGCTTCCTTGCTGTCTGCATCCTCCAGTATCTGCCCCAGCACCTGTCCCTCACAGCCTCTGCCCCTCCACTTGCTCTCCACAGTCTCTACTGACGTCCACCCCCACATTGTCCTGTTCCCACTACCCCCCCGCAACTGCCCTTTCTGTCAAATGTGGCTGCGGATCCAGCTCTGGTTCTCATTTCAACTCCGCTTGCATGTGCTGGGATGGAGCACATGCAAGTGCAGCCCCTGCCTGGCCATGCAGTAGCATACTGAGGGCAGAGCTGTGCCGCTGCTGATAGGTCAGACACAGAATGAAGCTTTCATGTGCTCTGTGCTCTGGGAGGAAGTGGAGCCGGAGCTGGAGCCGGAGACATGCTTGACAATAAGGAGGTGAAGAGGTGTCATAGGCTGTGGGGAAAGTGGTGAAGGGGAAGACAGAGGATGCAGAGGGCAGGCCGAGTGGGAGTAGACAGCGACTGTGGCTCTGACTCTGGCCCTGACCTGGGGGCCAAAATCAGAGCTGCAGTAGCTGCCTGCGTGCCATACCTCCCTTCCCTGTACTCAAATCCAAGATGAGGGACTTTCCCCCGCCATGTTGAATGGTCAAAAAACCCTCATTTTGGGTTTGAGTAAATATGTTATTGTTCACTAAACAAAATCTAAAGGATATTAGGGTCTCTTTTCCTATGAAAGGGCAGAGTGCTGGACAGAGCAGACTAGTAGGAAAGCAGCTGCTTCTTCAGATCAAGTTAGAGTCCCTGTGCAAGTGAAAGACCTGTAAAGATCAGTACTGCTGGTCTGAAATACCTTATAAAACAGGTACAGTTGCAACACAAGCAGCAAGAAGCAACAGGATTCATTGTCAATTGCCAAGCAAACACAGAGACAGCAAGAGAAAATTTTTGAGATGCAGTTTACTTCACAGCCTCTACACTGCTTTGCTTTGTAAAGAGAAATTGTCAAGACACTGATGATAATGACTATGAAATCAATTGGTTACTAAATGAAATGCATCTTGTGCATAGGACATATGTGTCAGACAAAAACTTGAGGACTGACCTCCCACCCCAGATAATTCAATGTAAATATACAATTATAAGCTTGGATTAGTCAAATGAAGAATCATCAGTGAATAGAGAAAGCCATGGAACTACAGAGAGCAGAGGAAAGACATGATAACAGTGTATGCACTGTGTTTGGTACAAAAAACTAGTGGAATCAATATGCTCCACTGATGGAAGAAGTCTGATGACCAACAAGCATGAAGTCTACATTTCAGTTTACTATTAAACCAAAAGACAGTTCAGCACATCAGAGGAAACTGCTCGTGCCAGTTCCCAGCACCAAATCATAGAAGACCTTGCTATGATTTCAATTCTAAAAGAGGTCAAAACAGCCACACACACATCATCAGCTAAAGTGCCCAGACCAGATGGCATTCCTGCTGACATTTTCCAATGTGGTGGGCAGCAGATAGTTCTACGACTTGCAGTTCTTCTCCAAACAATGTGAGAAAGAGGAGTCAGTACCATAGGATTTCAAAGATACTTCCATCATGCACCTTTACAAGTGAAAAGGTGACATATTCTGGTGTGATGACCCTCATGGAATGTTCCTGCTTTTTGTTGCTGGGAGGATTCTCATCAATCATACCATGCAGATTAGGTTTCCATCTTGTCCATCTATTCCAAGGCACAATGTGTTTTTTGTTTGGAACAGAGTACCAGATGTAGAAAAGTAGGGCTGGAAAAGACTTCTGGAGGTCATCCAGTTTAACCCTCTGCTTAAAGCAGGATCATCCCTACCCAAAACATCCCATGCAAATCCTATTGTTTAACCTATTACTGAAACTATACAATTGGCTCTGTTGAACAACTACAAGGCATAGCACTGTAACCTGCCACAGGTAAAGCAGGGGGACAATGGTGGTCAGTGACCTGCTACTGCAAGGGTGGTGAAAATACACTTGAGAGTAGGGCTGTGTGAAGCTTCGGTCCCCAATTCAGTTTGGCAGAGATTCAGCCTGATTTGATGGCCAAATTTCTGAATACAGATTGAATCAGAGGACTCTTTAATCTTTCCGAATCGATTCAGAGAGATTTGGAAAGATTCGGTGATTTGGACATAGACACAGCTTTAAATGTATTTTCTACATACCTCTAGGTAGCAGACATCTCCTCAATGCTGCGATTCTGAGGCACATGGAGTATCCCACAGAATCATGGGGGGCTCCCCAGCATGCTCAGCAGCAGACCTGGAAGTGCACCAGAAGCACTTCTGGTCCACTTCTAGGTCTGCTGGGGAGCACGCTGGGAGGCCCCCCATGCTCCCTGGCTTGGTGACTGGTGTCTCCTGGGCCAGGGGGTACCGAGGGTCCCTCCATGGGCAGTCGTACTCATTGTCCCCCTCCCCAATACAAATGAAGGCAAAGACCCCCACATTCCTTATCAATCTGACCATAGGGTAAAATTCCTTCCTGACCCCAAATTTGGTAATTAGGCTGACCCTTAGCTGAGAGGCAAGACCTTCTAGCCAGAAACCCTCTGTATTTTATTCACAGAAGGAGCATGGCACACATGATATTTTCAGTTCAGGAGCTACAAGAAAGACACAGAGAATAGAATTAAGACTTATTCATGGTGTTTGTGGATTCAGTCAAAGCCTCTGACATGGTAAAGATTTGTGAACTTGGGGGAAACTCATATTCATAGCAAGATTTTTTCACAATGAAAGTATTGGAACATGGAAAGTCACCTCAACTACTGCATTTACTGAAATCCAAGATAACCCTGAATTTAAGATGACCCCCAAACATTAGATTGTTGACCTGGAAAATTATAAATTTGGTTTAATTTTCCATGTCTAGAATCTAATTTTTAGAGGGTTGTCTTAAATTCAGCCTCCCCCACTCCCACTGCTGCCCCATGTCTCTTGTTGTCTCACTCTGCCACCTTCTACCCCAAGACAGTACCTTCCCCTTCCCCCTTACCTTTGTAGCAGCATCTCCAGCTTCAACCTTCAGCCCCAGTCAGGGCTGGCGCCAGAGCTGTAAAAGCTCCCCTGTCTCTCTTTGTGCCCCTTCCCCACGCTCCTGCTCTGTACATTCTTTCCCCCATGCTTCCCCTGCACTATGTGCCCCTTTGTCATGCCCCTTCATTGCATTCTACTTCCCCTGTTTCCTACGTGTCCTGCTTCCTGTGCCCCTTCCTCCATTCCTTTTCTCCACACTCCCCTTGCTCCACATATCCCTTCCCCAGGCTCCCTCTGCCACCCCTTTCCCCTGCTCCCTTGCCACTCCTTCCTTGTGTTCCTCCTTGCACTGTGTGAACTTTCACTATGTTCCCCCGCAACAATGTGTGATTTTTCCCTGTGTTCCCCCTTGCACCACACACTCTTTCCCCATGCAAGGGAAAGGACACATGGTGTTGGGGGGAACACAGGGAAGGGGCATGTGGTATGGGGGGATCACAGGGAAAAGGGAGTGTGGAGCATGGGGAAGAGAATTGCAGAGTGGGGGAGCACAGGAAAGGGGTGTGGGGGGAGCATGGAGGAAAGGATGTGGTCCCCTTACTCTGCATGTCCCTTCCCCCATGTTTCCTGTGTTCCATGTGTCCCTTTACCCACATTCCCCTCACTCTGAACAACCATTTCCCTGCAGTCTCCCCACCACTGTTTCTTTCATGCTCCCCCTACACCATGTGCCTCTTCCTCATGCTCTCTCATGCACTGCTTACCTGCCACATGAGCCATCCTGGCCCACTCCAGAGCCACCACAGCTGTTTGCCTGGCCTGTACTTCATGGTCACACAGAAGTAACTAAATGTCTTAAAATGCAAAAGTGTTTGTGACTAGTGTTGTGCCCTTGGACATGATGGCTGACAGGGTGTGACTGAGGTTATGGAAGCAAAGATTACATGCAATCTAGTGCTCTGAATTGAACCTGGAACCCCAGGAAAACTTTCCAAGGGGGATGAAACTAGACTGACCAACATGGCAATGCCTGAATTGCCTGTGCATGCAAGCTGGAAGATCAAAAACAAACATTATCAAATGGAGATATTCTAATGACATGAACATATATGAGTGTGGTGAAATGCAGTTTATGGAGAACATCCTCATTTGCCAACTCCTTGGTGAGACCTGGACAAAGGAGGACCTCACTGCAGCAATAAAAAGAGCCATCGCTTGTGCATAACTCTTGAAAAAACATCTAGTTTATGACCAGGACACAACAAGAAGAAGATCTACACACCAAATTAGGCATGTGCTAAACAATATTACTCTATAATTGCAAATCATAGACATTTAAATGGAGATACATTTAACATATTCTACCTTTGTTCCACTTGTGACATCAGATGGTCAGATAGTTTCAAATACTGTACAGAAGTTCTTCAGAGATGTTAAATAAGTGGTATTGAGAACTTCTTGATCAAGTCTCGGCTTTGCTGGGCTGGAAATCTTGTTATATTCTTTTACAGTGAATTTAACAAGGGAGCAGTAGCCCATACATGGGCTATTATGAGCAACATTGTGATCTTTACATGGCCTTCATAGACCTGACTAAGGCCTTTGATTCAATCAACAAAGAGGTCCTATGGAAGATTTTGATGAGATTTGGATGCCTGCCAAAACATTTTACAATTATCAGGTTCCCTTATGATAATGTGACAACAACAATCTCAAGCAGTAGCTCAGAAATGGATCCCTTTGCTATTATAACTGGAGTCAAGCAGGGATGTATGATTGCACCAACATTCTTTTCAATCTATATTGCAGCTATTCTTCATCTCATTGCTGATAGACTTCCATCTGAAGTCAGCATCCAGTATTGCATGGATGGGAATCTCTTTAACCTCAACCAGTCATGTTTCAAATCCAAGATAATCAACACCTCTAAGATGTAATATTGATATTCAATGCACTATATATTACTGAACTTCAATACACCAATGACTGTGTTGTGTGTGTGCTCACTCAGTTGAAGAGCTCAGGGTGGTTCCTGACTGCTACTGGTGAATTGTATGAAAAGTTTGGACTGACTGGGTGCATCTACATGTGATTAATCTGACTGAATAAACTCTGGCACAGTTCATGGTGGTGTTTACTGCTCCCAGATGCCATGCTTACACTTGGGACCAGGACGTTAAGCCAGGCCAGAGCAGCCCAGCTGAGGGGCAACCTGGAGGGTCAGCCTGCCAGCCTAGGGCTGTTCTTCCCTGGCTAAACATGCTGTGGAGGGGCTGGCTGGGGCACAAGGGTGCTCTAGTTTGAGGCTAGCCAGTAGGCAGCCCCCACACTGAAGCACTCTTGTGCCCCAGCCAGCCTGGTTAATGTCTACACATGGATTGCAGTGCACTAACCAACACTGCCATAGGATAGTACTTCTGTTTACAAGTAATAACTTACAGTGGTGTTTATTAGTTTACTGAAGACTAGTAGGGCCACACATGTAGATGTGGAGACTTTACTGTGGAGCTAATTAGTCAACTCCACGGTAAACTTCTGGTGTAGTTGCACCCACTGTCAACTCACAAAAACCAAAATACAACCTATCCCAAACCAAACAGTTGCTCCTCCATAAATTACAGTCAGAGGGTAATTTTGGGAGAATGCTAAATATTTCCCCTACCTGCATAGTCACCTTTTCCAAAAAGTAAACAGAGATGATGGTATTCAACACCAAATAAAATCTTCTAGCGGTGCCTTTGGATGTCTCTGAAGTGATATTTAAGATGATCATGATGTCAGGATTCAAACCTAACTTCTCATCTACCAGGCTGTTGTCATCCTTACCTGTTGTACGGGTGTGAAATTTGCATGACATTTTGGAAGACCTGAAAGTTTGGAATGTTACCAATATCAGAAATGTCTGTGGAACATCTTCCATGTCAACTGGAAGGACAGAAAAATGAATGCCAGCATTCTGGCTTAAGAAAACACCATTAACATTGAAGCCATGTTTCTACAGTACCAGGTCTATTAGATAGGCCATCCAAAAGAGGTCCTACATTCCCAGCTCACTGAAGATCACTCTAGAGGTCAGAAAAAGAAAAGACTTAAGGATACCTTGAAGGCCAATCTGAAAAAATGTACTAAGATCAATATCTGGGAGTCTCAAGTAATGAATTGTCCCCAGTGTTGCCATCTTCTTCTTTTGTATGGCTAGTGCAAGCAATGACAGAGAAGGTGCAGGTAATTTAAAGTTGTATGTTGAAGTTTAACAGCCAGCTGATGCCATCCAGGCTGACTAAGTGGATTGCTTCAAACCTTCCATGATATGCAAGTTCAGGGCAGGAGTTTGCAATATGGCTCATTGCACAATATGACTCCTTAATGCCCTATTTATTCAATAAATAGACACACCTTCCATATCCTGTATGATTGTGGCTCAGTGCAGTCCAATATTTACATTGCAGGTAGAAATGAAAGTTGGAGTGCATGTAACCATAAAGGTTTCCTGGACCTAAGCCTACATCTTGGTGGGTGAATGATATCTTCAGACAACAGGAATTCAGGGTCAGTCATGATCTTTTTGTGCTCTTGAAGTGTGGCTAGATCCCTTCTTACCACAGAAAGAGCGATATTTGATAACACTGGCAGCCATGGAAGCAGTGTGGATTTTAGAGCACCAGTTACTGTTTGGATGACAGTGTTCACCTGCATGTCAACCTGACAGGTGTGAAGGCTTTGACACCAGAAAGAAGCACAGTATTCAGCTGTAGAGAACACAAGGCTCTGGGCTGATTTACAGAGGGTAGGAACATGATTTCCCTGGGATGTTCTAGCGAGCTTCTCTGTAGTGTTTACCCTCATTGCTGTTTTTTTCCTGTAATTTTGAGGTTCTGGTGGTAACTGAGAGTTCAATCTAGAGTGACTCCAAGGTACCATGGATGTTTTTTGTGCATTTTAGTTCTGAATAACTGTACATTTAGTGTTTTATTCATAGGCAGCAGAAAGGGGGGGGTGCTAAGCAGGCTCAGCCCCCCCAAATGCAGGGGGCAGCAATTATGGCTGAATGGCAGCCCAGCTGCAGGCTGCTGCACAGCCAGGATCATAGCTGGCACAGCAGGCAGGTTAGTTTCTTTCTTTACCTGGGCTTGGGGGTGGGTGTGGATCGAGACCTCCACAGTGCAGGAGGCAGTGCTGTGGGATAGGGGTAGGGGCAAATCATTCACCCCTGCCCCACTCCCTGCTACACTGTGGCATTGTCCCATGACCTGGCCTGGCTTGGGCCCTATTCATGGTGAATGGGGCCTCAACCAGGCCACGTCATGAGACAATCAGAGCCTGGCAGCTCCTTCAGAGGCATGGCATGGCACTGGGGAGCCAAGCAGGGGGCACGTGCCCCACTGATCTTTGCACAGGGCAAGCTGCAGCTGCAAGCTGAGTTCTGCCTGCTCCCAGCCTTTGCATTTTGCTGCTGCTGCTGCTTTGAAAGTGGTGCAGCATGGCATGGCATGGCACAGCACAGCGCCATGTGCCTCACTACAGTGGCAGAACTCACATGGCACAGCACTGCTTTCAAAGCAGCAGCAGTGAGGCGTGGAAGCTGAGAGCAGGCAGAGCCCAGATTGCAACTGCAGTCCACCCTTGCCCAATGCAAAGATTGGGGGGCATGTGCCCCCCACTTGGTTCCCTGGAGCTGTGCTGCACCTCTGGAGGAGCCGTTGGGCTCCTATTGTCCTATGACCCAGCCTGGCCGGGGTCCCATTCACCATGAATGGGGCCCCAGCTGGGCCGGGTCATGGGGCGATTAGAGCCCAGCAGCTCATCCAGGAGTACGGTGTGGGGAAGCCAAGGAGGCGAACATGCTCCCCTGGCTCCCCTGTGGTGCATGCAGTGGCGGGAACCACCTGCACATGCCCCTGGAGGGGCCCCTGGGCTCTGATTGCCCTATGACCCAGCCTGGCCTTAGCACAACCTGGCACAGCCCCAGCCACCCCCCATCCCCTTCCCCATTCCCCCATCCCTTCCCCTGCAGACTTTCGGGCGGGGAGCTTGTGCACATGTACACATACACTCAGCCCCCCAAAAAACATTTTCTCCCTCTGCCTATGGTTGTATTGGCCTGAGAGTTGTTAAGTTAGAACAAGGAAACAGCCATCTTAGCTGGATTAGTTTTCAAACACCAAGTTCAGAAATAGTCCCTTAGGGGGTAAAGACAGTTTTTGAGGACTTTTTCTTTTGCCTTGAAAGAATTAACTTGTGTGGCTAATGCAATATCATCAGTGTAAATAAATTCAAGCTGTGCTGTTGGTGGGCTGTCAGTGGTGTATAGGTTGAAAAGAATCAGAGAAAGAATAGACCCCTGAGGGAGACTGTCATTTAGCACTCCCCAGCGGTTAAAATCCTCACCAAGATGAACCAGGAATCTATGGGTTTGATAGGATCCTATGTTTGATAGGAATGTGTTTGTCTACTCTGCAAATACTGGCTCTGGAACTAGAAACAGTGTAGCTGACTTAGCACAGCAGTATACCTGAGCTAATATACCCTGCTCCTCTGCTTAGTTAATTATCCATGCAAAAGTGAACAGAGGTAGCTCAGGTACCTGCACATGACATTCTGCCATGCTGCTTACAAGCTGACATTAATGTAATCAGCCTACTACTCCCCTTCAACCAAATTTTACTTGTCTGCTTTTAGATTGTGTTATCCTTGGAGCACAGCTTGGCCTTCCTAAGTGCTTAGAAAGTATCTAGCATGTACAGGCTGCTACTGTTAATAAATAAAAAAGGTTAACAATAGAGAGAAAGCGCCTTTGAAAATTCAAATAAAATGGG
Source organism: Gavialis gangeticus (assembly GCF_001723915.1). Taxonomy (NCBI): domain Eukaryota; kingdom Metazoa; phylum Chordata; order Crocodylia; family Gavialidae; genus Gavialis; species Gavialis gangeticus. Next base: position 54,496,836 of record NW_017729006.1, on the reverse strand, counting down.
GCTGGATCTGAGTTGAGCATATTTTTGATGATTAAAAAACCAAATGGCACTGAGGGTTAAGCAAAGCCAAAACTAGACAGCTTCCAAATAGAAAAAAAAAATCTAATTTTGTTCTAGTAAAGTTTAGAGTGCTACAGTCAGCTTTTGATTATCTTTAACTTCTATTTTGCTTTTGGTAGATAAAAAGATAATCTAAAAGGATAAAAATAATGTCCTACTTGAGCAAGCTGTTGTGAGCATTCATTTGAATGAACCTGCAGTTGAAACTACAAATATATTTAAATAATATTGGAAACAAATGTTATCTGTGTTATGTGAACATTTGTACATGTGAATTATTCTTAGTAAGAAAATTATAATCAATTCTCACACAAATGCACATACTTCTAGAAAGCAAGGTGATTATGAAACACACTCAATCAGAGAGCAGGAACATAACCTTAAAGTGTAGGTGATTCTCCTCTGTGTGAATAGATTACACAGTAGGCACATCTACATGTGCAATTAATATGCCTGAATTTTTTGCACAGAAAATTCAGCCTCATTAAAGTGCTCCCAAGCATGCATCTAAATATGCTCCTGATGGAAGCAGTTCAGTCCAGGGCTGCTCCTGTCCTGCTCTGCCCCACTGTAACAGCAAGGGGGAGCTCCAGGCTCCCCCATTTGTCAGCCCTCAGCTGGCAGGGGGCATAGGGGCTGGTCCTGATCTGGGTGGAGTAGGGGGAGCTGTCCTGGCTCTGGCGACAGATGCCTCCCTGCTGTACGGCAATTGGGGCTGGCCCCAGTCTCTGCAGGGTGGGAGAGAGCTGTCCTGGATACAGGGCAGCTGTCTTCCAGCAGCATGGGGCAAACTTCTCCCAGTCAGGGTTTAACTAATGCACCAGAGTGCACACATAATGCGCCATTTTTATAGTACCTGGTATTGTATAGTATGCTGTATATTTTTATAGTACCTAGTATTTTCTAGTATTGGTACTAGCGAACAGCACATTAGATCAACTTAGTGCACAGTAATTGACACACACATGTAGACAACCATGCTTTACTGTGCAGTAGATTAGTCTAATGTGCAGTAAAGTGTCTTGTGTAGATGCACCCAGCGAGAACAGTAAATTCTGAATAATTGTGAAAATCTACTGAATCTGTTGTCTTAGCATATGAATTTCATTGAATAATTGGGGGCAATGAACATATTTGTCAAAATTTGTTTTTTATCTGCAGAGAGTTTGTTATCAGGAAAAGGACATTTATTGACTAAACTTTTTACTACAAGCAGTTCCCTGAGCTTGAGGATGAGATTGTCAAAGATGCTCTTCTTCAGCTGAAATTCAATGAGTGCTGGGCATATGTGTCTCTTGCATGCTTTTGAAAATCCCATCTCACACAATTTTGGAGCTTTCTGTTAATCAACATCTGACAGATAACAGAGCCTTCTCTGTTTCCTTGGTGAAATAGTTCTGTCTCTCAGTCCACTTGCTCTATGTCTGTACAGAATTGTGGGCAGACTAATCCTGGAAAGGATGTTACACATTAAAGGAACTAAAACATCATAAACTCCAGTGCAATTTTTCAACAAAAACAGCTTTTTTGAACTTGCCTTTCCAGTCACCTTTCTGGGTTTTGTTGTTGTTTTGTTTTATTTTTTGGCAATTACATGAAACATTATTTGACCCCATAGTACTATTTTACTATTTCTAATAAGCTGTATTTTAACTTAAAACTCCAATTTGCACTTCAGTTCATTTATAACAACACAATCCATTGTTAATCACAATGAAATAAATTTGTGTTTTAAGTAATTTTTAATGCTCACAGCAGCTGGATCTCTGAAGTGTGGAAATAGCTACCATTTTTCACCACACACAGGGCAGCCTGTGAAAAGCTCCACTTTTAATTATATAAGCACCAAGGCCAATGTATGGAAAACAGAGCACAGTAATTGCAAACTAAGAAAATATTTGTTATAGTATGTAGTAAATCTCAAAAATATATAAACAACACCTACATACAGTTAGGAAGGTATGATACAGGCATGAATACCTTGATTTAAATAGAACGTAAGGACCTATATTTGAATGATTTGTTTAAAAAACTTGAAGAGACATAAATGAAAAAGGGCATCTCTGAATGCACAGGAACTCCTCTTAACCAAATAAATCTATTACTCTTATTATATCCTACAATAAACTTCTTGCAAATGATAAAAAGCATGCATAAATCCCAGCTAGAGGATACCTTATGTGATTTTTCAAACACTATTGAATTCTTTTATTTCTCTGTTATAGAAGTAAAATGATACAAAAGACTAGGTCTTCTCTAAATTTGCATTCTTCCCTCAACTCTAGTAGAAATACACTCATTTTTGCCAAGGTTTTGGCTCAAATCAGTCACTGTACTGTTTATACCTGAGCTTTAGGTGTTAAACACTAAGGGCTCCTACAGATGTGCGGAGAGTCTGCTTTGACACACTGGAAATCCAGCACATTGGAGCAGATTCAATTAATCTAGTATGTTGGAGCATGGAAATTGATGCGCTCCAACAGCCTTCTACGTCATGTGTATCAATGTCCCTGTGTGTTCCCAGGCTGAAAAATTGGTGGCAGGTTGCTTTGAAATAAAACATGTTTGATGACCTTTAGTTCAAAGCACTCCGCTGCCATTTTTTCCATTTTTTTTGTCACTGACACACATGCTTTTAATTAGCACAGGTTGCTAATTAAAGCACCAGGCACCACATCCCAAAATACATATAAAAATGTCCTAAAGGCTGGGTGTTAAATGGTAAGGGCAATTACACCTCTCCTAATACCCATCTAAATGAACTTAGGTGTGTAAGTGTGCTTCTATTCCACCCTGGTCAAGTCCCTAAACACTTGTTAATGCATCTATTTTTGTCATACACCGTCATCTGATACTTAAGATTGAATCACAAAAAAAATTAGCAAGGAGCGGGATAGCACAGCCACCTTCTGTACTGACAGTTTTTCAGGGGCTCAAGCTGCGGGGAACAGAATAAAATGTTAGTGTCTAAGTCCACTTACCTACCTAATAGGTGGAACATGGTCTGGCTCTAACTGGACATGTCTACACGAGACACTACTGCGCAGTAGCACTGGCGGGCACTAACCATGATGCGACACTACTGCACAGTAGCGGCAAACTACTGCACATTTAGCTTATTGCTACTGTGCAGTAGCATCGGGAAAAAAAAACGTGTGGGGACGGTACTGTGCAGTAATGCCAAGCAAGTATTAAATGACTGTGCAGTTATAACTGCACAGTACACTGCTTGTGTAAACATGGTTCCTGTCACATACCATTTGGAAAAGAGAATTAAACAGACTTCACAGTTAGGGCCCAAAATTGCAGAGAGAACTGTCCAGACAAACACACCC
>NW_017729006.1:54473179-54488441 GCF_001723915.1 Gavialis gangeticus | reverse complement strand
TAACTGCACAGTACACTGCTTGTGTAAACATGGTTCCTGTCACATACCATTTGGAAAAGAGAATTAAACAGACTTCACAGTTAGGGCCCAAAATTGCAGAGAGAACTGTCCAGACAAACACACCCCTATGCTAAATGCCACTAAAGAAAACTGGGTTGCGTGCAAGCACCAGGGTCTTCTCAAGGATTTTGCAGGCCCTTGGCACAATGTTTGCTGTGGTGCCTCTGCATTTACTCCTGTGATAGTTATTGCGGGAACTGTGCCTGAAGGAGCCAGAAGACCCTTTGGCATTTTGCATAAAGGTGTCTTTGAGTCTGGGCACATTAGTTTGTCAATCTTTGGCTCCCCCTTTATTCTGCGCCCCGAATGTTTGTGCTTGTGCAGAGTCATGTGCCTTGTTTTGGCACAGACTGATATAGGTCCTGGGGTTCATTCCTTAAGATGGCACCAATCAGCACAGGTGTTCCCTGCCACAGTTCTGTCTATAAGATCAACTTCTATAAAAATGGAAATGCTGCACTATTCAATCTGTCTGTTAATTTCAGTCAATCAGGAGTCAACATATGGAATTTGATGGTGCTACAGTGTTGCAAAACCAGTGTAAATGTAGGACCAGGGCCTGGCTCTGTAGCTTTCTCCCTGTTGTGATTTTACAGTGCATTATTTCTGGTTGTTTCCCTTTTCACCCAGCCATAAGGTTTCTTTCCAGTTAATACCCCAACAGTGTTCTTTGTTACTTGAACACTATCCAGTAGAAGGTAATCAACGTGTAAGAAAAATTGCAGAGTATTTAATGTGTTTATTTTACAAATTTCATAGAAATGAAGTTATTTTTGCTTACTGAACAACTGTAGCCTCTTTTCATTTGCAGATCTGACAACTGTAGGAAGTTGGTTTAAAAAAAGTGGAAAAAATATAAGCCAAAACAAGATCTTCATCCTATGGGTCACTGGTTTATTATTGGGATAATAAAAAATAGAATTAGTTAACTATATGGAGTGCTTTTTGCACATCTGAAATCTTTAAAGAAAAGAAAATATGCATTTATTAAAATGTTATATGGCATACTGTATTACAGAATATATCAGATGTTTGATAGGATTGTGAAGCTATCATTTTTATATTCCTAAAAGAAAGCCTTTCAAGATGGTGTTTTTACATTTTGGAATGTTATAAAAGAATGTATGTTAGATATTTAATTTCCTGCATAAGAAACATAATTATAATGTTTCTCTTTTTTTCACGTTGAATAATGCACTATAACTAAGATGTAAGACTTCTATTATTAGTAATCACTACTGTCTGGTGAAAGAAGTCAATGGTAGTTTAGAAACTGAATTTACTTGGAACAGGATCAGGGCCAGGGCCTAAAAAATGCTAATTTCTTACTATTCTTTATTCAAATGAAAAGATACTGTCTTTGGCAATTGCTCCATAGAAGAAAAAAAATGCTGTTCCTTTATGTTATTACTGGCTTTTCAATTCTTACATTTGTCATTGATATATGTGGCATGAAAGTAAAAAATGCATACATAACATAAAGGCTGAGTAAATATACATTAAGGAGAACCAACCCATCAAGTGATTTTACTCTTATCTGCATTTGCAGGTTGGTTAGATCCATCAATGTATGTGCAGCCAAACTCTATAATTCCATTATAGTTGTAGGAGAAAGAAGGTGGGAGGCTTTGAGGTGATGCCATGTATTGTATAGTAAAATCCAGTAAAGTTTCATTTTCAAATATCTATTGGGGGGTAGGGGCAAAGTATCTAAAGTAATTTTAAGGACGTTTCCCAAATGTTTATTTAGATAAAAGATAGATAACAGTAAAACTATAAAACCTGCAGCCAGATAACTAGGTTTTATTAATGACCTGCCATATACCGTGGCCGGATAATTAAAGTTTCTTTCCCCCCCAAAGGAAGAGAGTGGACAAATTTATTTGATAGTTTGATAACCATGGGACACTGGTTGAAAACTATTGATATAATCAGAGCTTATTCGATTTGCTTGCGACAGACACTCCTATCAGCTAATTTCACCTGTGAATAGTTAATTATCCTCTGAATGCATATGGTTGAGCCATTAATAAAATTTGACTATGTCATAGGTTTTCCTTTTTTCCCCCTTTTTTGTCACCCTCCTGTGCATTTTATCTGTAGGAATCTTTGCCTTTTTTTCTACCGCACAAGACAGATGTTAGTGGTGTGGGTATTTCAGCAGGGCTACGTTATAGATGGCATGCAGCATGGATCAGGAGTGCTCTTTTAGCCTGGAAAAGACTGGGCCTGGGTACATAATGAAGTCACTGAAGCATGAATGATAATGGAGTGCTGAGCCATTATACATTTTCAAGCCAGGCTTAGGGAATTTGCTTCCAACAAAACAAAAGCAGGGAAGAAGTATTTCTTATTTTGGCAGGCCTCTAGTACTTTTCTGGAGGTGTGTTTGCTGGGTTTTTTTTCAATCTAATTTTCATAGCATTTCTCTTAACTATGTTCTTGGGAGGGGGCAGATATCAAAAAGCAGCTTCTCTCTCTCCACAGTTAGCCTAAGGCAATTGTTTGTCGTCTGTCTTTCAGATTTCTCAGGTCTCAGAGACAACTTAAAATTCACACAAAAGGTTTCTTAATTCTGCCATCTCCTTCAGTTTGAACCATTTTTTTTTTGCAATCTTTCCCACTTCCTCAGTGGACTATTCAGTTCAGTACAAAACAATTGCCATTCACAGCCCTGTGGGCTGGAGCTTATATCTTGATCTAAATGCATCATAGAGCAGGGGGAAGCTCCCAGTAAAGAAACAAAAATAAAGGAAGGTGTTAGCATCCCAGAATGCTCTTAGTAACTCAGTTAACACCACAAAGACCACTTCAGGAACAATTACCCAATGTTATAATAACAATGAAGAGCAAAGCAGTTCTCTTCAACCTGCTCCTAAAGCTAGTCCAGTGCAGAATGAAAAAAGTCAGTCTCATGATCTTTCCGTTCCTCCTGCCTGCCAGTGGGGAGGTGCTCTGTATCTCTCTGTTGAAGCTAGTGCTGGTCTTTCAAGCTACCTGGTGGGTCTCCACCTAGTTCTGAGAACTTGAGTCCCAGCTCTCAGGCTTCCTGTTGCAATAGTACTAACTTTAAGCATCCAGACACCAGAATGCAGACCCTCCAAGCCCAGAGGTATATTTGGTACAAAAAACACATAAGATTGTTTAAAAAATGTGGTTTATCTGCCTGTGCTTTTCGAAATGTTAGGATACATTCAGGTTACATTTTCAACCAGTTCCACACAAGTGTAAGGTTTAGGATGTTGCTTGTTTTAAAATTAAAGCTGAGTACATGGGCACAGAACATGTACATTATATTGGTGTTTATATCAGTTTTGTACACAAATGTAAATTAGACCAGGAACTGAAGCAGACAGACTTCCAATTATGCTGTACTAGGCACTATTACAGTATCTTACTGAAAGGTGGCAGGGAGCAAGAAATAGCTGGTTTGAACTGAGCAGAAGACTACTCTTAAATAACAGCAGATGCAACTACTGTTATTTTCCCCCCTGGGATAAGTGTAAGCCAGATTCTTGTAAGTTAGCCTACTGTAGGGCTACATGTCATGTCTCTGCTCCTTTTCTTAACTAGTGTCCTGATAGGTTACACTGCTACAAACTTGTTGTGTGCTCAGGCCTGGGCTTGTTACATAGTCACCTGCTTCCAGGTGCTGGAGCTTTAAGAAAATGTCAAGTACATTGTGCTTCATTTAAGTATGTATCGTTGGAGCTGGGGGGGGGAAGCATGCTCTTACCTAGTGTGTGCACTTATCCAAGCTTAATAATAACAATGTGCATTAAGAACACAGTGGGTGCATCAACACAAGATATTGCAGTTGCCTAATTAGCTGCACAGAAGAGTGTCATCATCTACACAAGAGGTAATATTAGGCCAGAGTAAACTAATTAACTCTGTTGTAGGATTGCACTGCCCGAAACAAGTACTGTTCTATGGTGGAGTTATTTACTCCACCGCAACACATGGGTAGATGCTGACTTGGGCTGGCTGTGGCATGAGGGTGCTAGAGTGCAGGGTTGCCTGTGGGCTAGCCCTGCACTGTAGCACCTTCATGACACAGCTACCCCTTCTGCAGCACATTGAGCTGTGCAGGAGCAGCCTTAAGCTGGCTGGCTGACCTTCCAGGCTCCCTGCCAGCTGGGGCTCCCCTGCCCTGGCTCAATATGTTGTAGTCCTGGGAGCAATAAACTCTGGTGCAAACTGCACTGGAGTTTCTTGTGTTTCATTAATATTCGTGTGTAGATGTGCTCAGTGGTGTGGTATTATGAGCCCTGGAAGAGACTGGGTCCTGCCATTTTCAAGGCTTCTAATACCAACCCTTGGGCACATGCTTCCTCATCTCTATTTCTGTTCCAGTTTAACCTTCATACTTTCCCATGGGGTAATTTCCTACCCCAGATGCATATTTTGCATGCAGTATCTTAAAGTTAATTAATTCTAAAATTTGTTTGTTTTAGGACATTGTCACTTGCACCGCAGTGCACAATATCCCCAAAGAACAGACAGCTTACATGAATGGTTCATAGATTTCATAGACATTAGGGCTGGAAGGGACCTCAGAAGATCATCGAGTCCAGCTCCCCACCCATGTGGTTTGCTCTTTGTGGATGAAAAACTGCCTAGGGTAACATGTTACCCCAGGTGTGAATGTGTTTTTTAATATGGGGTAACAACTTACTCCAAGCCCATGTTAATGCATTGGGGTAACTTGCCTAATTAGAACTAATTAAGAATCAAGGCATGGCAGGTCAGTGAAATGGATGGTTAGCCCAGAGACAGGTGGGTGGGCTGGCATGAGGTCTGGCTTCGAGCTTGCCCCATTTCACAATAACCTTGGCCACTTAGTTTGTATGACTACTTGCAGACAGAAAATCAACAGGTAGCCAATAAGGCTAGTTTTCAATATGCTGGAAGTGGCTGCCATTGCCAGCTTTATCATTTGATTAGGTCACAGTGCAAAGTGGAAGCAAAGATCACATTTAAGATGGTGCTTTTTTTGCAGGAGCTTGGAGAACAGTTGATTGTTGGTCAAATAAAACGAAGAATGATGGATACATGTAATCTGTCTAAGTCTGTCAAGTCTGGTATGATTGCCCTAAATTACAAATTGTCACAATGCACCCCAGTAGAACCTTCTGCAAGCATGAGTGGATGTTGTGCTTTTTGTCCAAGGACACATGATGGCAAAACCCAGAAACGATGCAGGTCATCTGTCGTTGGATGCTCAGAAAAGGGCCAGAGAGCTGGACTTTAGCAAGCAGGAGGCAGCAGTCTTTAGCAGTCTGCAAACTGCCATGAGAGGTAAGTGCTGATGACACTTACCATTTTATCAATCCTGTGAGTACTCTGCTTATGTGTACACTGGATAAGTGAATTTACCGACCTGTATCTTGACACCTGAGGTGTCAAACAAATCTGAGCCCCAGTCTAGATCTAGACTGCTGGGCTCCTCTTAGGTTAGATGCAGACTGCGAAGACCCTCTCAAACTGGATCCAGATCTGGCAGTGACAGCAGAGTCAATGGCAGTGAAGAGGTGAGCAGCAGCAGCAAGGTGCATGGAGGGATGAGGGTTAACACAGCTGTTGTTCGTCCTTCTGCCACCAATGTACGTGCCCATTGCGCCTTCATAGAAGGGAATTTGGCGACAGCCTCTGCCTTGCTCACACTGCCTCTGAATTCTTGGCCTCCCTGGGAGCCCCACAGGCATGGCTGAATGCTTTCTAAGGCCGGATGCTTGACATCCCTGACCTAGAGTATCTGTTCCAGCATACAACAGTTACGCCCTTCTGCATTTTTTTTTTCTCTGGGCATGTAGAGAATCTGCCAGTGGGTGCATGGGCTTGATTCACCCTTCCTTTTTGTTATCAACCTGAGGTTATTTTATATATTTTATTGTGTGTGTTATCAACAGTGGAATATCAACCATTCTCAGTACTGGAAAAAGGTCAGCATACTTATATAACACAATAGAGCAGGTCACACTGAGGCTGCTGCTAAATAGCAATCAGTGCTGACAGAAACGGGTAACACTGCAGGTGATGATGCTTCTTTCTGTTCCTGCTGCTACTCCTGTGTGCAGCAATATATCAACCCCACTTACGTAGTTGGTATTTGCCATAGTTATGCAGCACACACAGATATAATGTTCAGGTGATGCTGTTTTTTATCTTTTCATCCCACTGCATATGAGAGAAGTGGGGAGTAGTCTTAGCTGCTATTCTTTCTGTGGAAGGACAGTTTAATGTCCTTTATTACTATGAACATTAGTTAACTTCTAACACATAGTATTGTGAAGGGTTTTCCCTCCCTCACTAGGTGGGCTGCAGATGTGTGTGATCTGAGGGAGGCTGCAGAAATTGAAAGTAAGATGAAGTGTTTTAAATCCCTCTGGAGGCTGGTGCTCCCTATTGCCAACCCAGGAAAAGCTGTGTGTTGCTCTACCTCTATAAAAGTAGTGCCAGATTTTAAGAAATAGTAGTTTTGCTCCATCTTTCAAATTCTCTTGATGCTATGAGGTGCTTGGAGCTGCAGAGAGATGGTACTGAAAAATACCCATGCCCAAAAACATAGGCAGGATATTCCAACCGGCTGCCAATGATGATGACTAAGAAGAGCCTAGAGAGGACAGGTTCAGTCCTGGGTAGAGTGCAATCTGAGGAGAGGTAAAGACAGAGAGAGGACTGTCAGGAACTAGCAAACAAAGATATTTCAGGAATCATTACATGTAGCAAGGACAGGGCTGGAGGATCCAGGAGAGCATCAGGGCAAGTCATGCTGAAATGCTAGGGATGCAGAATGGAAAGAGAGCAACTGAATCATAAGTTAAGTGTTTCACTAAGACAGATGTCCTCTGCCATACAAATTCCAACAGCCAACATGACATGACGCCCAGAAAGGTCTCATTGGAGCCTATTGTGCTTGTGCCCATCTCTGCTCGAAGGCTTGCTCCCGAGCCACCTTGCCTCAGCAGCTGACCTTGTTTGCCAGGGAACCTCACGTAGACCCCAGAGGGCACCTTGATTACCTTTGGGGTGTCCCCCAAACTTACCTGCCATGACTTTGGATGGTCTTTCAGTGAAGGGGGTCCCCTTTGAGAGTACCTCCAGAGTGGTCACATGTCCCAGCAGATGTTTCCGGGGCTCCAACCTCCCCTACACCTCGGCCATATGCCAACCTTCTGGACAAGCCTCAAGATCTTTAGCGGCTATTCCCCATTGATATCTTCCTAGTCCCCATGTCCTTCCTTGCCGATGGGCGCCTTGGGCTCTGACTGGACCCAGAGGGTCTGGTGACCTGCGGCCTTTGGAGGTGTCCCTTCTGATGCCCAGAGCTATCTATGGGAGATGCCGCTGTTCCTCTTGGTGCTCTCTCATGGTCTCTTTCCCGCCTTTGACTGGGGTCACTGCTACCCCAGCCTGGGATGGAGGGCTATGCTAACCTGCACTAGACAGGAAACTAAAATAGAACATCTTAAAAAAGGAAAACAGAATTGAATACCTTCACCAACGTAAAGCCCTGGGCCCCAGCAGCAACCCGACGTGAAAAACAAAAACTGATACCCCCAACTGCAAGAATAATGAGACAAGGAAGGACAAAACAGACCAGGGGAATCACGGGAGGTGTCCCGTACTCCCTTAGTCCCCTAACGCCCCTAAGCAAGTGCACCCTCAGGGCTGGGGTCCATGCCTCCACCCCAGCCGGGGTCTCCTCCTTTCCCTCCGGGACCCGTCTCTGCCCTGTGGCTGCAGCCCCCGTTGCCTCTTGTAATCACTCCCACACCAGCTCTCTCTGTTGGCTCTTTTGATCCCCACCAGGCTTTTCCGGCATGGGGATTCCCCATGGCTCCTGTTGCCACTGCCACTGCTGCTGCTACCGGCTTCCCTGCCAGCATCTTCGATCCCCACCAGTCTTCCCCAGCTCGGGGATCCTTTGCAACTCCTGCTGCCTCCGCCACTGCTGGTCTCCTTGCCAGCATCTTCAATCCCTGCTGGTCTTCCCCGGCTTGGGGATCTTTTACAGCTCCTGCAGTCACCACTGCTGCCAACTGCAGCAGCTGGATGCTCTCCGTCCGGCGGTTCCCCGGAGATGGGTGCGGCTGATAAACTGCTCAGGCAGTTTTCTGCAGTGCGCCTCCTCACTTCCCTGGGCCCCTGCAGCAGGTATGGGTTTTTTTTCTTTTTCTTTGATCTGGGGTCTGCCTCTGACCGAGGCTTCCCCCTTTCCTGACCCTGTGTCCCTGTGACAGTGCTCTTCAGACTACACTCTGCTAACTGATGGGGGCTCTTCCCACTTCCTGATATGTTTACACTTAGCAAGCATCAAGAATCACTGGATGGGTGGGGTATAATTCACCTTTCCACTATGCTTCTTTTATGGTGGAGTACAATGCATTTCTGGAAGGAAACAGTCTTCAGAATATAACTTTTATTTTGTCCTTGCCCTACTGAAGGAAGAAAGTGGTTCCTCAAGTTCTCCCTTCCCATGAAATGGCCCAAAAGGATCTAGCCTTATTTTGGTTGATGCTTCATACCAGTAACTCTTATTATCAGATTTTTTGTGGGTGTTGAAAATACTATTGTGCAATGGGAATAACTGTGCAAATATTTGGTCCAGATAGAATCCACTACTGTCTGGTCCTTGCCCCACTGTAGGAAATGCATCAGGAGAGGGTGTAGGGCATGGGAGGAACTGATTTAATGTGGTAGAATTTCACATTTCCACATTCAAGTCTTGCCATGGAGAAAAAAGAAAGAATGAAAGAAAAGACCTAAATATATGAGGAAATTTTTGCTCCCAAAAGAATTGTCCGTCTTCAAATTAATTACAAGGAAAAATGTAAAAAACTACAAATAGACTCTCTCATGGCAATAAAGCATATTGAAAATAGAAATTAAGTTGAGAACCAAAACTGTATATGTACTCCTGACTTTTTGGTTAGAGTAATAACTTGCAGAGTCAGCATGTAGTATATGTAAATAAAACAGACTTCCCACCTACATGCAGCATGAGAGAGATGTTATAATTCAGGTAATTTCTTATGGAAAAAATATCTTGTATTTGAGGGATATTTATTATTTAAATATATTGCATAAAAATAAACAAGTAATATTTATGTAACAAGAGATGAAGACAGAACACAGGTACACTTACTGTGTTTTGGATATAAGCGAAATCCAGCAATTAGTCATTATTTCTAGAACATCTACCTCTGGTCACAAAAAAAGAAGAAGTTATTTTTCCCCTATGGAAAAAAAGTCTGATTTAAGTGAGCAGGTTGTTAAGAGATTGGAATCTTCAGTTTTTCTACACGATGTATTAACCTCTGCTGTAACTTCCTATATTAGTACGATCCCTCCATCCATTAGCAGAATATCCATCAAGCAGATGTATCTCACTGCAAAGGTTGGGCCCACATTAATCCTAGTACTTGTCATTAGGCATTTAAGTAGAGCATACATTGCCTATGCGTTTTGTTAAACAGTAAAGCATTACAATATGTAGATTCATTATATCTTTCTCTCTCCAGATAAACAGATTATTACTTCTGTAGTTTACTCTGACCCAAACACTAAGAGCCAGATTCTATTTCACCTATTAGGCACGTAAGTGGACTTAAATGCTTAAGTACAATTTTGTGTCCCACCATGTTCTAGTCCTGAAAAATCCATTAAGGCATTTACTTGTGTAATTCACCACCACCTGACCCTTCAGATTGAGTCACAAATAAGCAGCAAGAAGGTAGGAGGACCCAACTACCTTTTCCATGATCTTTTTTAGGGATTCAAGCAAGGTGGAACAGAGTTGCACTTAGGTGCCTTAGCCCAGTTACACACCTTATAGGTAGAATAGAATCTGGCCCCTAGTTTAATCTCACTATACTAGACACTTGCTTTTAGCAACGTTGTATGAGACTGTGTTTCTCCTGGGCACATTTTTTCTTGCTTTTATTACTGACCTGGTAACAGCAAAATAACTTGCACATAAGAAAAATATTTGTGAAGTGGGGAGGTAATTTTGCATTGTGATGAATGGGCAGGTCCTCCTTGGCATCAGGTTACAAACTAGCTATTTTTCTGCCAAAACCAGACAAAATGCCAAGAAGTCTCTCACTTAAAGAACAAGTCAAGATTATCAGAGACTGTCACGCTTCTGGAGTTAATCAACACCAAGAAGCAGTCAAGTGGGAATGGCACAGAGAGATTGCTTGCAGAATCTGGAAGCTGAGGGATAAGCTTTCAGCTGATGATGAAAATGGGTTGATGAAGAGTTGTCATGAATGTGAGTACAAAGGAAAGTCCCTCATGTTGATGAGGCTCCTTACAGGGGTCAAGTAGAAGAGGGCAGAGAGAGCTATGATTCCTGGGCCTGCAATTATGGAAAGTCTCAACTTCTTCACTGGGACATGTTGTAATCCTCTGCTGTTTAACTGCAGACTTTTGAGACAAGTAACCATTAGTTTACACAAGATTTTTATAAGGCCCTTAAAATGGAGGGAAACATGGACAGAAACCAGTTGCTGAACAATGGCAGAGTGAAAGATTTCCTTACCAGTTGTCCTCAGCTGACATGTACATGGCTCATGAAACAAGACTTTATCTGGAAAGCTGTGTGATTGAGGACAGATATAAAAAGGGAGAACCCAGAAGATGGGAAAGTCACAGAGGTCAGGAGAAGTGTGGCTGGTTGTGCTACCGTGGGTGGGAGTGACAAATCCCTTTTGTGCCTGATTGGGAAGTCAGTCACCCTTACTGCGTTCTGGAAGACATCACCATGCTTTCTTGTGATTAAGACAGTTCAGCAAATGTCGGGATGTAAGGTGATCTGTTAATCAACTGGCTGAAAAAATGGGATCAACAGGTTTGTTTCCACAGCTGTAAAACATTCCCCTCACTAGACAACTGCTCTGCATATTCCTAGGGAGCGATGCTCACTAACATTCAGTTCAGATCTCACTCCCCAGCGCTATGTCTCTGATGCCACCTCTGGATCAAGGTGTGATTGAGGACAGGAAGTAATGTTAACAATCAAAGAACACAAATTAGACCTCTATTTCTCCTAACACAGACTCCTGTACAGATTTTCAGACAGCTCTGAAATCTATGAATATGCTAGATTACATTTATTTTGCTTTGACAAGATTATAAAACCAACTATTTCCACCTCTTTCAAGAAAAGTACATTTTTGTGCCAGGGAAGAAAATGCAAAATGAGGGTATGGAAAAGTCTGATGATCCTCTGAATGATGTTCCATTTCCTGACAACATGACAAAAAGGGGTGCAATAGCTATTGGGGCTATAACTAAGGACTTGCTCATATTCAGAGTCAACCAATGAGGAGTTACTCGGCACTGCAGCTGAGGCAAGGCTAGAAGAGTGAGTGTGAGTCAAAAGAACAGGTAATCGAGGTTGTGAAGATGATTGCAGTGAAATTTCACTTCTGATAAATTTATAGGTGCTAGAGGCTTTGATTGTCTCATAGGCTAGCACTTCTCACAGCTAGAAGGGCCAAGTGACAGGGTTAGTGGGTCTGTTGGAGACTCTGAATCCTGTCTCCAAAATAAAATGGCACTGAGAAGAGGCAGAGCAAATTATCACACAAAATGAGTGTGTTTACCCTTTTAAAAACAATTTACATGTTGATAGCCACTGCAGAATGAACTTCATAGTGTAAACTCAAATCACTACTGCTCCTTTGATACAGTATACATGAAAACACCAAAAATACTTTTTGTCTCCCAGAAAAAGTTGTAAAAATGCACAGAGGGACAGATTTGATGCCACCTATTAGGCACGTAAGTAGATTTAGTTGCCTAGGTGTGATTCTGTGCCATCCTGTTTGAATTTCTGAAAAACCATTAATACAAAAGGAGGCTGGGTCCTCTTTATTTCCTCACTGCTTTTTTTGTGACTCAGTCTCAAGGGTCAAATGACAGCACGCATTACAAAATAGCCAAAGACCCACATAGGCTGTATGTAAGCTGCTTGGGCTTTTGTGGCATTTTGGAACAGCAGCCTGGAATCCTGCAGGTTTCATTGACACTAAATAAAAACCTTTGTATTTATGAATGAATATAAAAATAAGCACAGCTGGGAGAGCAGCCTTGTGGTTGTAATTTAGATATAGAATTAATTTTCCCCCTACTTTTACAGGGATCAGTTCTCAGCTCTGATCTCTCCTGTTACCCATTATCTCAGCACAGCATTGCATGTCCAGTTTCCCTAAAAGAGCATCTAAGTACTCTTCATGGCTTGTCCAAAGCAAGCTCAAAACAATCTGCTGTCTCTTTCCTCATTGTTTCATTGGTTGGAATTCTTTAGGGAGATGGAGCAGTGGAAAAAGTTTTTCCAACAGGACAGTTTTACAATAGTTCCTGACAGCTTAATCCATTCATTATGTTGACAATTAAAACCAAAGCCTCAAAGTGATGTTGGGAGATGACTGCAGATGAGGGAGCCGAGGCTGCAATGGCTTATGTCATACTGCTTGTCTGTGCCCAGCTTGCTAAATAATCCAGATACCTTTGTATCAGTGACTTGCATTCACTATATTTCTCTTCTCTAATTCCTTATTGATAAGAGTCGCATATCAACCACTCCATTATTGTGCCTGGTATCAACGTCAGGTTGACTGACCTGTAATTACCTAGGTCACCACATTTACCCTTTGAAATATCATCATGATGGTGCTTTTCATCCAGCTCTCTGGAATTTCCTCATGTTTCTGAGATTTATTAACAGTTAACATCAGCAGCTAATCCCCAGGTAACAACTCTGAAACTCTTTAAGTGAAAGTTATTTAGAAGTGATTGCCAAACAACAGCTACTTACTTTAAACATGACACCTTCTCTTTAGTTATTGATGAAATATAAAAGATTGTTTCATCACCACAGTGTACTGAAATGGCATTTAGCCTTGATCAAACACAGACCAGAGTATTTATCTAAACACTTCTCTGCCTGTCATTTGACAGTCCTGCCAGCTCTGTGACAGAATAGACTTCTGTCAGGTGTCAGAATTCCTTGCATTTCAGGTGTATTTTTAAAAAAGTCTATTGTAATGTCCTTTGCCCTGGTCCGAAGGAAATTTTAACAATGCCTGTTCATGGTCCTCATCAGGTATGTAATCCCATGTGAACATACTAAAGACACTGTGCCCACCTATGTCATCATCAAACATGCCACAGTGCTCCCCACTAGCAGCAGTGCAGAGGTGGCCTCAGGGCTTCATCAGCGAACCAATTAGCATGGGGATGGGCTAACTGTCATTGTCACTTAGGAGTGCCAGTTAACCTGCCTGAAGCACCAAGACACAACTGCATTGCTTTCAGGTCAGGAGGAAGCTCTCTCAGGATTGAAGTGCACTGCTGGCAGGCACGGCAAGCTCCTCATGCCTATTTATCATTACTTATATTGATTTATCATACTTTATGGCTGCTTTTCCATTCACGATCATCTTGAATGCTTTTAAATTCAAGTAGCAGTCTTGCGTGTCTGTTGAATTACTGTTTTTTTCGGGCATCCTGTAGTCAACTTAAACAAACCTTGATTTTCATTCACACTTCTTGGCTTGAATACTTGCTGCCAATCAGTTTCAGAATTATTTTGCACATGAAGAAGTTGGCCAGTTTAAGGAGCCGTGTCATACTGGTTGCTTCTGTAAAGCCTCAAAATTGCCTTAAAGCTTAAAGTATGCTTAAAGCATAAGTGGATTTTTGATGACAGATTGCTGAATCAGGAGCTAAGTACAGAAATCTGAATCAGTTTATACGTGATCTACTGAATAAGATGCACCTTTTCTCTCTCAAAGATCAAGATTACAAATGAAGATCTTGTTAGAGGTTCCTGAGTAAACTGCAGCAAGCTACTTAAACTTTCTGTTCCTCATTAACTCCATCTTGGAAATGTGTGGTTCTAACCGAGGTTCTTTGTGGGATGTCTTTTCACTTTTAAAAAAGTAGCCAAGTCAATTTTGAGGCAAACACTGAAAAGATTTGACTGCAACATGTTTTACTTTCTCCATAAACATTTTCATAGAAGACAGGGCAAGGTGCCACCTTAGAGACTGATTCAGAGAGGGTGTGTCTACACAAGATGCTTAATGAACAGAACACTACTTCTACTGTGCAGTAGTGTGGTGGGCAAAACCTGTGCTAATTGACTAATGCACAGTAGAATAAATCTACTGCACATTCACATCCCCAAAAACCCATTCAGCTATGGTACTATGCAGTAGCGCCAATTACAGTGCATCAAGTTAGTGCCTGTCATTACAGGTACTAAACTTAATGTGCTGTAATTATGGTGGATTAATGAATGAGTAGATGCACCCAGACAGAGAAACTTTCATAGGCAATAGAGTACTTTGTAAGATGCTTTCAGACTTGCCTTCAGACTCGCATGGCTAACTACGTCTCTAA
This sequence comes from Gavialis gangeticus, assembly GCF_001723915.1. Taxonomy (NCBI): domain Eukaryota; kingdom Metazoa; phylum Chordata; order Crocodylia; family Gavialidae; genus Gavialis; species Gavialis gangeticus. The sequence continues at coordinate 54,473,963 of NW_017729006.1, read as the reverse complement.
TAACATTTTGTGTTGCTAGTTGGCAGGAAAGATTAAAGGATACAAAAATATGGCAAAAAATATTTGAGGCAGTTGAATTAAGTTGTTAAATCTTCAAATGTATTCAGTTTAAATATGTGAGAGGCAAGGATTCTTGTGGTGGTAGCTTTTTTTGGACAAACTGAATGATTGGGAAAGACTTAAGCTTTCAGGTAACACAAGACACTTCCTCAGGTTTCTCCGAAGAGAGATGTGAAGTCCACAAAAATCCTCATCCCGTGAATATTTCCTGGGACTGTCATGCCTGCAACATCACTTTGACCCTACCATTCCTTTCAAACAGTATTTAAAAAAAATGTATTAGTTCATTTTCATGTATCATCGTGTTCATGTATCATCCGGAGGGGCTGGACGTTTTCAAGTCAGCCGGTCCAGATGATCTCCACCCTAGAGTTCTAAAGGAACTGGCTGAGGTCATTGCAAGTCCCCTGGCATGGCTTTATGAGCACTCGTGGTGCTCTGGAGAGGTACCGGAGGACTGGAAGAGGGCCAACATGGTTCCCATCTTCAAAAAAGGGAGGAAGGAGGACCTGGGAAACTATAGACCAGTTAGTCTTACCTCGATCCTAGGCAAGCTGTTCGAGAAAATTATTCTGGCACACATCCAGGAGGGGCCAGCAGGGGACTGCATGCTTAGGGGCAACCAACACAGGTTCATCAGTGGCAGGTCCTGTCAGACCAACCTGGTGGCCTTTTACGATCAGATCACCACATCATTAGATGCAGGGGTAGCAGTGGACATAGT
>NW_017729006.1:54457610-54468179 GCF_001723915.1 Gavialis gangeticus | reverse complement strand
CATTGGGGGAGTCACTGTTCCCCCGAGCACCGCCAGGAGTGATCAGGAATAACGGTCACAAGCTGGCAGAGGGTAGGTTTAGGTTGGACATCAGAAGGCGCTATTTCACGGTCAGGGCAGTTAGGGTCTGGAACCAACTTCCAAGAGAGGTGGTGCAGGCTCCTACCCTGGGGGTTTTTAAGAGGAGGTTAGATGAACATCTTGCTGGGGTCATTCGACCCCAGTACTCTTTCCTGCCATGGCAGGGGTTGGACTAGATGATCTGCTCAGGTCCCTTCCGACCCTAGAAACTATGAAACTATGAAACTATCAATGACACAACATTAAATATTGAAAATGTTGAAAATAGTGCCCATCTCTAAGAAAGGGAAGAAGGAGGATCCAGGGAACTACAGACCAGTCAGCCTCACCTCAGTCATTGCAAAAATCATGGATAAGCTCCTCAAGGAATCCATTTCTAAGCACTTATAGAGGAGAAGAAAGTGATCAGGAACAGTCAGCATGGATTCACCAAGGGCAAGGCATGCCTAACCAACCTGATTTCCTTCTATGATGAGCTAACTGGCTCTATGGCTGCAGGGAAAGCAGTGGATGTGATATACCTTGACTTTAGCAAGGCTTTTGACATGGTCTCCCACAGCATTCTTACAAGCAAGCTGAGGAAGTATGAGTTGGATGAATGGACTGTAAGGTGGATATAAAGCTGGCTGGATCATTGGGCACAATGGGTAGTGATCAGTGGTTCAAGGTCTAGTTGGCAGCCAGTATCAAGTGGAGTGCCTGAGGGGTCAGTCCTGGGGCTGGTTTTGTTAAATATCTTCATCAGTGATTTGGAAGATGTGGTGGATTGCACCCTGAGTAAGTTTGCAGATGACACCAAGCTAAGGGAGTAGTAGATATGCTGGAGGGCAGGGCTAAGATTCAGCGTGACCTAGACAAATTGGAGGATTGGCCCAAAAGAAATCCCATGAGGTTCAACAAGGACAAGTGCAAAGTCCTGCACTTCGGAAGGAATAATCCCATGCACTAGTAAAAGCTGGCTAAGCAGCAGCTCTGCAGAGAAAGACCTGGGGGTTACAATGGACAAGAAGCTGAATGGGAGTCAACAGTGTGCCCTTGTTACCAAGAAGGCTAACAACATACTGGACTGCATTAGTAGAAGCACTGCCAGCAGATCAAGGGAAGTAATTATTCCCTTGAATTCTGCACTGGTGAAGTCATCTAGAGTACTGTGTCCAGTTTTGTGCCCCGCACTACAGAAAGTATGTGGACCAGGTAGAGAGAGTCTAGTGGACAGCAATGAAAATAGTTTGGGGGCTGGGACACATGACTTCTGAGGAGAGGCTGAGAGAACTGGGCTTATTTAGTTTGCAAAAGAGAAGACTGAGGGGGGATTTGATAGCAGCCTTTAACTACCTGAAGCAAGGTTTGAAAGAGGATGGAGCTAGACTCTTCTCAGTGGTGGCAGGAGACAGAACAAGGAGCAATGATCTCAAGTTGCAGCAAGGCAGGTTTAGGTTGGATATTAAGAAAAACTCTCAGTAGGATGGTGGTGCAGCACTGGAGCCGGTGGTGGCAGAATCTCCATCTTTCTAGGTTGTTAGGGCCCAACTTGACCAAGTCCTGGCTGGGATGATATAGTTGGGGATGGTCCTGATCTGAGCAGGAGGTTGGACTAGATGACCTCCTGAGGTCCCTTCCAAACCTAATTTCCTATAATTTCATGAATGTGATACATTTTCTTCAGTTTAAGGTGGAGTGAAATAAGTCTGAATATTTGATGGTATTTGTACCCTTAGCTATCAAGAAGTTATATTATCTCCATAATAAAATTGCACACACTCACTGAGCTGAGGCTGAAACTGTTCAGTGAAGTTGCCAACTCAAAAAAAAATTATTACTAATAATCTGTACATTTCTTTATACTTTCCAGAGGAGGAAGCAAGTCTGACCGCCTGAAATCTGAGATACTGCTCCTGCCTTTGTTTCAAGGTAATTTGCATCATCACAGATCCTCACAAGAGGATCCCAGAGGAATTTTCCATCTACTGACTTCTCAGTGAAATCCTCTGAAATATGAACTTTCATTTCTACTCAGGAGAACTTTTACAATCTTTTCTCCAATGCCTGATGAAGGGTGTTTGTGCCCAAAAGCTTGCAATTAAAGGCTTGTCTTGCAAAAATCTTGTTGGTCTAATAAAAGATACCATCTCTACTACAAGCCTTGACTACATTTTCTAGTACCTGCATCTATAGGTACTAGCAAATGATGCTATAAGTTAATCTACTGTGCAGCAATTGCGGTAGATAGTGAAGCTTTACTGTGCATTAGTCTAATGTGCAGCAAAGCATCTTGTGTAGACACACCCAGGGTGTATCACCAGATACATTTCTAAACAGCAACCAATATATCCACGCAGCCTTTCTTTTTGCTAGAACAGTGGTTTTCAACCTTCTTTTATTTGTGGATCCCTAAACATTTCAAAAGGAAGTGTGGACGCCTTTGAAAGGAAATTTTGAATGAAGGTATGGAACACTTTGAATGGTAAGTGTGGGTATTCATATACTTTTGATTGATCATAGTTATCTTTTTTGGACCCCTTAGACATAATCTGTGGACCTCTAGGGTCTGAGGACCACAAGTTGAAAACCACTTCACTAGAATATCCCAGTTAAGCCCTTCTAGTCTCTTCTCATACCATTGGCTCTCTATTCCCCTGATCATCCTAGCAATCCTCTCTGCACTAGTTTCAGTTTGAGTTCATCTTTCTTGAACATGGGTGACCAGAACTGCATATAGGGTTTCAGACAAAAGAAATCAAAGGGAGTAGTACGGAGCTCCTGGCATTCCACAAGAAACAATTTAGCAGAACATCTGCAAAAAAGATGACAATATTTTTGCTTAATGGCAACTTATTTTCTTCACAGGTAGCTGATACATGAATTGTCAAAGAGAATGTTAAAAATCTGTGGAAGTGTTAATGAAAGCTGTTTTAGACCTAAAAGCCTTCAAGAAAACATGAATACGTCAAAATTCCAAACCAGGGAAATTTTTAAATGATGTTAAAAATGACAAAGCAAGAATTTTCTTCAAATGTGAAAATACCTATTTACTTTTTCCTTGAGATTAAACCTACCAATTTTTAGCTCAAGCCAGTTTTCAAAGATGAAATTAGAGAGAAGCACAAACAGGACTCTGCAATGGAAATTGACTGCAATTTAATATGGAGAGGCTAATACCTCTCTTTAGCCTTGTGTAGATGGTAAATATTATTTGCACATAAGTATAAGTGGAAGAAATATTCATACAACAAATTTATGATGTCCTTGCAATTTATCATATACCTTTGACTTCCTCTACTTCCCTCTGTCCCTCCCTCAAGATTTATTTTAACATTCTAAGTTCAAAAAGTAACCTTTTATGAAGTCTGCCAGGCAGAGAAAAATGTTAATATACTTACAATAAATATGGAATGTCTCTCAAAGATTGTGGAGGACAAGATATCATTTGGGAAAGATTTGGACCTGGCCCAATAACAGTTCTTCTGCATCTAAAAACATTACAACTTTAATATCCATTACTTTACCATTCTGTTGGTGCATCTACACAAGATGCTAAACATGCAGTGGACTAATTCTACTGTGTATTAGCGCGTCATGGCAAAAGTTGTGCTATTGCACTAATGCACAGTGGAATTATTAGCGTCACTAAAAAGGTGTGTGTCAACACTACTGTGCAGTAGTGCCAGTTACTGTGCATTGACTTAGTGCCTGTTATTACAGATACTAAACTTAATGCATAACTATGGTGCATTAATGCATGTGTAGACATGCCCAGGATGACTCAAAATAGGAACCATGTATCATTTCCATGCATTTGAGAGCATTTAAGTTATTCAGACTAAAACACATCACAACAATGTTGTTATCACAATTATTACAAAACCAGGACATTCAGAGGTAAAGTAATGCCTGAAAGAAATTCTAACATATTTTGGTATATTTAAGGCCGTAAACACCCTTAGCTCTGCCCCATGGTGAAAATAATTAGGACTAATGCTTGTAGTTATGACAGCAGTCACTAGATGGTGCTGTTACACAGTTCTTTATGAAGAGTATAAGCAATTAAATGCTGTATTGATAGCCCTGTGGTGAAGTTTGTTTTGGGGGAAGCTGTTGCAAAGAGCATAACATTTACTTTATATCTAGTGTCAGATTTTGTTGAGGATTTGCTTCCTGGGAGCCAGGCTTTAGTATCAAAGTTAATATCCATAATAGTCTGTGGCTTGCATAAGCATTAGCTCCATAAAGGAAACTATTTAAAGGGGAAACAAACTGCCTGATCCTTCTGGAAGAGACAGAGAAATGAACAAACAGCTGAAAAAACCCCACAAATAGACAAACAAAAGATTCCAAAATGAAGCTCTGGCAGGCTTCTTTCAAATAAATAAGTGGTGTTACTTAATGAAGAATGTCTTGCATTGGAACACTTATTTAACTCTATCCCACCTATGCAGTTGGTCCAATAAAAGATATCACCCTAAGAAATCCTTGTCTCTCCAAATGAATTATAATTCTCCTGCTATGAAGTGTTTTAGGTTGTACCAAATCTTGATTACTGAGGTTTTGGAAATGGCATAATGTAGTTTATGTAAATAAAACCCTTTTTAGAAGTATTGTCAGTAATGAGAGCTAACTGTGTAAGTAGTGGTCCCTCTGAAAACAACCATGACCACTAGCTTGAGCGTCTCCACAGATTTTTTAGGATCACTAAGTACCTTCTCTGGGCACCCTTACTAGGCATTACTTCTTCACTTATAAGTACTGCACCTGCATATGAAACAAGGAAAACTTTATTAGAAGAACAGAGAACACAACATTGACTTGGGAAAATTCAGCAACAATGTAACTTTAAGTATAGTAAATAAAATACTCCATCAATAACTCTGGACACAGCCTGTTAATTTGGTTCTCTGTGTGCCAGTCTGAACATTCAATAGGCATCCATTGTTTTTTCCATATCACATTTACTCTTCTTCAGTGTTTGTCACCATGGGATAGCTTAGTTCCAGAGCCCTGAGATGCACTTAAAAAGGGGAATTTCCCACTTACTCAGGAAGTTCTACCACTAAACCAATTATAATGGAACAAACTTTAGCCTACATGGCAGAGGCCTGGGTGGGTCCCATCCCCCCGCCATTCAGTTACTAGTTACAGTAGGTCACAGCCCTATAGTATGCCTTGATAGACTAGCAAGAGCATAAGCTCCCCTGTTCAGCCTGCCTTTTGTCCCTAAAATGAGCATCCTATATCCTCTGTCATAGACAAGCAAGCACAGGGGCCTTAAGGTAATGGATCAAACCCTCCAACTGAACTGAGTCCCAGCGCAGAGCCCCAAGGTGCAGTCTTCCAGCGAAGTTTGTCCTTGATGACCCCCTGAGCTACTTCCAGTTCCTACCTCTCCTTTTTGGACTAATTATGAACATTCTTTGATAGGCTGGTTTCCTGTCCTAGTGGTAGGTGCCTGGGATGCACATGAGGTCCTCCTCATTCTGCTGCACTGCTGCAGGGCTCCTGGTTCAGAGCCCTTCTCTTCTTCAGAGCCAAGTGCAGATTTGTCTGGCTGCCTTTTTTATCCTTCTGTTGTAGCTTGGGCCTCCTGAATAGTTAACTGGGAGACTGGTGGTCACCTCTAACCCTTTCTTGTCTGTGAGATTTATAGACCCCATCACAAACACCCAATGAAAGGAGTGGAGCACTTTACACATCTCAGAGCTAAAGCTTCAGTATCTCAATGGGATGTCCTCATTTAACTGGGCCTCCCACACTCTAGGTTGTTCAGATAGGCTAGACCAATTTGTAGCAGGGATCCTGGAACTGTCCCCTCCTCCACCTTTACTGTGTCCAGCCTGCACATACACTGGGTGGGATTCTATTTCCCTGGGCATATCTACGTGGCAGTTTTCTAGCCATGTAAATGTTCCAAATGCCATTCACATGCAGGGGGTGATTTTACTTTGGGTGTAGTATGAATATGTAAGTAGCTATGCATTGACTGTGAATGTGCAGTAGGTTGCATGCTGGCTGCGTACATGCAACTGTGTACATGTACCTGTGGTGGATGCATATTGGTTCCTAAGGCCTGAAAATGCAGGTGGCCAAAAACCCATGCCTAGCAGGTGGTATAGACTGTTTTATACCTCAAAACTGAGTGGCTATGGCACTTGCCCAGGGAAAAAATAAAGCCCCTCACCCAGGAGGAGGAGAGGTCTGAACCTGTATCTGATTTCCCAGCAAAATGCCATGCCACTGGTCAGGCTTGATCAAAGCCTGTCTCTGGCTTTCCTTTTACAGGGACCTCCCAGGCAGTCAAGGGTGAGAGGTCTGTAGATCCAGGAGGAACAGACTAAGCCAGACAGTATATGACTCAGGGTGTGTCTACATGTGCAGTTAATGCACACAAATAAACTCCAGGCTTATTGCTCCAGAGTTTATTGCTGTCAGGTGCACTGTTTGAATGTGCACCCAGGAGCAATAAACTCCAGAGCAGTAAGCTCCCGAGTTTATTCATGTGCAACACATTGATCTCGGTTGGAGCAGCCCCAGCTGGCAGAGGCCCCAGGGGGCCAGCCTGCCTGCCTGGGACTGCTTCCCCTGGCTCAATGTGCTGCAGGAGGGCTGGCTGGGGCATGAGAGTGCTTCAGTGCAGGGCTAGCTGGTAGGCAGCCCCCACAATGAAGCAATCTCATGCCCCAGCCAGCCCCTCCAGTGTTTACTCATGTACTGCTGCAAAGTTTTTTACCCAGCAGCAGGCTAGTACTTATATTTATTCTAGCCTGATAGGGGCGCACATGTAGATGTGTGATGTTTATTGTGCAGCTAATTAGTCAACTGCAGTAAATGTTTCATGTAGATGTGCATTCAGTGAGCTAACTGTCATTTTAGAAGGGAGCAGGACTTGGGTTCCAGGCTAGATCCTTGATTTTGTTGGGGCAGGAACTTGCCACTGATCTACAGCCATTTTATCTGATGACTATTAAATGCAAGGAGTGGATCAGTTTCCAAAGGAGCATTAGAAAGGTGATTGAATAATGCCTGACCTACAGAATGGTGCTTGGGGCCAAGTGAAATGGCCAGGTAGATATTTAGAAAACTGACATTTAAATGTGCAAAGGGAAGTAGAATTCTACCCATTTTCAGATTCACCAACTGTTCTACTACTCCCCAAGGCTTCTTAAAGCTTACCAAGGACACAGACAGGCTAGGAAGACTGTCCTGCTGGTTTTTGAGGGGTGAAGAGTTTTGTCTATAAAGCCTTATTCATGCCCCACATACTTATTGTCCCCAGTAAATGCCCCACTCATGTTAACACAGGATCCTTAAAAATGGGAAATCACTATGAAAAGAAAAAAGCTTTCTTAACACAGGGTTATGACTGTCTAATGTGGACTCATGCGCTGCCAGATTATGGAAGGTGACCAAAGTAAATCTCTGAAGATCAGGAAATAAAGAGCTAAAGAATGTCTTGAACACTGAACCTTCACACAGCCTTAACTGTGCCCCCTTGTGTTATACCACAATCCTTTCCTATAAGGTATTAGAACAGTGGGCACATCTACATGGGCATAGACATTTTTAAGGCACATTAAGGGCATAGGTCTACATGTGTGTTCCCTTAATGTGCCTTTAAAATGGTGATTTTTAGGTACAAATAGCTAAAACGCCTTAATACACATGTAGATACGCTAAGGCGCATTAATGCGGTATATATGTCAATGACTTGAGACTAACTTTAGTCCCAAGTCAGTCTGCACACCACATTAATATGCCTTAGCATGTGCACATGTAGATACACACTTAAATCACCTTAATGTGCATTAGGCAAATACACAGTAAGTTTAGGTGTTCATAAAAGCACGTGTAGACACACCCACTGTGTCTCTCTTGCATATATGGGAAACAACACAGAATATACAAGACAATACTAGGGGGGCGGGATTCTAAGTAGGTCTGTGTGAAGCTTCAGTCACTGATTTGATGTGAAGGAGATTCAGCCCAATTCAGTGGCCGAATCTCTGAACCCAAATCGAATCAGGAGGCCCATTAATCTCTTCAAATCAAATCAGAAGCCTCTGATTCAATTTGGAAAGATTCAGAGAGATTGGATGATTCAGCCATAGACACAGCTTTATATGTTTTTTTTACATACCTCAAGGTACCAGGTGGCTTGTGATTGCTGAGATGGTGGGGTAGATGGAAAGTCCCAAGGAAGCATGGGGGGATCCCCAGATTGCTTGGTGGTGAACCCATAAACAGACCAGAAGCACTTCTGGCCCACTTCTGGGTCTGCTGTGGAGCACACGGTGGACCCATGCCTACCTCTCCCCCCCAGCTTGGCAACTGGTGCCTCATGGGTCTGGGGGGATACCCAGGGTCCCCCCGTGGCTGACTCCTGAGCCAGGGGCTATGGGGTTGGTCCCCTGCCCGCTCAGCAGCAGACCCAAAAGTGGACTGGAAGTACTTCCAGCAGTGGACCCATATGTTATCTAACGTATGTTATCTAAGCTTGGCATATATTCAAACACTTGTCCAACTTCAAGGAAACCATCAAAGACTTGCTGGATAAAAAACTTGCTCACCCTTGTCCTGACCATTGCTTCTGAGACATCGACTTCAGTTAGCATTGATCAAATGAATGGCAATGCAACTATGGCATTTTGGAGAGTGCTGAGAATATGCAAGTGAATATTTCCTGAATTCTCCTATCTTTGTAATATATCAAAAGAAGTGCTTCTGGAAATCACAACTGCAGCTCTTCTAGCAACCCTGAAATATATAAGAGAAGAAGAAAAGTCAAGGATCAGGTATAATAGCAAAGATATATGCACTGGAAGCAGACAAAATACATGTGCAGAAGAAGGAATTAGAGGAGCTGGATATGTATTTGAGGAAGAGCTCTTTGGGAATTTTTCAAATAAGCACTTTTTTTTTCCTTAGAAAATCCCATTTTGACCAAACCAAAACTTTCTGCAGTAACATATTAGTTGTGGCAAAGCTTTCACAAGGAAAGGTTTTGCAGGACTAGAAAAGAATATCTGGTTGTAACATGGACAGAGAAACAGATACCAGAATAGCTGATACCTTAGGGGGTGACAGACCCAGATTCAAGTACCTTATTTGAATTAGACAAACTTCATTCACACTGCCAAAGGAAGGTTTTATTACATGTAATAATAAAGATGGATTGCACGGACACTGCAAAATCTGGAACTGTTTGTGAAATACGAAAAATCTACCAAAAAAACCTGTAAAAAAAATAAAATGCTGGCTCCCCAGTGGGATCCAGTGGTCTTCATTGCTGGGTGGGGAAGGCACTGGCTGGCAGCGTCACATGAAGGGCAGCAGACAAGGTGGTGGCTGTCACCTTGTCCCTCCTCCATCCATCAGCACTGAGGGGCAAGGCCTCCATGAAATGCCTGTGAAATAAACTCTGCATGCTGTGAGCAGGCCATGAAAAACCCTTTGTCTCATTCTGATTTAAGTAGGTCCCTACATATAAATAAAAGTAAATAAACATTATGCTAATATTTCTATACACCAAAATCAAAATATAAAATATTGAGAGAAGTGGTACCATGGCTACAATAAAATATTCATTATATTCATGTAGTTCAACTGCTCCTATATTAAGTACCATATTTACTCAAATATAAGATGACCCCCCTCAATAATTAGATTCTGTATATGGAAAAATTATAAATTTGATGTAATTTTCCAGTTTTTTATTGGAATTGTTGGAGATTTGACTTGATTTTGTCCCCCTCCCATTGCTATGGCAGGGAAAATAAATCTGAGGGGGTGGTCAGGTGGCCCCCTTGTCCTCTGCCCCCCCACAAATTCTTCCCCATGCTTCCCCTTCCCTCTCCCCCCTATCATCTGACTCTGCTCTTCCTGAGCACAAGGAAGTGAGGGACAAATTTAAATATACTGGCAGAAGAACCGATGCAATTTTTTTTAACTGATGCAAATTTTAGCATAGGTATTCCACAAACATACTTTTAAGCAGCCCTTTTGTACCTACTTGTATAGCAAGGGGGGGGAAAATATGGCCTACAGGTCAGATTCATCCCACAAACTGACAGGATCCAGCCTGCAGCTACCCCTGTGGCACTTTGCAGGGGCCAAGCCCCAGGTCCAAGCCAGTGCATGCAGCTTCCAACAAGGCAGTTCCTGGTGTAGCTGCACCTGGTCAGGTGCTGCTCTGCTCCCCTTGCCTCCAGCTTCAAGTCCTTCTCCTGTTATTGCTGTGCCACTTGAGACAGGATTAGGGAGGAAGCTTCAGCTGGTTGTCTCCTGCCCCAGTGCATGGGGCTCAAGCTCCAGCTCCCAGCCATCTTCTATCCACCCACAGGTGGCTGCTCATTGCATTGGGTGGGTAGAGTGGTTGGAAGGTGGCTGGAACTAGAGGTAGAGCTCTGAACTCTGGGGCAGAAGCTGCCTGCTGAAGTATCCCCCACACAGTGGTGCAGCAGGGGCAGGAGCAAGAAGAGGAGCTGCCACTGGAGGTGA
>NW_017729006.1:54449904-54452610 GCF_001723915.1 Gavialis gangeticus | reverse complement strand
GGTCACAGCACAGAGATTTAAATCACAGTGTCACAGGGCAGAGATTTTGGGGAGAAACCAAGGTGGCTTTCTGCCACACGGGGAGCAGAGCAGTACCCAGCCAGCTGCAGCTGTATCAGGAAGAGCCTCCCTGTCTCGTGAGTACCTCAGGGCAGGGCAAGTAGAGAAGCTCATGGGGGTGAGGCGGGACTCAGGGGGAATGCAGGGTGGGGGTGATGGGGCAGGATGTGGCATTGGGGGCAGTGGGGTCCCAGCGGGACAACTCTGGACACCAACTAGGATACAGCTGCCTAGTGCTGTGGTCTGTCTGCCTGCCCACCCATCTGTTTTGCTGTGGCATGGGTCTGTCCATCTGTCTGCCCACTGGGCACAAGGCAGAGGAGCAAGGGCTCTGGCAGAGCTCAGGTGGAGGGGGTGTGGATAACTTTAAGAGTGTTATGTATAAGTTGTTACATTTGCCCAGGATTGCAGAAGGGAACAGGATTGCAGAACTGTAGGCAAGAAACTGCTCTCTGACTAAACAGGCTTTATTATTCTATAAGCTTAACTCAATCTTTTGAGAACAACACATGGTACCAGAAGTGGGGTGCAAAGAAAGCCAAAAAAAAAAAAAAAAGTATCTCAGAATTCTGTAGGAGTTAAAGCTGTCCAGCAGTGCAGCAGAAAACTGGAAGAAATTTAAGGAGGGCTTCACCATATATATGATGGCCAGTGGAGCTACAGAGAAGAAAGATTCATTCAAGGTACTTATTTTTTTAAATACAGCGGGCCCAGAAGCTCGGTCTCTTTATAATAGCTTACAACTGTCAGAAACAGAACAGAAAATCTTTGGCACAGCAATAAAAAAGTTGGAGGAATATTGTACACCCAAATAAAATGAAGCCTTTGAATAATATAATTTCTACATGAGACAGCAGAAAGAATGAGAGAGAATAGAGGAGTCTGTAAAGGACCTCAGACTGCTGAGCCAGGCATGCAAGTTTGGAGACCTAGAAGAGTCAATGATCAGAAACCAAATCATATTGGGTATAAGGGATACAAGCCTCAGGAAAAGATTGCTAGAGGATCCTGAACTTAATTTAGAATAGGCAGTTAGAATGTGCCAAGTGGCTGAGATGACAAATGCCAGGCTGCAGAAACTGGAGGAAAAAACAGAACAAGCTGAACTAGACAGGATTACAAGACTACAAAAACCTAAAGCAACATATAAACAATACAGAAAGGAGGACCACACTATGAAGCAGGCAAGTGAAGGCCAAAGAAAATTGCTTGAAGAAGCAATGGTCAGCTGCAGATGCTGTGGTGGTTACCACAAACCCATGCTATGCCCCGGATTTGGTAAGTGCTACAACGAATGCAAAAAAATCAATCACTTTGCAAGAGTTTGCAGAAAAGAGCAGGATGCACCATACAAGAAATAGCAGGTGCATGTTCTATGCAACAAGGAAAAGGAAAAATTCCTCATTGGCACAATGCAAGAAGTTAATTCTTCTGAGGATTGGACAATCACCTTGGACAGCAATGGACTAATGGTAACTTTTAAATTAGATACAGGGTTAAAGGTCAATGTAATACCAGAATACATTATTCAAAAAATGAAAACTAAACCTGTGTACTATGAGAATAAGAAAGTGAAACTTAGAGCATGTAATGGGAACATGACTGCAACCAAGGGTGTTTGTGTACTGTATGTTAGATACAAGGGCAATATAGTAAAAATTCAGTTTGTAACAATCCCGGGAAAGCTAGTGTCAATGATTGGGTTGTTAATATATAAAACTCTAGGTTTGATTAAGAGAATGGATGCCATTGAGGGACTAAGAAAGCAAGAACATAGATTAAGAGTTTTATGATGTGGTTCAAGGCATAGGAAAACTCTCAACTAAGTACAAGATAGAATGAAGAAAACTAAATACTCCCACCATGCATGCTCCAAGAAATGTTCCCCTTATACTAAGGGAGAAACTGAAAAAGGAATTAGATAGATTAGTTAACATGAACATAATAGAAACAGTAGAACAACCAACTGCTTGGGTTCATTCACCGGTCATAATAGAAAAAAAAGATGGATCCTTGAGATTGTGACTGGAACCTATACAAATGAACAGGTACATCAAAAAGGAGCATTTTCCCATTCCTACCAGGGAAGAGGTTTTTGGCAACATGGCAGAAACTGAATATTTCTCTACCTTGGATGCCTCTTCCGAGGTTTGGCAAATTCCCCTAGAAAAGAATATCACTAGGTTATGTACCTTCAATACACCCGTCAGAAGGTATTGCTTTTGAAAGCTTCCTTTTGGACTGTGTTCTGAATCTGGAGTATTTCACAGAAAGTTGCATCAAGTTTTTGAAGGTCTTGATGGAATTATTCTTTATATTAATGATGTATTAGTTTGGGGAAATACTATGGAAGAACATGACTTGAGGCTAAGAAAGGCAATAGAAAGAGCTCATAGAGCTGGTCTGAAACTGAATAAACAAAAATGAAAATTCAGGGTCAAAGAAATAACATATCTGGGAGAAAAGCTTTCTGGGAAAGGAGTTAAAATTGATCCTGCAAGGGTTAAAGTCATTACAAATGTGCCACCCCCTACAGATAAGGAAGGAGTGCAAAGATTACTGGGAATGATAAAATTTGTAGGGAACTATCTACCTAACTTAGCAGAGCAGACCAAACACCTTAGATCACTCCTACAAAAGAATGCC
>NW_017729006.1:54440602-54444904 GCF_001723915.1 Gavialis gangeticus | reverse complement strand
GGGGGGGGGGGGGGAGACCCACTCGACTGGCAAACAGAGGCTGCCTTGGCAGGAACTGTCTTGCTAGGAGAGATCCAAGCTGAGAGCAGAGGCTGTTCCCACAGGGACTGCTCCTCAGCAGGGCTTCCTGGCCCATTTGTCTCCTCCTTGCTGCGGTTTTGCGGATCAATCCGATTCGTTTTTGTATTGATTCCTTTGGCTACCGACTGATTTTTGGCATCAACCCTGACTGTGATTTTGATCAACCCGGCCTACCTCTGTTCCAACATCACTTACAATCGACCTCGGCACCGTCTTAGACCATCTGTTCGTCCACTTTGGACTGGCGTCACGTCATTTACATCGTTCACCGCGTTACAGTTCCGTTGTTTGCCATCCCAATCAATAAGCTGTTGACCAGTCCTGGGACTATCGAGTGGGTAGCTGCACCTAGCCCCTTGGCTAGAAAGCAAGGGCTCACTCGGGAACCCTGTGGACCAACAGACCCCTTTGTTGTTCGTATACTGTAACCGAAGCAAGCTTCTCTGCCTACGCTCCAGTAGTGTAAGTAAATAAAATACACGTGTTTTGAAACCGCACCGAGTCCTGTACCGCTCAGACTCCTTGCCGCTACTCCCATCTATTCTGATCCTATACCACTCTCGGCCCACCGTGACCTTGGGGCCGCTGTTCCCCGACACTAAAGAAGGGATTGGAGCATCTTTGCTTAAAAAACATGGGGATAAGCTGGAGACTAGTAGCATATGCATTTAGGATATTTTCTAAGTCAGAGCGTCTATATGCACAAATTGAGAAAGAAAGTTTAGCTCAGGTATATGGCTGTAAGAAATTTCATATATTCGTCTGTGGGAAGCCTATGACATCAGTTTTATGAAACTGATCATAAAACTTTGATAACTATAGCAAAGAAAGAGTTGTCAGTAGGGCTGTGCGAAGCTTTGGTCCCTGATTCAATTCGGCAGAAATTCGGCCCAATTTGGTGGATGAATCTCTGAATCTTAATCAAATTAGAGGACCTTTTAATCTCTCCGAATTGAATTGTAACCCTCTGAATCGATTCAGAATGATTCAGAAAGATTCAGAGATACGGACATAGGGACAGCTTTAAATGTTTTTTCTACATACCTGTAGGTAGCAGGTGGCTTGTGAATGCTGTGATGCTGGGGTGCATGGAGTGTCCCACAGAAGTGGGGGGAGGGGGCTCCCCAGTGTGCTGGGCAGCAGACTCTCAAGTGGACCAGAAGCACTTCTGGTCCACTTCCGGGTATGCCAGGGACAGCTGGGGAGCCCCCTGGCTTGGCAACTTGTGCCTCCTGGGGCTTGGGGGGGGCACCTGGGGTCCCCCCGCAGCTGATTGCTGAGCCGGAGGTGGGGTGTGAGGGCCCCCCTGTGAGCTCCCTGGTGGACTGGAAGTACTTCCAGTCTACTTCCAGTTTTGCTGCCAAGCATGTGGAGGGCCCCTGCTCCGCACTCCTGTGGGACACTCCATGCATCGCAGCATTGCAGTGTTCACAAGCCATGCTGGTACCTCAAGATATGTAGAAAAAACTTTTAAAGCTGTGTCTGTATCCGAATCACTGGTTCTCCAAATCAGCATCAAATCTTCAGATTCAGATTTGGCTGAATTGAATCAGGGATGGTGATCCAAATCAACAAATCAAATCACTGTCCCTGATTCAGGCCAAATCCAAATCTGAATCAAATAGGGCCTACTTCACACACCCCTAGTTATCAGACATGCCACAGAGACTTTTCTTTCAACTCCAGATGTATGATCTAGACATTCAGTATGCACTAGGAAGACATGTACTTATTGCAGATACATTGTTCAGAGCATATGACACAACAGAAAACAACAGAATTCCAGGCTGAGACATAGTACATGTTAATCTAATTAGGAGAGTGATTCCTGTCACAGATAAAATGTGGGCACTAATTGCAGAAGCTACTGCTCAGGACACCACATTGCAAAAAGTGATGACAGCTATTTGTGCTGGTTGGCCTGGAAAACATACACCTAGCCCCTATTCTTAATTCAAGGAAGAGCTGTCAGTACTGGATGACATTTTGTTCAAAGGCTCATGACTTGTTCCAGCAATGCTAAAGAAAAACATGTTAAACAGAATACATGAGGGGCATTTAGGCACTGAAAAATACAAAAATAATGACATTGAAGATGCTGTAAAGTACAGATCAGCACAAAGAAAAGAGCCCATGATGGTCATGGAGGAGCTTGTAGCTCTGTGGTATCAAATGGGCATTGATTTATTCATACATTCAGGGAAAAAAGTATCTATTAGTGCTGGATTACTATGCTCACTATCCTGAAATTGCATTACTTGAAAGCACAACAGCAAACCATGTCATAACTCACATCAAATTGATTTTTGCTAGAGATGGGATTCCACAAATTGTGAGAATGGACAATGGACCTCAATTCAACTGTCTTGAATTTAAAGAGTTTGAAAACAAATGTGGATTCTATCACAACACTTCAAATCCTAATACACACAATCCAACAGTCTGGTGGAAATGGAGCACAAATAGTGAAAAAGTTCTTGAAAAAAACTACAGATTCAAACACCGATGTTTACCTGTCACTCTTAAATTACAGGCCCACACCCATGAAACCCCAGCAGAAATGCTGTTTAACAGAAACTCAAAACCCAGTCACCAAATCTTGTTGATGATGCTCATCAGAATGAAAAGGAAGACATGAAAACATTTTTAAAAATTGACAAACTCAAGCAAAAATGGTAATATTACAGGGGTTCCGGGGAGTTACTACAACTGCATGTCAAAAATATGGTGCTTATTTCAGATGATGAATGTGAAAACAAAAAGCACTAGTTTCTCATCAAGTAGCTCCCAGATCCTATAAAGTAGTCACACCAGAAGAACAGGTGTTAAGAAGGAACAGATGACACTTGCAGCTTGTAAAGGGGAGAAAAGAAGCAGCATCATAAGATTCACCAAAGGAAACAGAGCTAACATCAAGGCAACAAGAAATGACAGAGGAGATTGAAAATGACAGAGAAGTAAAAACATTTGAACAAGGAAACCAAACAAAAACTGAACCACAGAAATATAGCCATCCGAACAAGGAAGCCAAACAAGATGAACCAATAAGGATTGAGAATGCGGAGAAACAGAGAAGATCACTTAGCGCTAAAAAGCCAACACAAAGAATAATAGAGACCTGTTAAAATGTGCTTTAACTATGGGTTAAACTAAACTGCCGAAGTTACTATTATATGGGGATATGTTACATGTAAAGGGGGAAGATACATGGATACCTTTAAGAATGTTATGTATAAGTTGTTAAATTTGCCCCGGATTGCAGGAGAGAATAGAAGAACTGTAGGCAAGGCACTGCTCTCTGAATAAACAAGCATTATCGTTCTATAAGCTTAACTCCTTGGTCTTTGGAGAACACCACAGAGGGAACTTCTCCCTCTGCGCCACATGAGCAGCTGCTGGCTGAGCCCAGCACAGGGTCTGGCTCAGGGAGCCTTTGTGGGCCGGGGCTATGGAGGGGGTGGGAGTATGTAGGGCTGGGGTACCAGATCTGCCCCCTAGCCTGGCCTGCAGCAGGGCTGGGACCACATTGCACAGCCCTGAAGTCTGGGCAGGGTGGCTCCAGCTCCATCCCCATCCCCATCCCCATCCCCATCCCCATCCCCATCTGAGCTTGCCTGGGAGCCACCAGCTTATTCCTGCTGGAGGGGGCAGCTATGGGGCAACCCAGATGAGCTTTATTGTATGCACCTCCCACCCCAACTCCCTCACCTCATCCTTGGCCAGGTCCTGGAACCTAGCACCCAGGCAACCCACACACATGTGCACACACAGCCCCCTCACACACACACTGCACCTCCCCCTACAGAGCAGGGGAATGCAGGGAGTGGATTATGCCATGACCTGGCCCCATGATTCTGGCCTTGCCCACCCATTTGGCTCTCAAACATTGCTCCACACCCACTGGCAGTCCCATAGGGAGTTTTGGTGAATGATTGTATGGGGTGGGGGGGAAGAGGAGAGGGGGATACTGACCCAGCCTGCAACAGCTCATCAAAATTCCTTATGTGGCCCTTGGGCTCACATAATTGCCTGCCACTGTTATATGGAATAAAAGATATACATAATATTAGTCCAAATCCAAAAGGCTTATGATTTACCATACAGTTCATTGGGCTGGGCCCCAGCAGAATCAACAGGGTTTCAAGCCATGGTAACCCCATAGCTCAACACTGCTCAGTATGTTTGTGTACTCTAGATACCCAACCCCTCAAATGATTCAAG
>NW_017729006.1:54435675-54439910 GCF_001723915.1 Gavialis gangeticus | reverse complement strand
AGTGAAATTTCCCCCCCCCCCCCACTCATGACTGGAATCTGGTGTTCTCATCATGAAGCCTGGAATTCTCCAAAAATTTCAATGCAGATGAGGTGCAGGGCAACCTGGTCTGCCTCCGCCTCATGGAGGGTAGAGTCACACTACTCACATGTGACAAACTGAAAGAGGGGCTGACAAAGGGATTCTGGGTGAACTGTTTGGGGCCCTATTTGGGGATGCTTGCCAGACATCTAAGGTTGGTGAAGAAACAGCAATAATTGGAAATGGGAAAGAAAGGCACATCTCAGCTGTGGGAGTGAAGAGGAAGTTGAAATATATACAATGTAGTGGCTCACTATGACCTGAAACAGAGAGGGGACTGAGCACAATGGGCACTATCATACATCTTATTCAGATGGGTTCCACTAACCTAGCCCTGTGGTAGGTTCCCATCAGTATGTTTGCTCAATATAGGCCATGTATTTTATAGTCATGCTTAGGGTTCACTGCATTTTAATCAACTTCATAGTTGGTTTCCATTACTGAGCACATGCTGATTTTGGCAGCAGTTTAATGATAGGTAATGTATTTAACATGGTTTTCTTGTATGTGAATATAAGATGAAGAGCTTTTTTCCCCCATGCTGATTGGACAAAAAACCTTGTCTTATATTTAAATAAATACAGTATATCAAATTAATAAAAGGTCCAATTCTGCTCTCAGTAACTCTGGTTTGTTAGCGAAACTTCCATTGTAGCTAATGACATTGCTAATAATTCATATGAAAGTGACCAAACCTAAATTTAGCCATAATACTACCAATAATAATACTTAATACTCACATAGCATTTTCTATATTGGAATACACGTGTTAGTTAAATAATCCTAAAACACCTGTTTGATTATTACCTCCATTTGTGAATTAGATGGAGATTGCCCGCTTCTCTTTGATAGATCATAAAGACACAGACTGTATATAACTTCTTTTAGATGTACATGATTCTAGTATTTATATCACAAGTTATGCCCTATCTCCTCTAAATTATGCGTGTTATGGATTGTTCACCTAAAGTTGCAAGCATCACATCCAAAAGTGTGTAGAATTAAGTAAATTCTGTTGGTTTAATTCCCTTTAGCCCCATATTGGTAATCTAATGACAATGCACTCAGAGGTATGCTAAACTTCGATGGTTGTACCTCATTTTGTGTTCAATAAAAGATAACACAAGAGATCATTAGAGTAACCGTGTCAGATTAAATGTATTTTCTTGTACAAAAGTCAAGTCCCTTCAGGAACCATTGCAATTTACTTTGTCTCATGGAGAACAATATTTTCCCACTAGACCTCCACACAAAGGACCATTACAAAATGTAATTCATATTTCATATGTTCAGAAATGTTCAGCACAAATTACAAATGGAGACTTTAGTGCAGTATTTATGTTCTGCTACCAACAAGATATGTATAAGTAATATGTGTCCCAAGGCTCCCAGCCTACACAACTTACATTTATTTGTTACTGGGCGCACTTATACTTTTCAGTTAAACACAAGGTAAGTCATGTTACTTCTTTGGAAACATAAAAATGTGTAGCAGATAAAAACATTATTGTTTCTGAGATTTTTCAACCACTGCAGAACGAAGGAAGTGCTGTGCTTTATTTAAATGTTAAAGCAGTGAGGTGCTGTTGAACTTTAATGGGAAAGCCCCACAAAACTTTCTCTTTAAATGTGAAAAATGTTTTGTAGTATAAGTGCATGTTCTCATCTGTGTACAGGAGGCTAGGGGAAAGCTCATGCACAAGTGAAATTTCATTTAAGCCCTGTTTTAAGAACTGGTATGAGAGTTAGGTGCTGCATTTGTCTTGTGCTGGTCTTCTCTACAGGAGTGACATTTTCCCCAAGGGGATGAATGCTGAGGGATTTATTCATTATTATTTATTCAAATATATTATTTTTATACATTAATTTTTTCCTGTGGTATCTAAATATCAAGAACAAAGGCATACAACCTAAAAATATACAGTTTGTTCTCCATTTAAACAAAAAATTTTTTTTGTAACTATAGACAAAGGAGGAAAAAATTTATATCAAGCAAACTTATATAAAGCATTTTGCCAGAAATGTTGCAATACTGTATATGAAAATAACTACGTATTGACAATGCCACAGTGTTCAACCTGCATAATTTGAAAATTGTCTGTGTAGACGTATTAAAGGGATGTGGAATGATATAATCTCTAAACATTAAGAAAAAAGACATGTCAACTTTTTAACTGAAAACATAAAAATATCTTTGTTTTTTTAATAAAAAAGTTCTAATTATAATTGAAATTCTTGACAAAAGTTTTTTTTTGGTGAGCTTTTTAAGAATCAATTATTTTTTGCAGTTTCGATTTTCTGAGCTTCAATTTCAGACACATGGGCCAGATCCTATACCACCTAGTGGGCATCTAAGTAGATTTGGGTCCATAAATGTGATTCTGTTCCACCCTGTTAAGGTTTTGAAAAATCTATGAATGTGTCACACCATCATGTGTAACAACAGTCATGTAATGTAATCATCTGACCTTCAAGATAGAGTTAAAAAAAAAAAAACAGGAGAGAGACCCACCCACCTTTTGCATTATTTATTTTTTAGTGACTAAAGCAGGCTGGAATAGAATTGCAGTGATGTGTCTGAGTTCACTTACATGCCTAATAAGTGGAACCTACACCCCTGTAATAAGTGGAACAGAATTTGGCCCAAAGGGCGTGTCTACATGTCGCCCTATGGTAATGTAGCGATCACACAGGTCTACATGTGATCACCAGCTATGTAACTGTAGTGGCGCACTCCCTGGTTATAGCACACCTCTACGGCAATGTAGGAGGTGAAATCTAATGCATGCAAAGTGCAGTAACCATACAGCGATGTGTAGACACACCCAAACTGTCATATATCATTTGGAAAAGAGAATTAAACCGTCTACATAGTTAGGGTACATACAGACTATCTGTATACACATTCAGGAAGGTTAGATCAGGCAAAAACCAGCTGGCCCAATCTAGCTTAGTTCACCTGAAGAGGTGAACTAAGTTAGATCAGGAATGGGTTAGCCTGATCTAAAAAAAAATGTCCCTATACATTTGGAGTGCAGCCCCTGGGCTCAAAAAGCCCAGTTGCTCACCACAGCTCCAGGACTGCATTCTTCCTCCACCCTACATCCTGACCAAGCTATTTTTATTCCCCACAACCTCTCATCCCCAGATGGACGAGTCCTACCCTATGGACCCACCAACCCTTCCCCCACAGGCCCACCAGCCCCGCTTGTGCACCTGCAAGCAAGGTTCCCTCTAAGATGTGTGCATGCGCGGCCTCACACAGCTAAAAGTCTGGCCACACACAGCCTTTTCAAGGCTGCGCACCGGGAGAGGAGCTGAAGGTCAGCTCCTAGGCGAGGTGGGGGTGGGAGCCTGGCACAGGTTCTGCTGGCTCCAGAGAACTGCTCTGCTCCCCACTTCGCCTTGGGGAGTGAGGAGGCATGTAGCATCAGGGCCAGGGAGTGCAGCACTTCCCCAGAGCCGGCAGAGCCCGTGGCAGCCCCCTGTCCCAGCCTCGCCTCACCTCGGGGAGGAGCTGCTACCTGTGCCAAGGGAGGCTCTGCCGGCTCTGGGACACTGCTTTGCTCCCCCAGGCCTGACGCCACGTGCCTCCTCACTCCCCAAGGTGATGCAGGGGAGCAGAGCAGTGTCCCAGAGCTGGTGGAGCCTCACTTGGGGCAGGCAGTGGCTCCTCCCTGAGGTGAAGCAAGGCAGGAATGGAGGCTGGAGCTGGGGGCTGGCGCAGGCTCCACCGGCTCTGGGGAAGTGCTCCATTCTCCAGCCCTGATGCGGTGGAGTGGGGCACTTCCCTGGAGCTGGTGGAGCATGCGCCAGCCCCTGGCTCCAGCCCCTGGCCCCCAGTCCCCAGCCTCTCAGCTCCAGCCTCTGGCCTGCAGCCTCCAGCCTCTGGCCTGCAGCCTCCAGCTCCAGGCTCCCACCCCGAGTCTCTTGGCTCCAGCCCCCGGCCCCCAGTCTCTCAGCTCCAGTCTTTGGCCCCCAGCACCAGCCTCTGTCCCCCAGCCTCTCAGCTCCAGCCCCCAGCCCCCAGCCTCCTTTGGTAAGTGTCCCACACTGGACCGAGGCAGCGCACTCACAGACCAAGGCAGTGTGCTCACAGACCACTACTCTTTAGAGGGAACATTGCCTGCAAGCCCCCCAGATCCCTTCTGCCC
>NW_017729006.1:54432083-54435649 GCF_001723915.1 Gavialis gangeticus | reverse complement strand
CCCCGAGTCTCTTGGCTCCAGCCCCCGGCCCCCAGTCTCTCAGCTCCAGTCTTTGGCCCCCAGCACCAGCCTCTGTCCCCCAGCCTCTCAGCTCCAGCCCCCAGCCCCCAGCCTCCTTTGGTAAGTGTCCCACACTGGACCGAGGCAGCGCACTCACAGACCAAGGCAGTGTGCTCACAGACCACTACTCTTTAGAGGGAACATTGCCTGCAAGCCCCCCAGATCCCTTCTGCCCCTCCCCTCACCCCAACTTACTTAGATCAGCATGGCTCCCAGCACTGGCAAACATCCGCATAAGCAGGACCCAGTCTGTGATCAAGTGGCTTAAAAGCATGCTGCGTACTTATATGCACAGCACCCTAGTATCTAAAATGATGAAGAGAACCACTTGCGCAGACACCACACCAATACGAAATGCTGCTAACGTCACCTGGGTTGCACATCTGGTGGTTCACATATTAGTCTATTTGAGTTTTGGCACATTAGTGTGCTCAGGCTCTGGCTCTCTCTCCATTCTGTATCCCTGAATGTTTCTGCTTGTGCAGGGACACATTTCGGATAGCACTTGTTTTGCCACTGGCTGAGGGGTCCTGGAGTTCTTTCTAACTGAGGCCTGGGACCCAGGACCCATGCCTTAAAATGGCACTAGTGAACACAAGGAGTTCACTGCCACCCTTCTGTATAAGATCAGGACATTTGTAGAAAGGGAAATTCTGATGATGAGTTGGTATTTTCCAGTGGAAAAATATTTATTAAATAGTCCCCAAGCAGCTATGGGAGTAGAAACAGCTTTCTGCATGCTCCCAGTCTTCCTTACACAAAAAATGTCTCCCAAAGGAAAGGGAAGAGAAAAAATCCTACAGCTCAGGGTGGCACTTGCTCTCTTCTTACCCCATGCATCCCATGAACAGTAGGCAAATTTGCTCTCTGCTCCATTCCTGGACACCATGCCAGGAAAGAGGGAGAAGTGAACTGCAGTGCAGCTGCTCCCTCAGGTATGGGATCAGAGGGAAAGGATCCCTTTAGCTGCAGGAGAAGCAGAGGTGCACTGGGGAGCAATAGGTAAAGTTAGTGGGAAGGTTGGTGGTATATTATGAATTTCTGGATTGGCCACAGTATTAATTAATTTGGGAGCTGGGGAGAAGCTGTACAATCCCTGTATGATGAAGCAGCATTCTACACTAATGCTATGCAATTTGGTTTTAATTGGGCCTTTCAGCAGGAGGTCCTGCATCTCTCTCTCTTTCTCTCTCTCTCTCTCTCTCTCTCTCTCACACACACACACACACACTTTGAAGTGGACAGGAGGAGTTTAAAACTTTTAGGGGAGGGGAGTTCACTATATAGTTTGGACCTAATTGCATGAGGGCTGGACTCCTGATTTTTCAGACTTTTGGGGTGTGGCAATATTGAAACCATCCTCAGACAAGATGACTGCCATTTCTTAAAGGCTTTTAAAAGTGAGGGGAAGTTTGCCAACGTCTAGTAAAGATGGCTGCTCTTTCAAAATGAAGTTAGGTTGACTTCCAAGATGATGAATGCCACTTGGACTTCATGGCTAGAGGGCTACTCAGGAAGATGAGGAGGCAGGGAAATATAGGAACGAGGGGCACTTGCACATATAATGGTCGTTATGATGTACATGTGATGAAAATGTCATTTGTGTGGCTTATTGGCATCACACATTACACGTGTGCCAGTTTTGGGGGTTTTAGATGAGCCTGCATCATTGCAAACTAAACTATATCCAGATGTAGTTTAGTTTGCAACATTGCAAACTGCAATGATGCAGCTGTCAGCTTGCCCCTCAGCTGTGGAAGAGGCAGGCAGGCTCTGCCAAAAAAAAAGGATTGGACCCCTCACCACTAAGGCCTTCAGTGGGTGCCTGTGAAGGCAGAAGTGGTGAGAGGCCCAATCCCCTTTTTTTCCCCTGGTGTAGCCTGCCTGCCTCTCCTGCAGCTGGGGACGAACTGCTGGCAGACTGAGCAGCCCCGGAGTTGCAGAGGGGCTCTGGTCCTTCCCTCCATGGCAGCCCCTAAATTGAAATGGTGGTTTTTTTAATTGAAACCCACCATTTCATTTTTTCTGTCACTTTATGGCAAACGGCCTGCTCCTTTTTTTTGTTTGCCAAACCCAGAGCCTGCCTGTAGCTGGGGGGGTGGGGAGAGCAAGCTGCCCATGGGCAAAGCAGCCCCTGAGCTGTGAGGGGTCCCCGTCCTTCCCTCCATGGTGGTGGCACCCCCACCACCGGAGCTGCCTGAGCAGGCTGCTAGCAGGCCGGGTGCTGCTGTAGCTCAGAGGCAGCACCTGGCCCAATCCAACTGTTTCCCAAGCCACCTGGGGAGCAGCAACCAGCAGGCTTCCAGCAGGTGAGCTTGGGAAACAGTTGGATCAGGCTGGTTGCTGCCTCTAGCTGGAGGGAAGTAGCTGAGTTTTTGAGAGCGAGGTGGGGGATAAAAACTCTGACACTTTTTTATTCAGTTCTCTTGCTGTTGGGGGTTTTCTTAAAGCAGCAGTTCCTGAGATTGTGTGGATTGAAGAATATCTCAACTTCCATTAAAAATAAATAAGTAAGAGTGATCTTTCTTTTTCCTTACATTTGTAGAAAAATGCCCGAAAATGTGACCCTCAAATATTCTGAAGATTCAAACACCCAAATGTCTAAAAAATGTGGTTATTTTTATTTACAATCTCAGAAGTTTGGGGGATGGGCTAACTGACAATTTTGTGAGCTGTGTTTTTGGCTGCTTCTTTCTAGCTACAAACATACATCTGCCTCAGGTCACTGAGAAGTGCATGCTCTACTCTATCACACCACATTCCCAAGGCTAGCCTAGATCTTACAGGTAGTATATAAGGGACCAAGATACTTTGAGGTAGGACTTATGATCTCTGTGGGATGTGCCATGCTTGTTTTCCTCCATCAAGGCAGTGGGGACTCTGTACTTAAGAAAAAGCTGGTAGCCTTATTGGAAGAAAAGCTTCAAGAGCTGGAGGCATAATCATCAACCCTGCATAGCATAAGAGAGAACAAAGACTTTGTAGACAGGAGGAATGACAACTCAGCTGAATATACAGAAGAGATGAGTGAGAAAGAACTTGAAAGAATTTGAGTTCCAAACTGAAAATGAAGTTGGAAATTGAGAACAAGTGGGGCAGCACAGCTCCATGGAAGGATAAAGAACTCCCTAAGTGATCTGTACAGCCTAAATAAATATAGCCAAAATAAAAGGACAGTTAGGGCACATCCACACATGCAGACACTTGTGCTTGCCTGCACACTGCTCAAATAGCAGTGCCACAAATTTGTGCTGGAGATTTGTGCCTCAGCACACATGTCTGAACATACACTTTGGTGTAGGGCAAGATGTGTCACCCGGGGCAAACTGACCCTGCCCAGCTCCTCCTGGACCTGCAGCCAGGGGGAGCTGGAGGCTGGGGCCAGCACCTGTGCCACATGGCACCATGTCAGCCTGGCCTGCTAGTGTGGGCATTTGGCAGCCCCCCCCTCAAACACTCACCAGAAATCCTACACCCATGACCCCCTCCCCACAAGCCCCACACCC
>NW_017729006.1:54377552-54427083 GCF_001723915.1 Gavialis gangeticus | reverse complement strand
CCCCCCCCAAACATACAGTCTCCCCATCCCCATGTCCCTATTTACTAGGGACAGCACCTGGGCTTGGGTCTTACAGCACTCTTACCGTGCTCCTGTGTGCCCTAGCATGCTAACGCAGCATGCTGGGGCAGCAGGGGCACCATAGAGATGCTCTGGCAGGACCTCGATTTCCAGGTATCAAATTTAGAGCCTGCGTGGGAACATTTTTTCGTTCCCAGTGTGCCTCTTGCTGCATCTCAAAACTGGTTAGAGATGTTGCAAGAGGCACATGTGTGCTCGCTTAGACACGCCCTTAATCATGGAAATATTGCAACTTTCACCAGCCCTTCTGCTGTCAAGCAATATAGCAGGGAAGTTGAGGGCACTCAGACAAAGATTTGAGTGGTCACTGGGGTAGAAGATAAAAATGATGAAGTGAAATTATCTGTCTTCCTGAATATTGTGAAGGAGGAAGCCCTGGCTCCATATAACATCTTTACCTTTATAGAAAGGTAAAACATGTAGTTAAGTGTAATACCGTCCAGATTTGAGGAGTATTGCATGCCAAATAGAATGAGACCCTTGAAAGGCATAGATTTTTTATGTGCAAACAAACATTGAGAGAAAGTACAGATAGATACATTAGTGAACTAAAGAGACTGAAGAAACATAGAAGGCATCATCTATCTGTGGTGAGACAATTAGCAAAATTAATCTAAATAAAGGAAAAGTCTGCAGATGATGATAATAAAGGGAAATTAAGGAACTGAAAGAACCAGCTAAGAAGTCTCAGAACCACTCAGCAATATTTGAAGTCATCATAAATGATGAAAAGGATACAACTGAAAAAGGACTTACGAATGATGGGCTGGTCAGCCTGACCTCTGTACTTGCAAAGTTACTAGAGTGAATTACAAAACATTCAGTTTGTAAATACCAGGGCAATGAAGGCATAATCACTGGCAGCCAATGTGGATTTTTTAGGAACAAATCCTACCCAGCAAAGAGTAACTATAAATGGATCAATGTTAGAGCAGCAGGATGTCTGCAGTGGGTTCCAGGGCTGTTTAACATTTTTATTAGTGACTGAGATACAGAATTAAATGGGATACTAACCAAATTTGGAGATGCACAGGGGCATAACTGGCTTGGCAGTAGCACTACTGTGGCTCTTGGGGTTATGGTAGATAACAACAAACCCAAGAAAAGTTATTAGTGTAAAGTTGCTGTAAGAAAAGAGAATGCAAGTTTGGTTGTATTAAAAAAAGCACTGGATGCAAGACATGGGATGCAATAATACAACTCTAGTAAGTGATGGTTGGGCCTTAGCTGAATTACTGCATCCAGTTTTGCGCACCACTTTTTAAGAAAGATATAAAGAGCTTAGAAAGGATCCAGAGTTGAACAAGAAAGACAGTAAGTGGGTTGGAATGCAAGCTGTGGGGAAAAATGGAAGGAACTATTTAAGTTTTGTCTAGAAGAAAGTCAGTGATACCAGTTTTCCAATTTTTGAAAGGCGGCCATAAAAAAGAGGGAGAAAAACAAGGCTATAGACAACAAAATAAAATTCAGTGAAAATTAACGTACGGTGCTGCATCAGGGGAAAACTGCAGCAAACAAATTTAGCTCATGTCAGGAAAACTTCCTAACTGTTGGAACAGTAGGACGGTAGGAATGAGCTGACCAGGAAGGGTATAGAATTTCCTTCATAGGAGATTTTGAGAAGGGGCCAACAAGGCATCCACCTAGGGTGGGTTTGGACTAAAGAATTTTGTATCATTGCAGGGGGTTAGACTGGACAACTTCTAAGATCCCTTCCAACCGGTGTGGTAATGGGGAGGGGGGGTGGGAAATGAGGGAGCAAGCGGGGCAACCGCCCTGGAAGCTAAAGTGAAGGGGTGCCAACAGGCACTGCCTAGCCAGGGCTGGGTGCTGGGATGGGGAGAGGGTTTCTCCCACCACTGAGTGCACTCCTAGGCAAGCATGGCGGGGCAGGTATGTGCCCCTGGGATCTGTGCATGGGGTGAGGGTGGGTGGCCACTCTGGGCTTTGCCCCAGGCATGAGGCTTCATTGGTACAGCACTGTTTCCAACCCAAAGATTGTATGATTCTATACAAGATGATCCTAAGGCCAAAAACACAAAGGAAAATGGATATTATATATTTTGAAGTACAGTAGTAAAAGAGTGAAAAAAAGCTTTGGAAGAGATATACAGCTGCAAACTTTATTATGCCATTCCCTAGTTATAAATAGGGCCTGATTTAAATCAGCTCACTAATATTGTGGTGTGATCATGGTGAGGGCTGCCATTTTCATGCTCAGATCATGGCACCCCTCCCACTCCACATCTCCTGATTGGCTGAGAGGGCATGTTTAGTAGGCCGGGCAAAGCGGCTAGTATTCGCTTTGGATTTGGATTTGGCCGATTCAGGGGACAGTGATTTGATTTGGTGATTTAAATCACTGTCCTGATTTGATTCAGCCGAATCTGATTCGGAGATTCAGCTACTGCTGGGGGGGGGGTTGGGGAGCTTGTGCAGAGCCCCCCATGCAGCCTGGGGCAGTGGGGGGCAGCAGGGATCACCCCTGTGCCTAGCAGCACCTGATGAACACCGGGGCTTTTTAAATTTTTTCCAAAGATTCAGAGAGCTTTGAATCAATTTGAACCTTGAAATTGGTCCCCTGATTTGATTCGGAGATTTGGCCACCAAATTGGGCCGAATCTCCTCCAAATCAAATCACCACCCGAAGCTTTGCACAGCCCTGATGTTTAGGGCCAGGTTTAATTGCAACATCAGGGGCCTTGCTCCCAGGGCCTCTGATCATTGCTGAAAAGTTCATGCCTCTCCCCTCACCTCAACAGGAGGTTGGAGGTACCTGGGGGCTGCCTTGGCAGATGGCTCTGGCACTGGATAGGGGAGGGGCTATCTGCTCCTCTGTGCATGTATTTTCTCCCCATATCAACCCTTGCTGCCCCAGTTTTCCCATCCAGAGGAGCAAACAGCCCCTCACCTGCTCATGGCCAAGCTGTCTCCTCCCCATCCCTTTTGCAACCCTTTCCCCCATCCCCTGGGCTGCTAGGCTTTTTCTCCAGTCTGCAGCAGCCATCTTGTTGTAACAAAATGCCATGATACTCCCTAGTAAGTAGCCGAATCATGGCATTTCATTGCAAAACACATTTTTCATGAAAATCACTTAATTTTGTGATTTTCATGAAAAATGTGAAATTGCTATTTAAACCAGGCTCTAGTTATAAAACGATGAATATGAGACTTTCCTAAGTGAACGTTTTTCCACCTGAGGCAGGAATTTTGCACCTAGCCCAATAGTTTCTGGAGCTGGCTGTTGTTACAGATAATATCCTATAATAGAAAGAACCTAGGGAAAGTGCAGTCTATGTTTCTATGAGGTTGCTACACCTAGTTCTAGAAGAAAATGTGAAAAAATGGGATCAAGCCAAAGAGACAGCAAGAAGGCTTCACTACTGCTAGTGCTCAGGCCCTGTTAGCTAGTGCAAACTACCTGAAGAGGATGGAGCCACACTGTTCTCAGTGATGATAGATGACAGAACAAGGAGCAATGGTCTCAAGTTGCAGAAAGAAGTTTAGGTTGGATATTAGGAAAAACTCTCTCACTAGGAGAGTGGTAAAGCACTGGAACAGGTTACCTAGAGAGGTGGTGGAATCTCCATCCTTGGAGGTTTTTAAGGCTTGGCTTGACCAAAGCCCTGGCTGGAATGATCTAGTTGGGGCTGGTCCTGCTTTGAGCAGGGGGTTGGATTAGATGACCTCCTCAGGTCCCTTCTAACCCTAATTTTCTATGATTCTATGTTATATAATTATAAAAAACTATCCTTATAAATTATATGAATTATAAAGTATATGCAGTAATTATAGTGATGAATTATAATTGCACATTATAAAGTATATGTAAATATAAATGCATATATATAAATTAACATGTAGTAATATATAGATGTCTAATAGGTAGAAAAAGCTCTGACCTCCCCTCCTCCCACAATGTTTTTACACGGAATAGGAATATAATATTGAATACACACACCCACAATACTGATTTTACATGGAATAGGATCTGGCCATATATGTGTCCTCTCTAGGTAATCTGTTCCAGTGCTTACTACCCTCCTTGTGAGAAAGTTTTTCCTTATCTCTAACCTAAATTTCCCTTGCTGCAACATGGGACCACTGCTCCTTGTTCGGTCATTTGCCACTGCTGAGAACAGTCCAGCTCCATCCTCTTTGGAACCCCCCTTCAGGTACTTGAAGACTGCTGTTAAATCCCCTCTTGGTCCTCTCTTCCATGACTAAATAAGCCCAGTTCCCTCAGAAGTCATGTGCCCCAGACTCCTGACCATTTTTTTGCCCTCTGCTGGACTCTCTCCAGTTTGTCCACATCCTTTCTGTAGTGGGGGGCATAAAACTGAACACAGTCCTACAGATATGGCTTCACAAGTGCTGAATAGAGGGAAAGAATCACTTCCCTTAGTCTGTTGGCAAGGCTTCTACTAATGCAGCCCAGTATGCCTTTAGCTTTCTTTGCAACAAGGGCACACTGCTGGCTCATATTCAGCTTATTGTCCACTGTAACTCCCAAGTCCTTTTCAGCAGAGCTGCTGCTTATCTGGTCAGTCCCCAGCCTTTACTGGTGCATGGGATTGTTCTGTCTTAATTGCAGGACTTTGCACTTCTCCTTATTGAACCTCATGAGATTTCTTTTGGTTCAATCTTCCAATTTCTCTAGGTCTCTGTGGTGGCGAGGTGCCACCACAGACTCCCAAAGGGGAGAGGGTAATCCCTGCAGGCCCAAAACCCTGGAAACAGACCCCCGGCGGGGGGTGACCTACCCCCTGCCGGGCAGCCAGAGCAGGAGCTGGGACTGCGGCAGTAGCCGAGTGAGCTGGTGTTATGCCAGCTGTTTAATCAGGCCACAGGGAACAGCTAGACCAATCGTGGTGGCCATACCAGCCACCGTGGGAAAGTTTAAAAGCCCTGCCGGAACCAGGGTGGGGAGTGAGCTGGGAAGAGAGAGGGCTGGCGGGCAGCACACTAGACGTGCTGAGGCACCAGCGTGGAAGAGGAGCGGCATGGCCTGCGCAGCTCCCACAGGCCACATAGGGGAAACTGCTGAGCTCCCTGCAGAAGGCAGAGCAGGGGAGCCCTCCAGCTCCCCGCTGAAGGCTAGCTAAGGGAAGCATTTAAGCTCCCTGTAGGGTACAGGGCAGAGGAGGCATTTGAGCCCCTGGAGGAGGCTGGGGTCAGGAAGGCAGCTCCACAGCCCTTTCCTCAGGTGAGAATTTCTTCTGAGAAGAAAAAAAAGAAACCTGAAAAAGGAAAAGGGGAAATCAAAGAGCGTAGAGAAGGTGGGCCGTGCTTCAAAGCCAGAGGGAGGAGAGCCATCTGTGTCCACGCTGACGTGGGACCCAACCCAAAGCAAGCTGCAGGCAACCCCGCAGGGCCAAAATCCCCATTCTATGAACACCCATCTGGTTGGCGAGTGGATGGGGTGTAGGGGAGGCAGAGCCCCGTGGAACATCGCGCCAAACAATCATGAGTACTGCCATTTGTCGGGAGGCCCTCCCAGAAAGATCTCCACTGAACTCCCCTCTCTTGATAGCTTAACGTCAAAGTCGTGGCAGGCCAAATGAGGGGCAGGGCTACGCACCCAACAGGCCGTGCAACACGTAAGGCCCCAGAGATCACAGTCTCTCTGAATCCTAGCCCTACCCTCTAGTGCATCTACACCTCCCCCCATCTTGGTGTCATCTTCAAACATACTGTCATCTGACCCATAATATTTATAGAAGTCACAGAAAAGCAGCAAGAAGGAGGCCTCACCCATTTTTTGCATTAATTGGGTTTCAGGCACTTGAGCAGGGATAGGATTGCACTTATTTACCAGAGTTTACTAATGCACCTAATAGGTGGAATAAAATCTGGGCCTAGGGGCCTTAGCACTTATTTTTTAGCAGTATAATGTCAGTTGTATCCCAGAAATCGGCTAGAAGAAGGTATAGTAATGTTGATATGCCTAAAAAACCTGTCTGCAATTTGTTATTTTGGTAATTATTTGACAGAGGCTCTCACAGATCAATGTGTTTGCAGAGTTTAAAAAAACCAAACAAACCTAAGACAGAGGTAGACTCTTGTGTGTTATATATGAAAAAGGAACTGTCACTAGAAGGAGCAGCAATGTCAGCTCTGTTGTTTGAAACCAGGAAGGGAAATATACTAAAATTAGAAAGTAAATTGACTTTACTGTGGTGGGCCTAGAAGAAGGGCACCAACAGGCTGAAGGTGATGGTGATGACAAAGGCAGAACATCTTACAGAACACAATGAATGGAGCCACATTTCTGCTGTTTAGAGACATCACATTGGCAGAAGCAGTGACTCTTTAATAAGATTCTGTGCTGGAAGTGAGGAAAGAGGGGGCATGTCTCCTGGGTTTCCTTTATCACACTGAGGCATAAGCCAAGAGAAAGGAGCTGGTGCCCAAAGGTATGCAACACTGAACTGGCTACATGACTGCAAGGCTCAGAAGGAAGGCGTTATCTGGAAGAAGAGATGAGGATGTTATACCTCTGTACAAAAATATATGTATAATAGAAAATAAACAGGCACATCATGCCCCACATGGCTTTAATGAAATGGAAAATGATGTGGTGCTGCAAAGTCCACAATTTCTGAGGGTGTGTAAAAAAGGAAATTTTCCTGGAGTAAGAGTAAGGGAAATGAATGCCCTATTACAGAAGTACAAAGGAGTGTTACCCAGACTGCACTGACTGTAGCTTAGGAGCTCCCTGGGTCCAGAAGACTTAGAGGAGTGAGGAGCTAACTGCTAGCACCTCTTGGGCTAGGGACAGACATTCAAAAACCCTGTTCCTAAATTGATTCAATCTTTGCAGGTTAGTCTAACCTGGCTAGGCGAAATCAGTTTGTAACTGTACGGACATCCCAAAAATGCAGGCACATGCCTGCAGGGGCTCAGACTAGAAGCTGGGGGGCACTAGTGCAGCCCTCCCTTTCCTTCCATAGTGCAGAACTGAAGGGGGCATGGCCAGGCCCCAGCAGGACACTCTGATTAGGGAGGGGGTCCCCCCATTTCTGCCCAGCCCAGCCCAGCAGGGAACTGATGTGTTTATCACCCCTAACTCAGTGTTTATCATCTCATTAAGAAAACAACAGAGGGACATTACCGGGTACCTGTTGATTCTGCCTTTGTTCCATATGCCACAGCACAGACTGTAGCCAGTATGTGGCCTGCTAGATAATTCTGAGAGGTGTCTGTAAAGCAGAGGGGATGGGGAGAGGAAATGGGGAGCAGGGATGCCTGCAGTTTGTGCCGAGCTCCAGACAGGAAACAGAGGGGAGGGGCCAGCTCTTCTGTGGAGCAGACCCCCACTCAGTCCTGAGAGCATGCTGGGATGCTGGGGGACTCTGGTTTAACTTAAACCAGCAAGGGGTCTGGGACAGACATTGCATAAACTGGTTTTGAGCCAAATCAGTAAAGTCTGATACTACATTCAACAAGGTTTATCTCAAACCAGGTTCAGCCATTTTCAAACTGGTTTATGTGCACTGAACATCTATGTTGTTACAGGTCTAAACCAGTTTCTGATCACTTAAACCAGTTTGTGTATAATGTCTGTCCCTAGCCTTGGTGAACAGGGAGAGGAATAAACTCCTGGTTTCTTGAGAACTCCAAAGAGAGACAACCCCACAGAAGAAAGAACCCTCTCCTGGCACCTGAGGAGTGCCAAGGCAGAGGGGCCCTGTAAAAATGGCTGGAGCCTACAGTGGTTGGGATGAAGGAACAAAGTAGTAACACTCCATTCAGGGAGGTTTTATACTGGGGTAGAAACTCAGCTTAGGTCCTCAGTGCTACTGATTTCTCTCTAAATAGCTGGGGGTCTGCAGAGTTAGCCAATGAGCCTTGGACACTGGGTATATAGATTTCATAGATTTCATAGACATTAGGGCTGGAAAAGACCTCAGAAGACTGAGTCCAGCCCCCCGCCCAAAGGGCAGGAAGTCAGCTGGGGTCATAGGATCCCAGCAAGATAAGCATCCAATTTGCTCTTGAAGGTGTTCAATGTAGGTGCTTGAACCACCTCCGATGGCAGGCTGTTCCAGACCTTGGGGGCTCGGACAGTAAAGAAATTCTTCCTTATGTCCAGCCTGAAATGGTCTTGCAGTAGTTTATGACCGTTCGACCTCGTCATCCCTTGGGGCGCTCTGGTGAACAAACGTTCCCCCAGATCCTGGTGGTCACCCCTGATAAACTTATAGGTGGCCATCAGATCACCCCTGAGCCTGCACTTTTCCAGGCTAAAGAGTCCCATGGCTCTCAGCCTGTTGTCATAAGGTCTGTTTTCCTGACCTCTGATCATGCGCGTGGCTCTTCTCTGGACTCTCTCAAGCTTCTCCACATCCTTTTTGAATTGTGGAGCCCAAAACTGGCCACAGTACTCCAGCTGCAGCCTCACCAAGGCCAAGTACAAGGGGAGAATGACGTCCCGGGATTTGCTTGAGATGCATCTATGGATGCAAGCCAGTGTTTTGGTCGCTTTAGTAGCCGCAGCATTTCATTGCAGGCTTACGTTCATCTTGTGGTCAATGATGACCTCCAAGTCTCTTTTTTCCGTAGTGCTAGCCAGAGTAGGACTGCTGAGCCTATAAGGATGCTGCAGGTTTTTCTTCCCAAGATGGAGAACCTTGCATTTTTCAGTATTAAACACCATCAGGTTCTCGTCCACCCATTTGCTGTGCCTGTCCAGGTCAGCCTGGATCACCCGCCTGTCTTCTGGTGTGGGTGCTTTGCCCCAAAGTTTGGTGTCATCGGCAAACTTGGCCAGTCCACTCCTGACTCCAATGTCCACATCATTAATGAAGATGTTGAACAATATGGATCCAAGGACAGAGCCTTGGGGGACCCCACTGGTCACAGGACACCATGAGTGACAGGGTAGTAACATGGTAGTAACAGCCTACTCTGGACCGGCCATTTCTAAGCCTGCCCCACCTGCTCACTTCTGTTTGCACAGCCTGGGTCTTGATTATGCTGGAGTGCAGCCACTGAAGATGGCCCCAGGGCAGCTTCCACGTTGGATAGTGGGAGCGGGTGTAAATGGGTAGGGTGTGCTTGGGAACACCCTCAGCCAGGACATGGTGCTGCCAAGTGTAGCTAAGCCCTTACACCCAGCTTCTAGATGGGATTCATGCTACTGCTTTTTGAGGTTTTTTGCAGGTATCCATACCTGGACCAGTTGGGTGTACTCTAACAGGTGATGGCGGTATAAATATATGTGGGACTCCAAAGTCACTGCAGTGCCCTGGCTAGAAATGGATAGGCATGCAATTCCTAAACCTCAAGTTGCAGCTGCAAAACTGGCAGTTGGAGTAGTTTGCCAAACTCGACTTATCCCAAGCCTACAAGCAGATGGCAATGGAGCCAAAGGTAAATACAATTCTGACTATGAACAAACTTAAGGGGCTACTTAGGTTTGAAGGTTTATCCTTGCAGGTAGCCAGTGCAGATGCTGGATTTCAAGTTCTTAAGAGTTGCATTGCTGAGTTTGCAAAATTAAGTGTAACAGTAATGCCATTACCCCTTCTGGGTAAGTGCCTCCATTATGGGAATAAGAACACATTTGTGCAGTTCGAAAGGATGATTCTATTCCTATAATGGGACACTTAGATGCCCAGAGAGGGTAAGTTGCCCAGAGAGGGTAATAGACCTAGTCTTACACTGCAGTAGGGTAACTGAAGAGCCAGTCACAAGCTACACTTTGATCATCCACTGGGTGAAATAGAATTCTACTCAAGGTCGGCAATGCCAAAAAATCTCGCATAAGGGAATATTAGCAAAATTACATGAATAGCACTAATGGGATGTACCTGAGCTAGTTCATGTAAAGCTCATGTGTGTCCATATAAGATGCAGTCACAACAGTGACTACAAGCAGTAGTGTAACTGAGTGGAGTAACCAGTGCAGCAGTATTGGGTGCTGTTTTAAGAGGGTAGGGCATAAAAATAGCCAGTGCTGCAGCTGGTGTCTGGGTGTGTTGCTGCCACTGGCAGTGCAGCAACTGGCACTGACCAGTGTGCTGCTGCTACCCAGGGCATGGAACTACCCTGTTATGCCTCTGACAACAAGTGAGTAGGGCATATATTTATGCTGGATTGTAGGTTAGCAGACACAGATTCCTTGTGAATGGTAGCGGATCTGGATGTGGACCAATGGATGCACAAGTCTGGTTGTCAAGGCCAGTTTTGTACAGCTTGGACAGCAATGGAGCAGAAAGAGATGAGTGCATATAGTAATTAAATCTGGTGACAATACACAACTTGTGGGTAGGAGTGGAGGGAATTAAACTCTCTGACTATGAATTAAAATAATGAGGCAAGGGACAAAATAACAAGAAAAGGGAATATAGACACCCTCACCATATGCTGCTCTACAAGTGAAGGATCTGGTAGCAGCAGTGGACAGACTTTTAAACCCTTCAAAACAGAAAACACAAGAAAGCAAGAGCCTCGGGGTAGTGTATGAACAAGTCATTGTATAAATCAGGGAAAATGATTATTGGTCACTAGAAAAGAGATTGCAGTAGAATGAAATATGGTGGTGAGAGTTAATGCTGCTAGTATGTTGGATTGCTGAAATAGCTGGCATGTATATTGTAGTCAGGGTAAAATCTTACACTGAAGGGTTATGTAGCGTGTATATGAACTAAAAGGTCCCTCTGTGTGTTTATATATACAAACCTAATTAGGCAGATATGGATAAGGGCCAGATCTAGGAAAGGGTGCAGATGTTGTAACTCCTAACTTTTAATCCCCAGGGTTGTGGGGTAAAGCCCAGAGTCAGGAATCTTGGCTCCATTATAATGCATGGGGAGAGCATGGTGCTTTAGAAGGGTGAATCAAAATAGGTGTGCGCTGAGCAGGTGCTGCCTGGGACCAGCCGAGAGAACAGAGGTATTTCTGAACTCCTGCCCAAACCTGGATTTTAGATGCCTGAATTAGTGCTGCAAGGGAGGTATCTCTGCCCACTTTGGAATCTACAGCCCAGAACCCACTCCTAAGAGCAAGGGGTTTCTTTTTTAAGAGAGTTGCTGGTGGCCCACTGGTTATAGTGCTCCCAGCATGAGACAACTCTGACAGAAAGTAGGAGACCTATGCTCCATTCCTTTGACCTGAGGGGGGTTCAAGTTCACATCTCCCAGCTGAGTGCCTTAACCACCAGGCTCTAGGCTAGCCCGGGATGGAAAGCATCCTTCACCCAACCAGATGAAAATAGGCAACTGAGCAACAAGGAATACAAGACTCACAGGCCACCTTTTCAATAAGTAGTAAATTCACCAAAAAATGGAGTTTGTCATACTTGAATTATTTCTGAATCCTGGTTGGATTTGGCAAAGTTTTCATCTGGAATTTTTTTTTTTTTAGGATTAACAAACTGCCTGAGGAGTAGGCAATAACCCTAACTATCAGGCTGTTGGGTTTGTAGGTACTTTAAACCTTTTCTGGTGACATTGTTCCACCTTGTAGAAAATACATTCACTGGAATGGATACCAGTGCCCAGTTGTCTTGCTTCCTATGAGATTGTCCTAACAGGCTGTGAAGCGATGCTTGATTCTGGTGTTCTCCCTGTCTCAGAGAGAAGTATTTTACATAAAGTGGAACAGCTCCAGCAGGAGGGATCAAGAACACCTGGCCCTTCAAAATGCCAGAGGACC
The DNA here is from genome assembly GCF_001723915.1 of Gavialis gangeticus. Lineage (NCBI taxonomy): Eukaryota > Metazoa > Chordata > Crocodylia > Gavialidae > Gavialis > Gavialis gangeticus. The sequence goes on along the minus strand of NW_017729006.1, from coordinate 54,415,341 downwards.
TAGTGATTATCATGCTTAACTGAAAAATAAGGGACACATGTCCAAAGCCACACTCTGACTGATTCAGGACAGGGATTTGAACCAAGGTCTCCTATGTTTCAACACACATTTTTTTGTTTAGGTGTGTAACAAGTGGCTGTCCCAGGGCTGGTCTCAATGTAAGCCCGCCCACTTGCTTCCAGGCAAACCACCTGCCTATCTTTCCTGCCACACCTTGAGGTTCATGAGTGAATGATGTTTATCAGGCAAGAGGCTGCCCTTTACCTGCCCTGATGACAAGGGCGTATGTTCATAACTCCAACCTTCCCTTATCATGTCCCATGTCTCACAGATGTTTCATGGCCTAACACCCAGCCCAAGCCTGCTCAACCTAGCACCCAGATGCCAGCTTGTCTAGCCTGACACCCAGCTTATAGCTCAGTGGGGCCTCACCGAGCCTCCCTGCTTCAGTGGGGCCTCACCTGGTCTCCCAGCTTCCACGGGGCCTCACCCAGCCTCCAGCTCAGCGCGGCCTGATACCCGGCCTCCAGTCTGGCAGCACACAACTGGCTTTCACATACTCCTGAGGCCCATCTCTGGGCTCCAAGACCCATCCCCAGGTTTCAAGTTCCCTTTGGGCCCCAGGCCCCCTTACATCGGGCTCCAAGCCCTGTCCCCCTTGGAGCCTACCTCATGGCTCCCTAATGTGGCCTCAGACTGCTGTGAGTCTGGGCACTACCACAGGTCCCTCCTCCTGACCTGGGCCCTGCCTCAGGACTCACAGTGATCCTGGGCTCCCCCTGTGATGACCAACTACCCACCAGGGATGTGGGGGCTGGGGTTAGAAGGTGCCCATACTCACCTTTCACCAGGGAGGTTACTGGCCTGGCGCTTCTGAGGCACTCTCCTGCCACAGGGAGTCCAACCAGGCCACCCTTCCCCGGCAGGGTGCGGTTTTCTGTCGTACCCAGGACAAGCAGCCTCCTGTCCTTCCCAATAGCTCCTTCCTTACCTCTGAGTTGTACTGAGTAGCAGCTCAGCCGGTGGTGTCTCTCTAGCTGCTTGCAGCAGACTGCTGCCTTGTTGTTCAGGGCCTGGGCCCTGTTCCCCAATCAGGCAGCAGTGCCCGAGTGGAATTACAACCAGCTGCCGGCTGCCTTGCTGCTGCTCACACCCCTGAGAATAACAGAGCACCCTGTGCTTTGTTACAAGGTGTGAAAATGTAAATTCAGTTCTGGATGAATATATATATTTTAGGCTCAGCAGCCAAATCAAAGTACTAAATTATTTGCACAACCTTAACAATGTCCAAAAGGACAGGCTAAAAAGTAATGGGTTGAAATTGTAATGAGAGAGATTAAGGGTGGATGTTAGGAAGTACTATCTAACTATGAGGGCGGATAAGTGCTGCAACAGATTATGTAGGGTGTGGATGCTTTGTCCCTGGAAATCTTTAAACATAGGTTAAACAGTTGACTGTGGTGGTTTACACAGAGATTATCTTGCCCTGAGCAGCAGGTTGATAATGACTTTTCAGGGTTCCTTCTAACCCTATTTTATATATGACTCTAAAGCAGGAACTGAGTAGTAAGAGCATTTTTTACTGCTTGGCACAAACTCAGAGCTGCAATAAGAGCACTGGTGGGAAGGACTGAGGCAAAGGTTTTTTTCAGCTACTTCTGATCACCTTTCTTTGCTCTTATTTCACAGCCATCCTCCATTTCTTAAGTGACTGCTTTCATTTACATGGAGTTAAATATAAACAATGATTTGATTTTGTTTTTCTGTCATTTAACTTGGCCTGAGTCTGCTTCTCTCTCAGACCTGAAGGGTGGTTTGTGCCTAAAAACATGGCATGCTTCTCTTTCAAATATACAGCTCCCCCCACCAAAAAAAAATATATCACCCCAGAACCACTTGCCTCTTGTACTTTTTCAGGACCATCATGGCTACAAAACACTCCAGCCCTACTACAACATGGAAGTGTCTCCTTTTTTCCTCTGGTGCTTCTTTGGTAGCACAATGATGAGCTGAAGCCAAGTATTGCTGCAAAGCCTTCCAAAATAGAAGAAAAAATAGAACTTAGACTAAAAAGAACAAAAGGAAATAGATATCTTTTTAGGAATAAAGAAAATGAGAGAGAGCCTAGATACCTAGGATAGTGCCAGGTGGTGTACTGGGAAAAGCATCCCACCCAGCTGGTGGCCAGGCTCAGCTGGAGAATGAGCGAGTGGTTCCTCTCAACATCCAGTGGTTCTCAGATTAGCTGGGAATTGATGGAAGCAGATTTAGATAAGTTTCTGTAATTTCTAGTAGTTATAAGGTAAGAAAAGGCAGGTTAAAAACTAACAGGTGCCAGTGGAAGGACTCCCCTTGGCTTTAGCAGGCTGTAGATTAAATTCAAATTGTTGTTTTCAGGTGCAAAACTAAGGGATAGTTTGAGGGTTGTTTTGAAAATTTGACTCTAACTGTACACACAAAATGTTTATAAGTATCATGTATTCTATTATATGAACAAGAAACACATTTCACGCTAGGACTGTAACTTTATTGAACTAAATTGCATTGGCTTAGCTAGGTCTTGACTTTTTTTGTGGCCATGTTTGCAAGTGTCATCCTTGAGTTAACATCTAGTACTAGATGCCTTCATGATTTTAAAAGGTGAAGAACCTTTAGCATGTGTCCTTAGGGTTGGTGATATGTTTGGCACAGCACAAAGACTAACCAGTTTCTTTGCAAATGTGAAAGATGTGTTTATCAAAATAACATTATGGTGCCTTAGTTCATCATAAGATGATTCACCAGTAGTCAGGACCACTCGAGAATTTTTTTGGATTCAATTAAATGTTACTTTTATATTATATTATGTTATAGTAATTATATTATCAGGGTCAACTTTTGACCTGATTTATTTCAATATGACACTTTTTGAAACACATCTTTTGCTGTCAATAGTGCAAAACACTACAGTTCAAATACTGTAGAATAATACTGAAATGGTTCCTCCAAGATTTCATTCTTTTAATTTTTACCCCTTTTTGGTATTAGATTATTTAAAATACTTTCAATACCATAGAATACAGAATTATGATATTTCATCAGGCCCTATTTTTAACTATTTTACAAAAACTTTGAGTTTTCTGTGGTTAAAAGAAAATAACCATTTTGTAGTTCTGGGCTACCAAGTGTATCTTGCATGGATTTTTGTCATTTAACTGTATAAAGGTCAGAATAAAGCAGAGTTATTCTAAATGAGTGTATACTTTAGTAAATAATTCAGTAAGAGGTTTCTTAACCTTGTGCACATCTGCTGTAAATATCAATGTAGACCCAAACCCTGCTGGCCTTACTTAAATGAGTAATCTCCCTGAGTTTACCTAAGTAAATCCATCAGGATTTGGCTCAGAATGGTTAATAAATGCAGTATCACCTGATTTGAATCATATATTCTTGTCAAGGGAGCTAGCAAGCAAGAGACAAGTGAATTTTAAATACTTTGGACAGGGAAAAAGAGTCTGAGTAGGTGAATTGCACTTAGGTAGGCAAGCTATGGACTTCCCATCCAAAAACACAAGTTTTTCTTGCATCAGTTTAGACAATGAATCATTTTATATCATTCTCAGGTGTATATCAGGATTTTGTACCATCGCTTATTATATTATAAAAGCACAGTATATGGGCTGCATACATCACTCTTTTTTATTTTGCAAACAGCATATTGTTAAGTACCAGGAAGCAGCACAGCAGCTAAACAATTGTTTATTGAACCAGATACCCATTATTAATTTAACAACTGAATACAAATGCTTCTGGCAACCAATGCAATAATTCTGTTTCCCTGTTTACTTGAGGTTTGCCACGGGCTTCAGTGGAAGCATAGTCTTTTTCTTTTAGACGAAAGAGGTGATCCTTTTTTAACTTCTGGAAAGAAGAAATACGGACATTTTCCTAAAATGCAGCAATTTCATAAGCATGCTTTCTTCCCCTCCCTCTGTTCCTCTACTGGTACACATCCTTTTACTGTTTCTTTTAGTAAAGATTAAAACTATCCTCATTTTCATAATTTTCTAGTCTTTTTTACAGCTAAGTTATAATGCTAAACACATGTAGTAGAAGAGTCCACAAATAATTTTTATAATAAATTATCAGAACTTGTTTAATATGAAAGAAATGTACACCTTTGCAGATATATTCTCTTGTTTTAAAAACAAAGGTTTATTTTTTCAATGCAAAGGTCTGAATCTCTGATTCTGTAACAAACGGGTCAGTTTTAAAGCTACTTCAGGCTTGCTGGGTTTACACCAGAGATTAATTTGGCCCAATAGGCCAATAGAGGGCAGTCTTGGTATACTAAATGATAACAATATTCAAAAATAATATTTTCCCTTAATAGAAACATAAGGTATGTAATGAAATTAATATAAAATCAACATCTCTTTTTTTATTGTTTATCTCAGAAAGTAATTTGTGTTCATATTGTACATGCATATTTCATACAAACAGTATGTTTCAATAAAATAAAGCAACTTCAAACTTCACTGGGTTTTTTTTCTTATTATGAAGTAGTAAATGCAAAATTGTACTCCATTATGTTCCAAAGGAAAGAGTCATAAACACAACTATTGCTGACTTCTTTTACCTATTGGGAACAACAGCACTTAGTCAAATTAGATACTCTATTTGCATTTGCATTTGTAATTGTAGACTCCAAGTCCATCAAAAGTCTTTTTCTATGAAAAGCAGAATAAAGTCAAGTGCAATCTACCACTGCAGATGCAAATTTAATGTCAGTTTTAAAAAAGATGTGTATAAAGATTAATTACTTATAAACTAAAACATAAGTTTTGACTATTGTAGGAAGAAATAAAGATTGTGTGCCTTGTTAATTTTTAATGGAGCAATACTTAGATTAAAAAAATGCATTAGTCACTTTGACTATGTTTAATATTTTACAGGAAGTTGTTCTGCAAGAAAACAAATCATTGGTAATGAAAAACAATGTGAAGCTTGTAAGTACTTACTGTGAAAACTTTCAAGACATATGACCTTTGTTTCTTAGCAGGCAAATGTTATAATGCTTTTATCTAAAGAATATAGAGATGTTTTAAAATAATAATAAGAAACTCTTATATAACACTTGTCAACTGTAGAGCTTAAAGAACTTTGCATCAAGAGGAGGCCTATGGGGTCCTTTTTCGCCTTGCCTAGCCCATGCACACTTTGCTGGAGTGTTTGAGGTGCAAGTTCAAATCCCTGCTGAATAAGAGGGACCCAGAAACTGGATCTCCCACAATCTGCCAGCCCAAGAAATTGTTTTTCACTGACAATCTGCAAACTTTTTATTGATAACCAAACTTTTTTCATTGACTCGTGTTTTTACTGTTATATTTTTACATGATGTCCTGCCCTGCTGCTAGACCCCCAGTTAGAAGGACTGGATTCAAATTAGAGATTTAACACCAGCCATAGTAAAAAAAAAGTTACAAGTTTGAAGTGATGGTCAGTAAACTGTTTGCAGTAAAAATAATTGTCTTGTGGCAACACTGCTTGACTGCAGCAATGATTTTACACCATGCTGCACCCATTCTAAGTGTTCCCTACTTACCCCTACATTGCTAATGCCCCTGAGTACACCCTGCACCATGCTACCTCCCCAGTTGGCCCCCTAGCCTTACCCCTGTTGGTTTCACTCCTGTCCCAGCACGGATCACTGAAGAAGTCTACCTGCAGCCCAGCAGTATTGCACAATGGGAAGCAACAGCAACACATATAGGGGGAGGGGTCTACAAAGCACTGAGAGACGGCTTTCTGCAAGGTACTGTGCTCCCCTTATGACAGTGGTTCACAACTTTTTTTGTACCAGGACCCATTTGTAAACAATGGTGGCCAGTCCCAACCCAATGCCCCTCATTCCTGACTCACTGCCCCCCACCCCCAGGCCTCAGCCCCCCAGTGTGTGGGGCAGGGGACATTTTTAAAGTGCTTTGCAGCCAAACACTTCTGTCATTAAAAGTAAGACACCAGAGCTGGAGCTCTGGCATCCTGCAAGGGAAAAGCCACAGTTTCCCATGTTTTTCTCCTTTAAAGGAATATCCATTTTTAAAGTTTGTTCTCAACCCTTTCATATATTCTTGCAACCCACTTTTTGGTCACAACCCATGGGTTGAGAAACACTACCTTAGGACACCAGGTAGTGCTGCTGTGTTCATTCTGTGCTTCAGTGAAGCTCTGGCTCTTGGCACTGACAGATGTGAAGCTCCCTGGTCTAGCTCATGGCACTTCACAGAAAGCCCCATGACTTAGACCAACCCTCCTGACCCAACAGACATTCACTGTTGGATTGGCAGGGTAGGTGACTGAGCTGCACTTTGGAGCTCATTTGGGGAGACAGGCTGAGTGTTTGCAGTTTGTCCCCTAGCCCTGCATTCCTCTCCAAGCTCCTGTAATGTCTCAGGATGGGAGGGGTGGGGGGGAAGACAGGGGCGAGAGGTCCATTCTGGGGTTTTCCCAGCCTCCTCTGGAGGCGGGGGTGGGGGGCAGGTGAATTGCCCCCTGCCCCCGCCCCCCGAAATGGGAGAGCTCCAATCCACCCACCCAACACTCCAGTGCTGGCTGGGCAAATCCCAGACTGAACTCCCTCCCTTGCCTTCTCCCCTTCCTGTTCAGAAGACAGCACCAGGAGCAGAGCTGGGCTGCGTCAGCCCAGCCCTGCTGCCAGCTGCACTGACCAGACATTAATGAAAGTGCTCTGCTTTCGAGTGCCTTCATTTGAGCCTTTATGTAATGAGGGTTCAGATTGTCACACAACTGAGCATTTTTAAAGTGTACTGCACCCAAGCACTTCTGTCAGTGTACAGCTGTAGAGCGTTTTCAGTGAATGATCATGCTACGAAGTGCCACATCTGTCAGTACCCTCTGAAAAGGAGCTTCACAAAACAGCCAGAGCTTGATTGTTTTCAGAGGGGGCTTAAATTTATTTACAAAATTTACTGATAGGTGTTTTTAGCATGAATTTTTACTGACTGTCCATATATTTACAGACAGCCAGCAACCCTGGTTTCTCATTCCCTGGGCAAATGTCCTAACCACTAGGCTATAGGGCTAAAAAGTAAGACACCATTCCTCCTCAACCTTCCTCCCTACTCCTCAGTATCAAACAGTGGGTAGTCATGGTTTTTCTATGCCTATATGGAGGTAAAATTCTGACGATAAATAAGCATAAAGAAAATCATTGTGGTACACACTAAAAGGGTTGAAACCTTGCTATTACATTTTAAATTGTAATTATGTATGGAGATTAATAATCCAATGGGGGGGTTTCTACTTCTTCTATAGACTAGAGCTTGGTTCTCAGCCCAAGAAGGCTGGTGTGTATTTTTATTAATAAGGAAGAAGAAAATATAAAAATCTTGATCATGAAATTTGCATATGACAAAAAAGACTGGTAGAACAGATTATGGTGGTGAATATTGGACATTTGCATGGAACAATTTTGATTTTTTAGTGAGTTAGGTATAAAAAAATCATATGGGTTTTGGCTGTATTAAAACAAAGCTCTTATGTTTTGGAACAAATAACATAGAATTTACCTACAAAATGAGTGGTGGGGGGTAGGGTTGTATCCTGAGAATCTGAAGTGCTTAGGTACAATTGTAGATGACCCTCTGAACCTGAACTCCCGTGCAAGGGTATATGGCAAAACACACTGCATATTAATATAGTTAATAATTATAAATGTTGCTGCTGCTTTTTTTTTTTACAGTAAATACCAGGTTTCTAAAAATTCTAAACCTGGTGACAATAAATAAAACTTCGTATACTATCTTTGTTCTTGTGTATTCTTTTTGGTTATGCATGTTGTGTCAAGGTAGGAAAGAGGAAGAGAGAGGAGAGAAGAGAGAGAGGAGAGAGGGAAGATAGGGAGACAAAAGAGAGGTGTGGGGAAAAGCAGAGGCGGGGGAGATGCTGTGGGCAGGCTAGCTTGGCTGGGCCCTTGGGAAGCAGCAGCCAGAGGACAGTGAGTGCCAGGTGGGGAGCAGTGGCTGCCCCAGGTCTGTGCAGACTCGGGTACAGCAGGGTGCTCTGGTGGGGCCTGGGCTGGGCTGGGCTGCACAGCTCCGCCCCTGTACCTACCCTGGGGTGTGCAAAAGGGCAGGAGACCCCATCCTGCACCCCTGGATGACCCACCCAGGGCTCCCACCATCCTCCCTGCCCCACTCTCTCCCTCACCATGGGGGCCTCAATCTGGCCCCACCCCTTTCCCCCAACACACTTACCTGCTGGGCACTGCTGCACACATGGTCAGGCTGTATTCCTGGCTTCCTGCAGCAGGCTGGGCTAGGTGTCTGTGTGTGTGCACGTCCCGCCCTTCCCCCCATCCCCCGCCTTCTGCGTACCACTCACAGGGTGTCTAATTACAGATTAGATGCTATTTTAGACATTCTGTGATGTTTCAATGAATGCAAATGGAAATAGGACAGCATTCTGCTTCTAATATACCCATTTATAGATGCCAGTATATAGTTCAAACTGAAAAGGTAGGTGCTTCAGTTAAGCTCATCTACACAGCTGAATACCCAGTACAGAAAGACAAGTTGCATTATGTTGGCAAAAGTAATAGGAAGCTGTTTTTCTCATTGAGCTATGCATAATCCCTACCAGCTGATATGCAGGCTGAAATACATTTTCACTGGAACAATCAGCACACAGCCAAGCTTGCCAATTTTATAATTTGGATTAAGAGAGATGCAAACCATAATAAAACTAATGTATTTGACAAGGTGGATCCAAAATTCAGCACTGCACTCAGTGTGGAAACATGGCATGGGGAATACAAACTAAATCTAATTTTATGAGGGTCTCCTTATGGGTTGCTGATGTCCATGCTGTTTTAAAATGGCTTATACCTTCATTATCACATTTACAAAAACCGCAAATACATTTACATCCTGCATTTTAGGAAAAAAGGGACACTTCAACTTTTATTGAGATCCTGAAGTAATGGTATACTACCAGTTATGGGATTCTGACTGTGACTGTGCTTGAGCAAAATTTAATTTTGCTGGATCAGAAATGTAAGGCACCTCAAGATGATATCTCTGTGCACCAAAGAAAGTCATCCAGGAGAGGAATAACAAAAATCTCCTCTAGTGTAGGGGACTTAGTGTCTCAGAAGATGACTGACTGCTAAGGAGTGGCCCTGCTATGGCCATGTTAGAGGATTAAGTTCTTTGCTCTTCTTTGTCAGAAGAAAAGATTATCCGCAGTTGAAAAGAGCTGAATGCTAGCAAGGTCAGCATTATTCCTTTTGTTAATCTTGATATAGCATAATGTTTCTTATTTAATGCTTGTTATTTGTATACCTCTATGCAGTGTTAAAAAATAAGTGCTGTTGTCTCAACTTTCAATTACGGGGTGTACAACTGAGATGATGTGAAGTGGGATGAGGGGGAGTGGGAGTGCTGGTGCTGATGAATTCACTCTCTACAGTCGGCCATTAACCAGTTGTCATATTGTTTATTTCTAAAATTACTAATTGCCACACTGCACTCACAAAAACAAATACAAAACATTACTCTAGCACTTTCACAGTTCTTTTCTGCTGTACATTCAAAAAATACAGGACTCTGTTCCTGACAGTAAATGGTAGGCATCCAGCCACCTAGAAGCTGTCTGCTACAAGCCTAGGGAATGTAGGTCTATAAAGTCTGCACATATATCCACAGTCAGTGGATGATTCTCATTAGCAGGCCCTTGCTTGTGACATCATTACTTCTAATAAGCCAGTACCTGAGTTTGGTGGCCCTGTGAGCCCAGCCTAAGGCCTACTTGTTTGATCAGGCTTTTAATTAAAAACCATCAAGACAAGGCTCAGGGCTTAGTGTGCAGTGAAGCAACTACACTGCACCATTCAAATGGATGACTCATACCTCTGTATTTTCATGTTACAAGTGAATGTCAGGTGCTCAGATGGCAAATGGTGAAGGGCACCATTTTCAATAATAAACACAAGCAGAAATTCCTTCTGGAAAATCTTTTGGAAACATCTATAATTCCAAACAATAAAACATAACTTGCAGTGCCAGAGCTGCTATATTGAAGTACAAAGAAAACCTTAGAATTTCTAAACCATCACAAGTACCCTGTAAGAATTTTCAGGTATTGGTATGGTAAGAAAAAGTATACTAAAAAGTGGAGCTGTGAATTTAATTGGGCAATGCACCATACAAATCATGTTAGGACAAAAATAAGTATTTAAATAAGTACGGACTTTTGATTCTGTTGAGAAACCAGCACAGTTCATTGAGAAATATAAGACGTACTTTTACATACTTAAAAACATAGGATTGTGTATCACTTGTGGACAACAAAAAAGATACCTTTTGGAACACATCAAAACCAGTATAATTCATACTTAAGGATCATATGAGATTAGACTAAAGATCCATTTAGCTTGGTACCCTGTCTCTAACATGGCAAGATTTAATAGATGCTTAAAGGAAGAATGTAAGACACAGGGCTTATGTAGAATGATCCATCCCCAGTCATACCCTTCATTGTACCATCAAGGTACAGGTATTATAGGGTTAGGGATATTCTGAGCCTAAGGCTATAGCAACACCTTCCTTAAAAAGCAAAATAAAACTGAGCACCAGTTCATTAATAGTAGCTAATATTTTCCATTGAATGGAAATATAACTGTGCCAGCCACAACCAGGACACCACTATGGTTCCTAAAAACCCAAAAGGTTTGCAGAATTTTCAATGATTGAAGGAAGATAGTCAAGGACGAATTGACTGAGCATGAGCAGGGTTGTGAAATATATGGCCTGCAACCTGGATGCAGCCTGCGGAGCCGCTCTACCCAGCCCACTGGACTACTGATGGGGCAGGGAGGAGTGGCCTGGTGCAGAATCTCGGGCCTTCAGATTGTGTTGGACACACAGAAGTTTACACTATATGAACAGGACAACTATTTTTGATGAGCTTGAATTAAAATGGGGTTTTCACCAAATAAGTTAGGAATTCATATATGTGTGACCCGTGATGTTTGGTACAGGTGCAGATATCACATGTTTAGGGTATCCTTTGATCCAGAGGTGCATCAGCATGTCAGCTGACAGGTTTTGTAGGGGTGCAAAGGGACCAGTAAGCAATGACATCTTAGTATGGGTCAAGGAACAAAAGGAGATACATACCAACGGAAGGAGTTGGAGCATAGCATTAGAAACTGTAAAGAGATCACCTGGTTTTTATGGGCAATGTACTCTCTGCTGGAGATTTATAGCCAGAAGAAACATTCTCGCTTAGAGAACACTTTCTAAGTGCATCATCCCTTATTTGGAAATTATTTGAAAACTATTTAGATGATGGACTTGCAAGGAAGTGATGTGGACATGGGTCAACAGAGATGACAACACTTTATAAGATAGAACAGCATCCATAAAACAGTAGAATAATAGCAAATTTTAATCCCACTGTCAAAATGGGATCAGTGTCAAAAGGCACCTCAAGGGAGGACGAAGACCTGGGCACAAGCTAATAGAGGGAATATTTATGCTGGACATGAGAATTTTTTTTTCGTAAGGATTACCAGAATCTGGAACACACTTCCAGCAGAGGTGGTGCAATCTCCATCCTTGGAGGTGTTCAAGATGAGGCTGGATAAGCACCTTGTTGAGCTCATTTGAGCCCAATAACTTCCTGCCCGTGGTAGGGTACTGGACTTGATGATCTTGCAGGTCCCTTTTGGTCTGTTGATTCTATGATTAAAGATGTAATAATTTGATAGGTTTAGGAATTTTATTAGACCAGAATTAAGGGGACAATGCTTACAGGCCATGTGCTATATAAGTAAGTGTTTTTGCATGTGGAAAATTGATAATCCTAAACAGAATAAAGAGTCTTTGCGATCTTGTGTGGGTGTAAACTGTTCCATATACATCCCTTTGTTGGACTCAACATGGTTTTATTAATGATGATGAAACAAGTGTCACCACACTCATATGCTGGAAGCATGAGGGCCAGAAACAGGTAGAATGGTCAATGTAAACAAGACCTTGGGCATCCAAAGGGTGGCTGTATGGGCATTCATAGATTATGTGGTTGGCCATCTGAACTTGAAGACCACAGTTCCAGAGGCCCAAAGGACCCTCACTGAAGAGGCCCCAAGACTGCATGCTTTCTTTAAGCCATCTGTCCCCAACGGGCCTTCTTGGGTCATTCCGGGGAGCTCTGCCCTCCTGGTCGGTGGCTACTTCCCCGTCCGGACCTGTGTATCACCGTGGGTGTTTGTTCTCCTGCATCACCAACCCCACTCTCGCCTGCCATGACTTGTTGTTTCCCCAGTGGGCGGGGCTAGTTCACAGGTCCCTCGGTGGCCCAGGCTTGGCCCGCCGGTTGCACACAGGGCTCCGCTACCCCTACACCCCGGCCTCACGCCACCTATGGGCTCCACTTCCCCGTGCCTGCTCCGTGCTGCTTCTGCAGGCTTCAAACATGTCTTTTCTACTCGATCCCACAATCCGTGGGATACTCCCACCTCAACGTTGGCCCCTTCACCGTAACCTGCACCGGTGCCTTAATCACACCAACTATAGACCTTGTGCCACAAGCCCTTCACCCAGTGAGACACTCCCCACTTGGAGTCACTGATGATCTAACTGTCTCGCTGACCCTCCACCAGATCCCTCTTAACCTGAACGGTGCGGGGAAGGGATTCCCCTTAGCTGCTTTCTGGCTGCCCAGCTCCTCTTCTTTTAACAGACATCTGCTGATCTTGGCAGTGATCCTGCCCCGATCTCCCTCCAGCCAGGTGGTCCACGATCCTTCGCCCCTCTTTGGTGTGGCTCGCTCCCCACCGTCCCGGAACTTACTTCGGGGTCCTCAGAATCCTCCTGGGTTGTCCCGATCTTTAGCAGCTCACCTGATCCACTGTTCCTGGGTCGATCCGCCGGTGTCCCTGTCGTTGGGCTCCTCGTAAGGATCGCTGCTCCCTCCAGCACGCCAGCTCAGTGTTGCTCGTCCCAGAGATCCCACGCTGTCGCTGGCCCTAACCGTTGTTCGATCCCTGGGCCATCTGCTGCCTCCAGAGCAGCGGCCACCATTTTTAAATCCCCCGGCCAGCATCCGATGCTGCCGTCAGCTGCTGGCCACAGCTGTATGAAGATGTGGCTAACGAGCCGCGTGGGTTCTCCCTCCGGCTCTGCGTCTCTTCTGTCTTGGGCTTCAGGTAAGTGTCCCTTGTTACCTCGGGCCCCGGGACACCGTCCAATGCCCATTCTGAGATGGTTAAGAATGGTCCAGTTCTTGCAGGGCAGCTGCCATCCTGAGGGGTGGAAGCTGGTGTTGGGGATGAAGTTCTTTAGCTGCAGTTCTTGTGCTCCAACTGATGGGAGGGCCATGCTGTAGGTGACATGCCATCTGAAGATTTGAGCTTATTGGCCTGAGTGGAAAATGGGTTCTGAGACTTCAGGTGGTAGTTGGTTTTCTGGTTTGCAGGTACTAGGCTGGAGTGCAAAGAATGGTCTGGATCTTGGGCTTTGAGGCTTGGACTTTGAGGCCTAGGGTAGCAGCTTGTCTCTGGATGTTGGGGGCATGGGGAAGGGGGAGAATGCCTGAGATGACTGGTAAGCAGTCACTTGGTGTTGGCATAGGGCATTCAGTAATTATACTGGACTTCAGTTCACTAACTTAGTGTGTGCGCTCCGGCCCCATACTGGTATACAGTACTCAACAGGAGCATATATAAATGCCAAAGTGGAGGTGCAAAGTGTTTGGAAACTTACACCCCAGGTAGTGCCAGCAAGGAAACCGATAAAAACTCTTTTGCTGTTAACCTTACCCTGGACCCCTTCCAGATGCTGGTGGTCAGTAAGGGTCCAGTCCAGCTTGACTCCTAAATAAGTAACAGTGTAACAATGTTCAAGTGTATGGTCACCAATCTTGACTTTTATTTCTTTCTATGCTTGGTTATTTAGGTGAAAGGTGGTTACCACTGTTTTAGCAAGGCTGAGCTGGAGACACCATTTATGGAAGTAGCTGGCAGAGGTATTTATGTCTGATATCAAAGTGGATTTAATGGCTTCCCATTGCTTGCTTGATTTGGTGAGAGCCAGGTCATTGGCATAGCCATACTTCCTGGGGCTGGGTGTCAGGTAGGTTGACAATGTACAGGTTGAAAAGCAATGGATAAAGTACCAAGCCCTGCGGGATGCCATTCTTAAGACTTCTAAGGCAGCTTTCCTGTTCATCGATGGTCTTGACTGAAACTGCCATTCTGAAGCATGAGTATAATAAACCTAATAATTGTTTAGTCAGGTATCATTCAGAGTAGCTTATAGTAGAGGCCATGGAGCCAGACAGTGTTGTATACAGCAGTGAGGTCAATCAGGACAGCACCTACCTTCTCTTTAGCCTCAAAGCTCTCTTCAATGTCTTGAGTAAGGAGAGTTACCTGCTCCACTGTTGACTTTCCATGTTTAAAACCAGCCTGCTTCTTAGGCAGCTGCAGGTTGATTATGGGGTAGACTTGGGCATGAATGGGTATTCAAGTAGCTTGAATGAAATGCACAGGAGGGAGATTGGTAGCTCTTTGCATCATCATTGGGCTTGTTAGGCTTTAGGACTGCAATGACCGTAGCCTTTCTCTAAACGTAAGGGAGCTTGTTGCATTTGACATGGTTAGAGATGAACTCATGAAGCCAAATAATCATCATCTCCCCAGAGTTATAAAGAAATTCAGCATGTGTGGCATCAGGACCTTGCAATTTGTTGGTCATAAAATCTTAAGGGCTGCCTTCATTTCCCGAATATTGAATTTTCCAGACAAATGAGCATTGGGACCATGAATCTTCCAGAGCTGTTTAACTTCTTCCTTTTATCTGCCTAGTGAATTCCTTGTCAGTTTTGATGTAGCAGCCGTTACGCACACATTGAGCTGCAATGGCATCAGCTTTGACTTCACACTTGCTTACACTTTGTTTCTTTCCTGTGAGCTGGTTTATCTTCTGCCAAGCCTTCCAGCTGGAGTGTGAGAAGTTAATTGACTCCAATGTTTCTTGCCATTGGGCTTTTCTGACTTTGTCTAGATGGTTGATGAGTTCTGTAGCATCACTCTTGCTTGCTCTGGTTTGGCTGAGATGAAACTTTCATACAGCTGTTGGTATTCATTATCCCAGCCAGGGGTATCATTTTTCCTATACCGTCTAGGGATACTATTCTTGGTACATCTAAGAATGACATCACAAAGTGCCATGTAGGAGGCATTCACATCTATATTCCCTGGGTTTGGCAGTGATTCAGCAACTGAGTTTGTATCAGTTTTGAATTTTTCTCACCTGGCTTTGCAAAAGTTCCACCTAAGTGATGGTCTGCTGTTCATTGGTGCTACAAAACTTCGGTGTACAATTAGCAATGGCCGATGAAGTGACCATGGGAAGTTCTCCAGCACTCATCTGGTAGGATGGGAGCTGACATTTACACTTGAGAAAGCTGGGTCAGGGCTGGTAGCTGTCTGCCATCTTCTTGATTCAAAACTCTCAAGTTCTTCGTAGTCAAATAAGAGGTACAAGTTGTTTGTTGATGCCTAATTAGCCAAGGATTCCCCATGAAGATCTATGTTTTATAGCCCCAATATGTGCTGCGGGTTGAAATCACCAGCTATAATGCATAGGTGTTGGATTGGTGGATGCTGGGCAGAAGATAGAGGAATTCCTGGAGGCTTATAGATGTTGATAATGGAAGTGTCACTGATTTTGACAGTGAGCCACTCAATATTGTCATCTGGTGAGGAAGCAACTTGGCACCACTCAGTGCCCCTTCTGATGAAGGTTGCAAGGCCATGAGTCTTGCTGAGTGTGATGGCAGCCAGACCAAAGCCTTGCAGTCTGTCAGGTGCTTTGCAGTGTGTTTCCTATAGAAGGATGACAGCTGCATTGTGTTTAGCAGCATCTGACTAACAACAGAGAGCTTAGCTGTTCTGCTTCCTTTGATGTTGATTCATAGGACAGTAGATGGAGATTCATTGCCTATTAATGGTGTGGGCTGTAACCACTCTCTCTAAAAAGGGCACTATGCTTGGTGTAGGAACCCCACTAGCAATCCCAGAAGCTACTCAGCTGGTAGCAATCCCAATGTAGAGGCAGCTACTGCAGTGTGGTATTAGTTTCCCCTCAAAGAGGCACTGATGGAGTTGACCATGAGAAGGTTGCCACAATGATTGGAAGCCATTGGAACTAACATGGTCACTGAAGTCAAAAACATCTGTCAGAATGGAGGCTAGCGTATCAGGGATATTCACCTTCTCAATCCAAATTTCTATGAAGACCAGAATTAGCCAATGCAGATGTACTATTTAAGTTATCCCTTGGAGGGTATAAGGTCAATAATTCATCAAAAGAGTAACCTGAATCAATCCTCCTCAAGAAGAAACAATGCTTGCTATGTGCCCAGACATTACTCACCTTACATCCAGTGTAAAAAACTGGTAACTGTAAAATGTGTGGCTTGGGCAATTAGATATAGATTATTTTAATAATGGGAACTTTATTTGCTGTTACTGGTGACTTCCTAATTGATAACATAGGGTCAAATGCAGCCCTGACCTGTGTTGAGCATTATCTTTGTATTTAAGTGAGTGGTACTTCTTCTGGAGTAAGGGCCTCTTTACATGTTACACTGTGAGCCACACAAATGTTGATGGGTGTTAGTGTTAGCTCAGGTTTGGAGTAGTTACACATTTAGGCCACTAGAAGCCTGGAGGACTGAAAGGTAAGAATCCTCCCCACTCCCATTCCAGGCTTCCCCCCTGTCTCTGTCACCCCCCACCTCGCCCCCTCCCTCTACCTCTCAGGGTTCCTCCTTGAACTCTCCCCCCCCCACACTCACTTGTAGCTGCCTAGGCTGTCTGTTCTCTGGGGTAGCAGGCAGAATAGGGTTAACCAGTGTGTCTAATGCAATGCAAAAAACTCTGGTGCATATCATGCCATAGTTTATTGCACCTGGGTGCTGCATTTACATGTGTGCCTAGCACCAGAGCACATTGAGCTGGGTCGGAGCAGCCGACAGGACGACGACCAGTGGGACCCACCCCTTCGGGGGTGTTTCAACATCAGTTCCTTCCCTGCACCCCATTGGGGATGCGGGGTTCACGTTCACCGCCGGCCGCCATCCACAGGCGACCCGAAGGAGACTGGTGGTTCACACTGCGTTATCATGAGGACATCAAATAGTCCCCAGCAGACAGGGAATCTGTGGGGTCAGTCTGCCAGCCTGGGCTGCTCTGACCTGGCTCAACATACTGTGGAAGGGCTGGATGGGGCATGAGGGTGCTCCAGCATGGGACTAGCTGGCAGACAGCTCTCACACTGAAGCAACCTCATGCTCCAGGAAGCCACCCCCAGATTTTATTTTGATACCCGTGTCTCTGGGTACCAAATTTTGAGCCCGTGCTGCAAATATGCAGTACAGGGAATGTTTTTTTTGTTCCCGGCATGCGTCTTGCGGCATCTCAAACTCCTTTGAGATGCCACAGGAGGCATGTGTGCGCTTGTCTGGACGCCCCGAAGAACTGCAAATACTTTGGAGGGTAAGTGTAATATTCAAAAGGATATTGATAAGCTGGAGAACTGGGCCGTACAGTATAAAATGAAATTCAATAAGAACAAATGTAAGGTGCTACACCTAGGGGAAATAAACAAAAACAAATGTACAAATACAGACTGAGCCATAATAGGCTATACAGTAGCACTGCTAAGAGGGATCTGAGTTTGGGGTTAATGGATCACAGAGTTGACATAATATGCTGCAACCATAAAAAAGCAAAATGCTGCATTTGTGTATTAGCAGCATTGTATGTTAGACAGGGGAGGCAATAGCACCACTCTTCTCAACACTGGTTAGGTCTGAGATGAAACAGTGTATTCAGTTCTAGGTTCTGCATTTTAGGAAGGATGTAAACGTGGGAAGATCCAGGATTTTGTGAGTGAGGGCATGGAAACAGCTACCGGCACTGCATCCTTCTCTCCCCACACTGGGTCAAGCAGACCACAGTGCAGTAGCAGCAAGCAGAAAGCTTTTAAAGTCCCCAGATCAGGTAAGACTCCTGCACAGGGTGGGGTGCACATCTTGGCATCCACTCCCTTCCCCTCCATGTTCAGTGGCATGTCCCTTCCCCTTCCTTCCTACCCTGCCCACCACTGTTGCCGTCTCTGCTGTCCTTAACTGATCTGGAAGCAGGGTGTAGGGGTCCAGAGCCACTCCTGAAATTGGTGGACTGTGTGGGGACCTGGGCTTAGCCAGGGACAGTGGCAGTGGTGATGAGCAGGTTCCCCCTCACTGTGCTTGTGGTCAAGCTGGCAGGAAACACCTAGAGGGACTGGGCAGGAAGGAGTAATCTTCCCATTTCCCACACTGCCGCACTCTTCTGTTGAGTGTGGCTATCTGTGCAGCATTGCTGGAGCAGGGCAGGAGTGGCTTTGGAGTTTTCCCCACCCCCAGTTCAGCTTGGGGCAGTAACAGCAGCAAGGCAGAAAGGGACAGATGGAAGGCAAGGGGATCTGTCACTGAGCACAGAGGGGAAGTGCAATGGGTGGGGGGAAATTACCTGCTTCAGGGACTTAAAAAAAAAAAAGTGTGTGGCTGCTGCTCCCACAGCATAGTCCAAAAGAGTGGGTGCAACTGCACTACCACATCCCCTCTGGATCCACCCATGTAAAAAACTGGAAAAGATCCAGAGGTGATTGACAAAGATGGTAAAAGGAATAAAATGCAAACTATGTTAGAACTCGATATGTTTAGTTTGACTAAAAGAGACCAAGCTGGGGGATGTGGTAACAGCAGTTTTCAAATATTTGAAAGGCTGACATAAAGATAGAAAACAACTGTTCTCCTTCACTGCAGAGGGTAGGACATGGAACAGTGGCTTTAAACTGTAGAAAATGAGGTTCAGATCTCAGAAAAAACTTCCTTAAATCTCAGAATCCCTTACTATCACACCAGTAGGATAACAGAACAAGCTGCCAGAGGAAGTTGTGGAATCTCTTTCATGGGAAGCTTTCAAGAGACTGGACAAGCACTGGGCAAGTATGGTTTAGGAACACCATTTTTTGCAGGGGGTTGAATTAGATAACCCTTGGGATTCTTTCTAATTCTATGAGTGTAGGATTCATTTCTGATATTTAACTTTGGGGAGTGTTGTTTAGATAATTTTCAGGTTTTGTCATGTTGGAAAGTCTTACCCAAAGCAGTGGAAAATTTAATTCAACTTGCAACTGCCCCCTCTTCCCTGCTTCTTTTACTTTCCAGAGACTGGGGTTGTACTTGTCTGGGGAAAGTGTGAGCTGCTGTAGTCCTTCCATTCCAGACCAGGACTGGGGCAAAGTTCCCTGCCTGCTCCTCACGCCAAGGATTTATAGCACCACTCCCTCAGCTCAGTTCTCAGTGCCTAGGAGCTGAGTAGACAAAGCAGCCTGGCAAAACCTCCTGCCTCTCTCTTACTCTAGGGATTTCAGTGTGTGAGATGTGGGCAGGGAACAGCTAGCAGCTGCTTCAGCCATCCCTGTCTATGGGAGGGGTGGGAACAGCTGCCCCCTGGCTCCTTCTCCACATCAGGGTGACCCTGGTTTGTGGAAGGCAGGGAGTTAAACCGTGAGGAAGTTTGCAGACACTCATTCTACTGGAAGAAACTCTCCTGGAGGCCACTTCTACCTAGTTAAAGCTGGATTATTTTTTTCTGGGAACAGCCACTTTTGCTCTGGGACAATAAGCTGGAAGGTCTATACACTTGCGATTTCTACCAGCAGATAAGTAATTCTCTTGGTAGAAACTGAATGTCTGTACATGGGCAAAGTAATGAATCTTTTATTTTCTTCTAAAGGTCATAAGATCTAGGGTCAGGCTGATTTCTGATAGAAGAGAACTCCATGTCACAAAGACCAGTTTCTCTTTCTTTCACTCACTCTTTTTCTCTGACAGAGAGGCTCTTAACACTTATGTACTGTCAGCTTTAAAATATGGAGCAAAAGGGTGGGTACATCTAATATAGTGGAGCTGAAACTAAAACCTGGACAATGAAGCATGAAATGAAGTATACTTGGTACTGCAGAGAAACAGAATTAACAAATCAGTAAAAGAGAAAGGGTAAAGTAATGAACATCTTTATGAATAAAGAAACTAAAGTGACAATAGGATGGGCTATGTTAGAAGATGGAATTAAAAGCTGGAATACATTTCCAAAGAAATGGAGAGAAGAGTTAGCTATGCAAGTGCAATCATCAAAGAAGACTTAAGGCTATAGTGAGTGAGATCTCTCTCACCCTGTAAAGTGTTTCAAGTGGGATACATGATTAGAATGCCTGAAAAAATAAAGCATTTTGGAGTTGTAGGAATATAGAATATTCTAAAATGATTAAAATTTAAATGCATTATCCTGTACTATGGATTGCTAGTTTAGTATATTTGTAACTTTTGAAGGAGAATTGCTGTTTTGTTTCCAATGACAAGCTTTTCTTAAAGAGGAACTATAACAACAACAGGAACATAAGTAGATTCTATAACCTTGTAATCACACATGTCATACACAATGTACTATTTTCCCCCCTTAAAATAGAAATGGTGGGAAATAATATATAGTAGGCACAGCAAATTATGTTTTCTCTGACAGAAGTTAATTCTAAACTAAGTATTCCCTGAAAGAGAAACAGAGAAAACATTTTTACATGTCTATCATTTGTCCTTAGAGGACACAAAATAAATATGTTTTTTAAAGCTTGACACTGGTATTATTCTATGTGGCCTCCGGCTATATGCTTTTTTTCCGGTTTGTACAATTGAAAGGATAAGAAAACAGCTTTGCATTAAGAGGAACACAGTGTACAGGTTAATCATAACCATGCAGAAATAAAAATGCTGCCAACAAAATAATGGTGCAGCAGTGCCAAGGGAGCCCCAAGGATGATGGTGAGGAAAGCAGTGGGATAACAGCATTTATTTTGCTTGTGGTAAAGTATTTCAGGCATGTGCTTCTCAATTAATAATTGATGTGGCTGAAACAGAAGTTTTTACTATTGTTGACAATAACAGATACTCGTAAAAATTTAATTGGTTGAAAGTTAATTTCAGTGTTTCTTGATCATGAAGTGCATTAATTAAGGAAAGAAGAGATTTTTTTGGAAGAGGTTTAAATTTTAAAAGGAAGTAAATCAGAAAGGCAGAATCATGCAGGGGAATTTAACAAATGTAAAAACATCTACAGAAGTGAAAGTCATTACTTTATCAATATTTTATCAATTAACTAACTTAAATGTAATCCCTCTTGGGATCCATGTAGCATGCCATTATTTTCTAGCAAGTCTGATCCTTCTCGAAAAGAAGCATTATTTTGCAAATAAGAAACACTATAAAAGGTTGGGAGAATCTTGTAATGGATTGCTTGTTAAGTCATAGAAAAAGTTGAGGAAAGCAAATGTGAACAAGTTCATTGTTAAGAGCTACAGTATAACAGACTGAAGTTTAGTACAATTGTACACATAGCTTTTTATGAAATATGGATGGAGAGGTTTTTATCTTAGTTCAGTGGCAAAGTAGAGCCACATCTGAGAAACACTTAGAGAAAACAAGGCACACATTGGTGGCTAAATATTGAAATGTCAACTTTTCTTCACATCGTTTTCTTGAGCTCTACTGAGCATACATTGATACCTTTGGTTTTGACTGCATTATCTCTAAACCTGTTAAGTTTATTGGAAAGCATAAGTCCTGCTGGAACAATATAAATTATAACTCTGTAGTTTCATCATTGGAGTGAAGCCTCACCTTCAGTCTTTGACTTGCCACTAATGCCAAATGGATCTGGACATTACAAATGCTTTGCAGAGGCTCCAAGTGGGGAGCAAGAAAGCCAAATTCCTTATACAGGAGGGTGTGGAATGAAGTTCTCTTAGAGGCTACTATGGAAATTACTTCATTAGCTGCTCACATATGTGGTGGGACGGGGGGAGCGGGGGCAAAGTTCTCACAACACCAGTTGGTTCATCACCATGTTCACAGAGGCAGCTTGCTTGTTTTCCAGCTAGATCTATGGAAGTTAAAGACCCAAGTAAGCAGTCATGCTGGGAATCCTTTCTGCTGGCAAACTGTGCAGTGATGTCAGGTATGTTTTCATAGCTTGTTTTTCAATCTGTAGCATTCCCAGGTTAGAAACATGAGCATCTGTCATCGTAGTCCTCAGGTACGTTTTCAGCTGCTGCAGTGAAGAAAAGCTTCTCTCTGCTGATGCTGTAGTAACTGGGATAGTTAAGTAAAGTATGAAGAGGTTTCCCATATTTGGAAGGATATCACGCAGTGACATTTCCTGAAATAACTTCACTCTTCTTTCAGGCTGGAGGCACTCCACTTCACTACTCATGCCAGCACTGCCATGAATTTCAAACAGTCTGGAAAACACATTGATTTCAGACCTCAGATCCTCTTGAGCAATCCTGTAAGTTTTGAAAACAGTGCCTATGCTTTCCTGTGATGGGGTCCCAGAAGAGAGAACATCTTCCAGGGACTTGAAAATGTTTAGGTCATTCTCAGCAAAGCAGTCTTCAATGTCACTAATAAGGGTGTCCAAAGTTCTGTATAGTATTTCTGTCCTGTAATACTCCTCTGGTTTCTCAAAGGAGGACTTTTCCCCTCCTCCCAGTTTTCAAAGAATAACCCTTTTACAAGGGATGCAAGGTCCAGGATACCCATTTTTCTGGCACAGTTCATTAGCATTGTTGAATACTTGGGATGCAAACTCCTCACTTCTGAGTCCTTGCAGTATAGACACTGTGGACTTAGCCATCACTGTTGCTCTATGAAATGTAAAGTCTTTTGATTTAATAAGTTTTGATAAGTTTGCATAAGCACTCTCCTCATAAGCAGCATGCAGTACAGGAAGTTGAAGTCTTGCAGGTGTCGGAGAAGTACACAAGCTTCAACTCTAGCTTTTGAACCCCCATGTTCGATTTCATCCAGAGCTTCAACTATCTCATCAAAATTTTCTAAAAGAGCTTTGGTAGCCTTGACTTGACAGTTCCATCAAGGGTCACTGAATGGTTTAAGAGTTACTGGTCCACCAGAAAAAGAAGCAGTTTCTGATTGTCTTCCTTCTGATACAATTTTTCCAAAGATAGCACTTTCATTGCACTTCCTTCAATGAAAGTTTGTAGTTCATGGAGAAGTGTGAAGGCATTCTGGACAGAGGGAGTGCAAGAAACCACATCCACTATGCACAGATTTAATATATGAGCGTAGCAGTGAATGTAATAAGCTAAAGGATTCTCACTAAGTATCCATGCAGCCATACCTTTATAGGGTCCTCTCATGCTTGCAGCTCCATCATAGCACTGACTTCTTAGAGCCAAAATATCAAGTCTCGGATCTGACAAAGTAGTCTTGATCAGTGAGGCAAGTGAAGCACCAGCTGTCTGCAGTGTCCTATAGAAGCCAATACGTTGTTCTGGTATTTCGAAGGACTGGTTTACATATCGCAGTATGAGAGCGACTTGTTCATGCCTGGAGAGATCCATTGTTTCATCTGCAATTATGGCAAACACTCCAGCTTACTTTACTTCCTTTACTATTGAATTCTGGACTTGTGAAGCCATAATCTCAAGTATTTCATTTTGACAGGAGCTGTGTAGGTAGGTGAAGAACTTCTCTAGGTTAATCATAAGCCGCTGAATCACTTTGTTGTCTTCACTATGCAGTTTTGTCAATTCCTGCAAGTTTCCTTGATTTGTGGAATCAGCTCGCTCATGTTCCCTCAAAGGTATGCCTTGGCAAGCACAAAACAACACAGTCTGTATTACAGTTTGTAAGCATCCTTGGTTTTTGTCCAGTTTTTTTCCTGCGACTGTCAAGTTGTGATGCTCGGCAGCAGAAACAGAAAACTGTGTCCTGACAGACACTGTATTCAAGCCATTTGTGATCACTGTACCATTCTTTTCTGAATTTTCTTATTTTATTGGCAGATGGAGTGCCTGGAAACACAATTATGGGCTGATATGGCCCTTTCTTAAGATATTTCAAAGCTGCATCTGACCCAAAGCAAGGGTCTCTGCTACAGGAAGCCGTACTAATGTCTGTATGAGTGCTTGTGCATGATGTGGCATCCTAATCTGGAGTGTCACACTCACTGTGGCTGCTTCCGGTACCATAATTCAGAACTGTGCTGCTTGTGTTGGGGGCAGGACTCTTAGAGGAGGCTGAAGTCTTGGCCTTTGCGCAGAAAAAGTCCAAACTCAACTGTCTCTTTGCCATTCTGCAAAGCTAAAGAAAAGGTACATTATTAGTACCTGACAATAGTAAAACATGGACTTAGGGTGTGTGAGAAGGGACCTGAGCTACCCTCTGATTTTATGTTCTCTTGGCAGAACAAGCACAAGAGGCAACAGAATGCACAGTTGCAAGCAGCCTTTGGTTTTAGTTGCTTCGAATGGTTAAATGAGATATAGACTTATCCCTTTTCAATCAAACACAAAGCATAAGAGAACTGGACTTCAGAATCCAAATAGTGTAAAAGTGAACATTCCCAGGGAGTGCTCAAATTGCTTTTTCTGTTCTCCATGTTCCGTGAGCTCCCCACTTACAAGCTGAACGCTCAGTGGTTTCCTTTTTGTCTTAATACCCACTCCAGAAGAATCAGCACATCTCAAACTTTTCCACTTTAGAACCACTCAAAAAACCTCAAGTGGAGCTGGGGTCACTCTGCCTGAATTCTTGGGCAAGTTTTGCCACTGCGGCAAAAAACTGCTTCAGGGTCAGACTGAGTTGGGGTGCATCAACATGTCCCCCAGTACTTTTGGGGGCTAATCTCAGGAGGGGCATGTGCCCCCCCACCCCCGTGACCCCCCCGAGCAGTTGCCTGTGTCTGGGATGCAGCATAATTTGATGTAATTTTATCACCAGATATTTTCTTTATATATGCTTCACCTTAAAGGGGCAGAGTAGGGTATTAAAAAGCTATCCAATTTAGTATTTTCCTAATGACTTCTCATTTCATTGAAAAAATGAAATTCATTATCAGTTGGCAAATGCCAGCACTTCAACATCTGCAGATTTAAATGGCAATTATTCATGAAAAAAGTGCCTGAAGTAAAAAGTATGTAGAGTACTTGAGAACTTTTTTCCACATTGTGTTACAAATCACAGAATCGGAAAAAGTCACAAGTTTCTAATGCTACATTAATGCAACCTAATGATTAAAATGCTGATTTAGCAATTGTTGTAAAGTATTCTTACATTTTACACAGAACTTTAAAACTATTTTGCCAGTCCAAATTAAATAATAATAATAAACGGGTAAACTGTCAAAAGCATAGAAGTCACTTAGGAATCTAAGTGCCATAGATGTCCCCCTCTCATCTGCCCCCCCCGTATTTAACATGCATGCACATACTTATTTTCAGAAGAGGTAGGTTGGAACTGAAGATGCAACAAACTCAAAGAGAATGGAAGAAACCCCTTTATTTTTGTCAGCGTATTATTGGCTAAAGCATTCAAGATAGCAGATTAAGAGACTATCAATAATACTACTATAGTTAATAGAAATATTAATTCCTGAAAATAATCTTATTGTAATAGGGATTAATATTAGGAATACTATCAGGAGTTTTTGAAATAATATCAGGAGTTATTGGAGTTTTTATGAGCAATTTCTTCTTTTTTATATGTGAAAAAATGACAACAGTCTCATATAAAACCACTGGTGAGCATGTTAAGACAAGACAAGTTCCTGTTTAACTGAAGTTGGATTACTGATTAATAGAAAAGTCTTTTGAAGTAGCTTATGCGTACACATGATCAGGATTTGGCATGAAAAGGCTGCTTCACGGGTTAATGTATTCACCTATAAATAAAACCAGTGACAGCTCTCCTGTCACTACACGCTGATGGACGGTTCCTTTTTCCGCCATTACAGCCTTGTGAATGTGGGAAAATTAATTTAAGTGGTAGTTAATTTCTAATGAATTCCATTCAAGCGGTTAATATGGTCCCTTGATGTTATGGTAACCTTCATGGATCATTGCATTATGTAAATAAATTCTACTTTATGCTGGTTTATTAAAAAAAAAGAAAAGAAGATTGGTGAGTCTGGTAAAATCTTTCATATGCGCGCGCCCGCGCACACACACACACACACACACACACACACAGAAACATTGTTAAGGAATCACTCAAAATGGGTAGTTTAATTCAAGCAAACAAAATTTCCAAAAAAAAATGTATGCAAAGCAAATGTTTTACATGCAGTAGGCAATTCATCTTGGTGTGATTAGGCTAGAATCTTTTATTTGGATTAAACCATGGATCCCAACAGTCTCTATAAATGGGCACTAAGAGGGATACTGCTGAAGGAAGTCCTCTACCCAGATTTAGTTCATTAATACAGCTGAAGCGCAAATGCAACAAAGACAAAACAAGAAAGGACTGCAAGCTAAGTGATCAAGCCTGAATCACCACCAGCCATGCATTTGAACTCCTCCCTGATGTACCGTAGCCTGGAAGTCAAAGAGAGCATAAGGCTGCTTCTCTAAACTATATCTTTGTCCCTTTTTCTGTTCCCTTGCTCCTTTTTCTGTTTCATGCCAATGATCAAATCAGCAAACAGCCCCACATTTTTTCTCAGCTAGTATAGTCAGTGGAAGAACCTCTATCTCCTGCTGTCAGCATCTTCAAATCAAATGTGGGTGTCTTCCTGGAAGATGTGCTTTAGTTAAACACAAATTGCTGGGCTTGATAAAAGGGTAACTAGCACTGATCTACAGCTTGTGACACACAGGAGTTCAGACAAGATGAGCAAATGACCCTTATTTCCACAGCAGGGGGTGCACTTTCTGAGATTACATCAACTGACCTCTCATTCTGCTGCCAATACATGGTGCTATCAGGATGAGCAGAATGCCATACTACACATCTTTGCCTGCAACATCAGCCTCCTAGTAATTTTGTGTATGGAGGTGGGGAATTCTAGAGCCTGGCACTGAATTGCATCATAGCTCTGGTACTCTCCCCCTCATTTCTCTTCTTTGAAAGATATTTTTTCATTTTATAATGTATAGTACGCGATTACTTCTGAATATTCAAATTGTGGTTGCTCATTCTGGAGGACATTACCTCTTCTACTAAGTACTTCATGTTTGGTGTGGGGACAAGTGCTATCGGTGTCTTTCCCATCAGCTTGTGGACAGCCTTCCAATTGCTTACAAAGCACCTTGTCACAGTTGATGCACACTTCAAATATCCACAAAACATTTGCTCAAGGACACCTGGCTCCTAAGGGCATCATCTAACCATGACCTTTCCCTTGTGGTTCATGGCATCTGCTGCAGTCCAGCACTGTCATCACTAGGAAAAAGTCCTCTCTGAGCTATGCAGATGATCACATTCATCAGTAGTCCTGGACTCCATTCATGCCAAGATATTTCTTCCAAATGAAAGTTTGTTGGGGGGGGGTTAAGCAAAGTATTGGACCCCTGACAACCCTCAGGGAGCAACTAGTACAAAGTGCACCGTTTTTCTTAAGGCTCCTGGGTCTAGTGGCTTAAACCAATGAGTAGGGAAGCTTCTGAGGCTGGATCAACCTTGCTGAGGTCCATGGCAGGCTGGTGCTCCCAACCTGAGCTGCTGTTGCCACTGTTGCTTCTCCCCACCACCAGAGCATGGCATAGGCAAGGCCCACCCCCCAGCTGCCATGTGGCTTGGCCAAGGACCACTGGGTCCAATGGCTGGTTCTACAGACTGGTTCCAAAGGTTTCACAGGACATATGCTGATGAATCCTGGCCTAAACAATGTATTGCCTCAATAGGAGGCAACCTTTGCCACCTTCTTGCAGGGAGGGGGTTAATTCTCCTGGCCCTGTCACTTCTGCGGATAGTGGGGAGCTACGCTCAACAACCATGACTGCAGTCATGACTTGCAGTGGCTACCAAAGACAGTCCCTCCATCACTAGCAAGGAGAACAACTATCCCTCCAAGCAGGTGGCCAGAGGTGGTGTGGGAAGGTTGTTGACCAGGAATGGGAGATAAGGAAAAACTTCCAGACGATTCATGTGACCAGACCCTGAAATAGACTGCCAGCAGGGGGTGGTGCAGGCGCCTACCCTGGAGATCTTCACACCTTGCTGGTGTTATTTGATCCCAGCAGCCTTTCCTGCCCAGAACAGGGAGGGGCTGGACCCGATGATTTCATGAGGTCCCTTCTAGCCCTAAACTTCTGTGAATTTGTTTTCGTGAATACATCACTTTCGCAATATTGAATGGTGGGTCATCATCTCGCACCCTTCCTGAGAGCTCCAGCAACTTCGTGGGCTAGATAACAGACCAGGGGTAGGCCACGTTTTTGGCCAGAGTGCCAAAAACACCCACAACCTTGACTTGTAAGATTTTGGCATGCCAGGGCCAAATGGCGGGGGAACTGTGAAGGGCCTGATCCTTTTTGTGGCAGCACAGCCCTGGCCCCTTCCCCATCATTCACCTCAAGGCACGCATGCACCTGCTGCCAGCAATGAGCCCGGCTGGGACTCTGCGGACCCCAGTACTGCTAATTGCAGCCTCTTGGCTGCTTGCCATAGCCGGCCTGGAGCCTCGGCCTGGCTCGTTGCCAGCATTGGCTGCACATGAGCCTTGATGTGAACGGTGGGGAAAGGGCCGGGGCTGCACTACCACATCAAGGATTGGGTCCCTCACGGTTTCCCTATCTTCCACCCCAAGGCATGCATGCCAAGCAAAATGCCTTTGTGTGCCTGCTCTAGCATGCATGCTGAGGGTTGTTTACTCCCAATATAGACTATGTCCTCAAGGGGGTGCCTCTGCTTCTCACCCCTACCATTATCATCCCCCGGTCCCCCTGGGATTTTTTGACAATAATGGTGATAAGCTGCTTTCTGGACCTTAAGGCTAAAAGTTAAGTCTAGGTGCAGACAGAAGTGACAATCTTCACCTGATCTGGACCCTGAAAGCGCTCTACAGCTTCGGGCAAACAGAAGTACATGGCTGCAGAATGCTTTAAAAGTACCTGATCCCATGAAAATCTGAACCATCATTCCATGAGGGTTTAAAGACATTAAAATGGAGTGGCTTCAGTAACTTGTGTCTGCTCTCAGGGCTGTGCTGACAGCAGCTCAGCCCTGCTGTGGTGCTGTCTTCAGAATGGGAGCAGGGAAAGGGAACAGGGTGTGATTGTGCAGGGTCTCTGAATACATAGCTTGTAGACCACATAGAAGTCCAGACTCTGTACAGCTTCAGTGGAGCTCAGAGCCATGGCACTGGACTTTCAAAGCTATGTGCCCATCCCTGCAACACTGTCACAGACCACCTGCAGTTGCGCATTATATCAGCAGTGGAGAGGAGCACAGCCACCAAGCCAGCAAGCATTCCATGCTGATATTGTAGGCACAAGGGTAGATCCAGAGGGAATGCTGTGGTGCAGTCACTCCCCACTTTCAGACCATGCTGTCAGAGCAGCAGGCAGGGACCTTTCTTTAGCTCCTGAAGCAGATAAGAATCCCCCTCCCCCTTCCCCTATGTGCTCAACAGCACGTTCTCTCTCCTTCCATTATCCCCCTCCTCTGCCTCTGCACCATTGTCCCTGCTGTCTCCAGCTGCTCCAGGAGTGGAGAGAGCTCCAGAGCCCCTCCTGCTGTGTCCCAGTCAGGCTGCATGGGGAGCTGGGCCCAGCCAGTGCCTGGCAGCGAGTTCCTTCTTCCTGCCTTGTCCCCCAGGTATTCCTTGCCAGCCTGGAAGCAGGAATAGAGAGGAGAAAACCACCCATCACCAGTGGGGGACAGCAGAAGGAACTGGCAGGGAACGGGGCAACAGAAGGGAAGGAGAGGGGACATACCACTGAGCACAGAAAGGAGGAGTGGGATATTCTTACCTGACTTGGGGACTTGAGGTTCTTGCAGTATAGTCTGCCCACCCCCGTGGGGTAAGGGGGAAGATGGGAGCATGGGGGGTATAGTCACTCTTGCAGCACTGGTCACAGCTTCTGTACCCCACTTTAAAAATCTTGGACCTGCCCATATATACACACAAAAGTAAAAATGACATGTAGGCTGAAAGTAAAGGGTTAGTCCATCTCAGCTGGGAGTTGCCAAAATCCTAGAGTACCTTCTACACTTAGAATCTCAGAAGACACAGACAGAAAAGTAGCGCCCCGTTGTAACTCATGTTGCTTTGCAGGAAGTGCCATGAGTTATAATCTCCCAGACACAACAGAAATTTGCTGTTGGGTCCTGGGGGTTGGGGAAACCAGCTATTGTTTAGAGCGGCTGACAGCCTGTGCCATTCTTCCCATAGCAAGGCCCCTCCTCCCTTCCAGTCTCCGTGCCGTTTTCAGGATGGCAGGGGGGGAAAGGGAACTGGTTCTTGGGGGTCCCCAGCCAGTGCTGGAGGGTGGGGTGGATGGATTTGAGCCCCCCTCCACACCCAGGGGGAGCCAGCTGAAAAATCCCTAGACCAAACTCCCCCTGTTCCCTTTCCCCCCTCCCATTTTGAAGACAGCACCAGAGCAGGGCTGAGCTGCTGTCAGCACAGCCCAGCATGCAAACACAAATTACTGAAGCCACTCCATTTTGGAGCGCCTGTATCTAAACACTCATGGAATGATGGTTCAGATTTTAATGGGATCTAGCCCTTTTAAAGCATTCTGCAGCCATGTACTTCTGTTTGGCCGTAGCTGTAGAGCACTTTCAGGGTCCAGATCAGGCAAAAATTGTCACTTCTGCCTGCACCTAGAGTTAACTTTTAGCCTTAAGGTCCAGAAAGCAGGAATATTTGCTTATCATCATTATTGTCCAAAAAGATCCCACCGTTCTCTCAGCATGTTGTCTTGGGAATCCATAAGGGGATATCAGCCTTGTTACCTTCACTGTGCCCAAAAACGTTGCTGACTCCTGGTTTATGTTATCTAGCCCATGAAGTTACTGCAGCCCTCAGGAAGGGTGTGTGATGATGACCCACAGCAGGGAAGATGAAAGATCTTCACAACCTGGCTCTAGTTAAATGCACTTACTGGGGGCTAGTGACACTTGCATAACTGGCAGCACCTAGCCTCCAGGGGAGTCTAGGTGGGAAGGGAGTAACATCTACCTTGCATATGCTAACCAGGAACATGTAAAGGCTAGTTTTTGCAGTAAGTTGCATATAAAACAGGCAAAACAACCAAACATATCTTTCTAGATTTCTGCAGTCACAAATAAGTAGAAATCAATTAATTTTTCACTCATTTCTCATGGTTCTAAAGGTATGCTTATGATGGCAAAATTAACTTTCAGCACTCCCTTACTGTTGGGAGTCTCGGTTTCTTTTAAGTTACAGTTTAACTATAATTTCTTTGGTTTCTGATTGTGGTTTTGTGAGAGCTAGAATTGGCTTGAAGGGATTTTAAAATTCCACAGAAGAGTAGTACAGAGATTTCTAAGGCATTGGTTTAATACAGATCATGGCCCTGCAACTGAACTCACATAGGCAAATTGCTTCACCAGTGTGGAACCACTTGCACTGTCGTATTTCACCTTTATGCACCCAAGTCATGCTTACACTGTCAAGCAAACGTAATTTTCAGCATTTAACATGGCTTTTAGATTTTGGTTTCCATCTGTGGCAGAATGGGATTGCCCAGGTACACATGTACCTGCCAAATGGTGGGTGGGGGAGGGCACACTCTTACCTTTTAGCCCAATAGCCTAGTACAGGCCTCCTTTTACAACAAGACTCTGCAGCCTGGAATACCCTGTGCTTACCCTCACCCCTGATCCCCATCCCCTCTTTAGATGCTGTGGACAGCAGATTCTGCAGTAGAGGGGAGCACCATAGAGATGATGGGCAGTATGGTGCACTGATCCATCATGCCAGATCACACCTGCATAGGTTAGATAGGACCTCTTCATGGGCTGAACCTTGGCATAGTTGTTAGGGCATTTGCACAAGAATAGGAGACCCAGGTTTTGGTCCCCCTTCACCAAGGGGATTTGACCCTGTTTCACACTCCTCAGTAAAGTTGTCCATCCATGTGGTAGGCATTTCCCAAGGCACACTCACAAGCCCTCCTCTTGAAGCTGGTTCACTGGACATCCAGGAGGGGAAGATTGTGCTCAATCCACAAAGCTAAAGAAAGGTTGGCTTATTGATTTGGAAGCTGCCCCAGAAGGGATACACTTCTACAGTCTGGCCCATAATGGCTTTTCTGCACCCTGCATTTAACATAAAATGGACAAGCAGTAATGGAACAGACTCCATCACAGCAGGGTAAAGGAGCTTAGGCCAGAACCCATGGCCTCCCTCTCCAGGGCAGCACCTGTCCCACTGAGCTGCCCCCCACAACTTGCTTTCCTCCTTTCCATCAAAAAGGATACATAGAGTGTAGCCTTAGAGTCCTTGGAAGGGTAGTGCAGGGTAACTATGTAAGCATAAGTAAAATGTAAAGGTTGTGTAAGTGCCCAAAGTTGCACTTAAGCAATGACATAAATTCTACCTGGGCACATAATGGTGAAATAGGATTTAGCTCTAGAAGGTTTCTATGCAGATGCTAGGGTCCACCTAAGCAGGTCTGATTCCAAGATCATGACTATATGAAAGGAATAATCCTACTTGTGGTGATTTTTTTTCCCCAGCCAAGGATCCAGATTCTATTAAAAAAAATCTTGTGTTTCTCAAACCATTATTGTATTCGTGACATAATATGAAACCTCCAAAATCCATTTGTGTAGCATCAGGCATTTTCGTGATTCCCAGAAAAGAGAGAGAGAATAAAATATTATCTTTTTGTAAGAAGTAGAATCATCTTCAGGAGAAAAGTACTAGATTGACGGTTTTGGCATATAAATTACTGATAGTACACTAAACCTTACCTGCAGCTTAATGAGGTTTTGGTCTGGGATGACCCTTGGAGCAATATGGTGTCGTTTTGTAAAAGATTGATGAGCTTGTATTAAGCAATTTGATATTCAAATAGATCCTGATACAACAAATTTAAGAATGTAAATGCTCTCATTTTGAAGTCAACAGCACAACTATTCACATTACTTAGTCTTTGATTAAAAAAAATATCTAGTAACTTTTATGTCAGCGGTTCTGAACCAGGGTGCTACAGAAACCTTGGGTACCACAATACCCTTCCAACAACGCTGCAATACTGCCAAGTGCATGCCAAGCTGGATTGGGAAGTGACTGCAGCAGGAGCAGGTATATCTTGCTCTGGTGGATGTTTTTCTGGTCAGGCCCCACACATACTTCCTGGAAACAGAGGCATACAGGACAGTTCTGTCTGGCAGTGGTGGTAGCATGGAGAGACAGCTAGCTGAGAACCACTGTTCTCTGTATTTCTCTCCAGGCTGCTGTGTTACCACTATGTAAGAACATAAGAACTGCTATTTACCGGGGCAGACCATAGGTTCATCTTGCCCAATATCCTGTGTCACACAGTGATAGAGAGTGGATACTGAAAGGGACAGTAAACTGGGTATGACCAGGATTTTATCCACTGCTCCTCTTTCACTTGCAGCCTCCAGTATTTAAGGTTTAGGAAATTCTGATTCAGAAGCTATACCCCTAATTCCCATGCTCAATAGCTACTGATGCACCTTTCCTCCAAGAATTTGTCCAATCCCTTTTTTGAATCAGGCTAAACTGTTAGCTCTACAGCATCTCGTGGCAATTAGTTTAACACATTAATTACATACTGGGCCTGTCTACATGTGTATTTGTGACCGCCTAAACTTAATGTGCGTTTACTTAAGGCGCATTAAGGCAATTTAGGCACACGCCTACATATGGATGCACTAATGCGCATTAAGGCAGATTAAATTTAGGCACAAATAGCCAAGTTGCATTAGTGCACATGTAGACGTGCTAATGTGCATTAACACAGTGCGTGTCCACTGACACACACTGCATTAATGTGCATTGGCACATCTACATGCGTTTTAATGCAACTTAGGTATTTGTGCCTAAATTTGATACCTGCTTTAATGCAGGTATCAAATTTAGGCTCACATAGCCTTCAATTGCCATTTTAAAAGCACATTAAGAACATGTGTAGACACATGTCCTTAATGCACCTTAAAAATAGCAATTTTTAGCTAAGCCCGCTTAAGAGACACATGCAGATGCACCCACTGTGTGAAAAAGATCTTCCTTTTGTTTGTTTTAAACTTACTACCTGCTAGTTTCATTGCATGATCCTTGGGTCTTATATTGTGAGAGACAGTAAAAAAATTAAAAATCCCTATTTAAGTTCTCTTTACCATTTAGTATTTTGTAAACCCTTATGTCCCCTGCCTCAAGTGTCTCTTTTCTAAACTGAATAAGTCTAGCTTTTTTAGTTTCTTCTTATATGGGAGCCCCGCCATATTACTCATCATCTTTGCTGCCCTTCTCTGTACCTTCTGTAGTCCTTCTATATCTTTTTTCAGGTGTGGGGGCCAGAACTGGGCACAATATTCAAAGTGTGGATGCACCATGGATTTATCAAGGGGCATAATGATACTTTCCAGTTTTGTTTACAATTTCCTTCTTAATAATCTCTAAATTTACGTTTGCCTTTTGACAGCTGCTGAGTACTGAGCTGATGGCAGTTCTACTGTGACCTTTTGTTAGAAGGTGGGTGCAGGACTGGACAAAAAAAACATCCACCAGAGCCAGATTCAGCTGCAATGCTGAGAACAGTTAGTAAAAGGTAAGATCTCATAGACAGTAGCACTTTCACCACTGTATCACCTAATCTTGCTCTTAGTACCTAACTATTGCTGCAATTTCAGCTCCAAGGAAGTTTTAGCACTATGTTACTTTACCTAACAGTGGCCAAGTGATTTAACTGGAAGATTAAACACCTCTTGCTTGTTTCGTACCATGCACAGATAGATTTCTTTTTTTTCCTAACATTCAAAATCAAATAGAAGGTGGTTCCAAGAAATCCTTAAACCAGAATTCCACCAGAATAATTAGCTTGCTTTTGCTTGTTGATAGAGATTTCAGGAACATAGAAATAGATTGGAAAATGGTACAAAATCAAGGATAAATTGAGTTCCCTTTTTCCTACTTCTGCAGAACCAGATTTGTTTCCGCACTGGCCAAGAGTACTATATAAGCAGGGGAGAACCAATGTAATTAGTGCAGGATTTAGTATATGGAGTACCAAGCTAAAGTCGTTGTGGTAGCCCGTGCATTTTAGCCCAAATAAATCATTTCCCTGAATCAGCATTTCATATAAATGATTTAATTTACAATAATAAATGGGAGAACAACAGAATTGTGTACAACAGAGCTTACTATTTGAAGGGTAAAGGTACTATAGGCTAGAAGATAAATCTTATTTAAAGTAATGATAAGGAATATTCCTTTTAGAGATTATTAAACTACCCAGAAGAATTCTAGAACAGATTAAAAAATACATTTATCGATTTAAAACAATCTACAGAGAATATCAAGAGTATTCCTTTATATGTATAGTTTTTAACATCATTTTTAATGCAACAATTTTATTATGTTAAATGCATTTGCTTTTACCCCTGCTGCATTCTATAAGATTCAAGAGGCATAAGGTGACAAAACACACCAAGTAAATTTGAAGCCAGTCGTTCTCAACTGGGGTAAGGCTCAACTTAGAAAAAGTTATGGAGGGGTATCTTGAGTCTAAAATAGTTGAGAACCACATGTCTATGCAAAATACCCTGTTGAATCAGGCTGTATTCTGTATCTATGTGGTAGACAGTGCAGTGTAGAGACCTGAATTGAACTAGCTCAGGTACAAACAGCAGTCTAGCCACTGCAGCACAGAGCTTGATACAGACTAAAATCCTGAACAGACCATGCAGACACACTGAAGACACTCTACAATACTTACGCAAGTAGATTTTATAACTCAGTTATGATTCTGATTCTGTTTGCATGCTGACACACTCTCTGTCTTTTAAAAGAGAACTGGACCTCATTTCTTTGTCCAATTTTTCTAGGTCATTTCTCTATTAGTTAAATCATTTCTATTTTTTAATTTTCTTTTTTAATAGCCACAAAAATCATAGAAATTAGAGATAAAAAATAATCCTTAATCACCCAGTCTGTTTCCCTGTAAATGCAGGATTGTGCACAATGCACTGGCAATTCCTATTGAAGTTTGCTCGCTGATGTCTAAGCTCACCTTTCTGTCTATGTTAGTAATATGGAAAAATAAAAGAACAGTAAGAGATTACAGAGCAAAGAAGGCTATTATTTTAGCAGTGCATGAAGAACTGAGTCTGGCTATGTCAGTATCTGGCAAAGTCATCTGTCAGCTAGCCAGCCTCAATATATACCTCACTGATCCTAGCAGACATAGCTCGCCAAGTAGTAGAGTTCAGACAGGCTTCTCCCTCACCTGTCATTATTAAAAGAGCTACTGTCCTTATTTCAGCAACCAGTGCAGTGATTCCTATAGTCTCTGCCACCGTCTAAGTCTGACATTCATTAATATACATGAGCTCCAAGATTTTCACTCCAGTTGACCTAGATACATATTCACCTGTTGTATGTCAGGAATCTGAAGGACAGGGTATTATTCTTTAAAACCTTTTGTAGAAATAAGGAAACCTTCACTGTAGATTTCCATAATTGTACAGAGCACCCCCTGGAAGTGCCATCAGCCCTCTT
Source organism: Gavialis gangeticus (assembly GCF_001723915.1). Lineage (NCBI taxonomy): Eukaryota > Metazoa > Chordata > Crocodylia > Gavialidae > Gavialis > Gavialis gangeticus. The sequence continues at coordinate 54,378,707 of NW_017729006.1, read as the reverse complement.
CCTATTACCAGTTGTCTGAGGATGGGGAAGAAAGGATACCTTTTGAGAATGCCTAGCCAAGTTCCTGGATGGCCAAAACAGACCCAAGCAAGCAGCTCAAAGAAACCTGCTGACGTTGATATGTGATCAGTGTTGCCCCACTGCATTGCTCAGTTTTTACTCTGGGCAGCCTCTTTCCAAAGCTATTTGCTGCCATTTTTCCGCAGGCCTTTGCTCAATCCTCAGTGCACTTGCATTCCATGCTCCCCTTGTCTTCACCCACCCCGCAATATGATCTTTCGTTCTTCTCATTTCCATAGCCCCCTCCCAACCACAAACACTTAGGAAAATATTTTTAATATAAATTATAGAACTATGGCCTTTGCCAGTTACTAAGCTTTTCAATCTGCCTTTTAGTATCTCTTCACCCTTAGCCCCGTGTCAGTATTGTTTACTTAGATCATAAACTCTTCAGGGCATGGGCATCTCTTACTGTTTAGATAGTCTTGTCAGCCCTCATCTCAGTCAGGCTGTTCCCATAATACAATGAATAATAAATAACAACAACTGTTTTGATCATTTTGATCAAGGGTCTGGCTCTTCTCTGAAACTGCCAACAAACACTGCAACAGATTCTCCACTGCCAGTACTAATTTTTTCAGTTTTAACATTTGTTAAGCTACAATTTTAAGAGGTCATGCCAAAATAAAAGATAACTGCACCACAAATGAAAGGAACCAAAGTTCCTGAAGCGTATGCACCGTAGCCAGAAACTGACCCTCCACACACATGCATACCTACACCCCCCTTAATAGTCATTTGCTCTGACAAGGGTGCACAGGAGATAGCCAATGGCAGCCTAGGACTAGTACATGATCACACCACCAACCCCAAGTGGCAAGGAAGTATAGCTGTATCCCATTTACTGTTGCAGAACTAAGGTACAGAAGAGATGAAGGCCAGAGGGCTAGATTCAAAAGAGGACATCAGATACCTCTTATGTCCCTAATGTGGAATCAACAGCCCTGAGTTAGATGCCCAGGTGCTCTATATAGTAAACAGGAAGGGGTGTGTTATAGAATCATAGAAGTAGGGTAGGAAGGGACCTTATAGATCTTCAAGTCCGACCCCCTGCCAGGGCAGGAGAAAAAAAACTGAGCTCAAATGATCCCAGCT
>NW_017729006.1:54374247-54377343 GCF_001723915.1 Gavialis gangeticus | reverse complement strand
CCTCGCATTGTCGGCCCATGTTCATCATGGAGTCAATAATGACTCCAAGATCCCTTTCTGCCTCCGTGCTCTCAGGAAGGGAGTTTCCCATCTTATAAGTGTGCTGCTGGTTATTACTGCCCAAGTGCAGCACCCTGCACTTGTCAGTATTGAGACGCATTCTGTTTTTGTTAGCCCACCCCTGTAACCTATCCAAGTCTTGCTGCAGTCTTTCCCTCCCTACTAGTGTGCTCACCTTACCCCAAATTTTGGTATCATCAGCAAATTTAAACAGGTTGCTTTTCACCCCGTTGTCCAAATCGCTGATAAAGAGATTGAACAGCGCGGGCCCAAGGACAGAGCCTTGGAGGACTCCGCTGCCCACTTCTCCCCAGGTCCAATATGACCCATCCACCACCACCGTCTGAGTGCGACCCTTCAGCCAATCTGCAATCCATCTGACTGTGTAGGCATCAATGCCACAGTCACCCAATTTCTTAATGAGGATGGGGTGGGAGATGGTGTCAAAAGCCTTGCTGAAGTCCAGAAAGAAAGTCCAGAAAGTGTGTGTGTGTCTGGGGGGTGGGGGCGATGTCTCCTCAGAAGGGTGATCCAAAAAACTCTCCGGCTGAGCATGGAGCTCTGCAGAGGTAGCCAACAGGAAACATGAAGCACAGGGGTTCCCCTGTAACTTCATTTTTCCCTGGAGCTTATGTACCTAAGTCAGAGCTGCAGGCAGCTACCTTCACCCATTTGGGATCCAGAGCCTGAAATTCCCCTAAGGCAGGCACCAGCATCTGTTAAAAAAAATTAGACTGGGCTCACAATACTGTGTAAAGAACATCTACAAAGGTGGTGATAGTAGTGCTGCTGCCACAGGTAGCCACCTTGTTTTTTTAATGTTAAGAGCATTCATCCTGGAAGTGAGACACCAATTAAAGGACTTTCTCAGCTTAAGGGGGTTGGAACCGAACTCTCCCTTCATTCAAGAGACTGTCCTTATCATCAGTCCCTCCTGCTGAAGCACTGAATAACTGAACACTCTCTGGCCACATGAATGTCACTTTATCAAGAATTATAATTCTGTATCTTAGAGCAGTGGTGTCAAACATACAGCTCACAGCAGTGGATCCAGCCTGCAAAAGTATCATTTAGTTGAGGGCTGGTCAACTGGCAGCCTGTGGGCCCATATGCACCCCAGAGGCTGTTCCCCTCTCCATTTTTTCCTACTACAGCAGCCAGGTGGGTTAGACTGCCCAAGCTGTGCAGGGGCCAAAAGGGAGCCCACCCACACTGCAGATTAGTGGTGTGCATGGCTGGCAGAGTGTGTCAGGCTGTGCATGAGGTGGAGTGAGGGCTGCCCAGCTCCCCCTTACTCCCTCCCAGCCATGCAGGGGGAGCCGGGTGGCTTGGGCTATGAAGCTTCCCATACCATGTGCACAGGAGGGGGGTGCTGGGCAGCCCACATAATGCACAAGAGCCAAGGGGCACACCAAAGCAGCATGCAGCCCCTGGGCCTGTTGCCTGTGTGTCCTGTGGTCCCGTCCTGATTTAGCCTAATCTAAGGGCTTCTAGAGGGGTAGGGAATTCAAGGGCAGGACCCACTGCCAAAATCCAGGGTACAGAGCTCCACTGAGGACGTGTTTCAGTAGAAGGAGGTGAGTGATAGAGATGTTAACCCCTGTGACTCCAGATTCAGTTCCTAAGGAGCTCTACAGTCCAGATACACGGGGGTGGGAAATCAGGTTGAATTGGTACCCCTGCTTACGTGTTGAAGCACTCGCCTGGAAAGACAGAAATTTGTTTCTAGTCTTTGCACTGCTGTATATGCATTTTATATAAACTGAAACATAAGAGAATTCTATCATAGAGTACTTATAATCCAGTGGTTAAAGGCATTCCTTTGGAAGTTGTTATAAAGGGGACGGCAATCAATGGTCTGTGTCCACATAGGGATAGGCCAGTAAATAATGGGCTAAATTTGCAAAAATGGAGATTTAGAAATATTTTGCCAATATCCAACCTGTGAATGTGGGTTAGCAATAGGGCAAACTACCTGCAGATGTTGTAAATTCTCCATCCTTGAAAGTTTTCAAGTGCAGGTTAGCCAAACACTTGGCTGGGATAGTTGAGACAGGGATGATTCTGTTTAAACTGGAGGTTGGACTGGAAGATGTCTTCAGGTACTTTACAGTCCTATTTTCTACATTTCTAAGGATGAAATTTGACAGAAAATGATTATGGCCCAAATATGCATAAGTTCCAATTAAGTTTGGATACCTTATTTTGCCTATAATCAGAAAGATCTACAGCCCAATTTTTCAGAGGACTTGGCATTATATAAACACTTTAAAGGTATTAAATTAATAACAGAACATCCTGGAGTACTAAGTTTGTTTCCTTCTCCATTTGCAAAATGGGAAAATACCAAGGCAAACTGACTTTCCCTAAAACACACCCCTTTACTCTGATCCACACTGAAGGGTAACATCAAAGGGCATCCTTGAGCATGATCCTTCAGCGGTGCCCACCCCACAGAAGCCTGCACTCCTGTTTAAAGCTGTCTTACTTTTGATAGTAACTTGTCTTACTATCAGAGCAGCTGAGCACCCACAGCTTCAACTGACTGTAATTGCACTTGCAAGTATTCACTACTTCACCAGACACAACTGTAGCTCCAAGTACCTGAAGCTGGTTTCATAGTTTCATAGTTTCTAGGGTCGGAAGGGACCTGAGTAGATCATCTAATCCGACCCCCTGCCATGGCAGGAAAGAGTACTGGGGTCAAATCACCCCAGCAAGGTGTTCATCTAACCTCCTCTTAAAAACCCCCAGGGTAGGAGTCTGCACCACTTCTCTTGGAAGTTGGTTCCAGATCTTAGCCGCCCTAACCATGAAGTAGCGCCTCCTGATATCTAGCCTAAACCTACCCTCTGCCAGCTTGTGACCATTATTCCTGGTCACTCCTGGCGGTGCCCGGGGGAACAGGGACTCTCCCAATGCCTGCTGATCCCCCCTGATTAGTTTATAACAGGCCACAAGATCCCCCCTCAGGCTTCTCTTTTGGAGGCTGAACAGGTTCAGGTCCTGTAGCCTCTCCTTATAGGGCCTGCCCTG
>NW_017729006.1:54363304-54373794 GCF_001723915.1 Gavialis gangeticus | reverse complement strand
GTTTTGTCGTCTGGTGTGACGACCAAGTTTCCCAACGCATCCTGCAGGGGCCCCACATTACCTGGGACTTTCTTTTTACCCCCTATGTATTTAAAGGACTTCTTATTGTCCTTAATCTGGGAAGCTAGTCCTAATTCCATCTCTGCCTTGGCCTTCCTGACTGCCCCCCTACATCCCTGAACGACTGCAGTATAGTCATCCCTGGTGATGACCCCTTCTTTCCATTGGGTGTACGCCTCCCTTTTAGCAAGGAGACATTCCCAGATGCTTTTGGTGAGCCATGGAGGCTTGTGTGCCCTCCTCCTCCCTTTGATCCTCATTGGGATTACCTTCCTTTGGAGGATTGTTTCCTTAAGGAGTGACCACTCTCCTTGGACACCTGTCTCCCCTCCCCTCTGGGACCTCAGTGCTTCCCCAACTATCCTCCTTAGCTCGTTGAAGTTTGCCCTCCTGAAATCTAGGGCTGCTGCCTTACTACAGGCCTTTGCCACCTTGTGCTGGATGAATTCCAGCAGGCGATGATCACTGTTGCCCAGGTGATCACTGGTTGCCCAGGGGATGAGGAAAGCAGTTAGTGGCTACCTATACAGCATCCTATGGGAAAAGTCTGCAGCATACTAACAAAAAAATAGTTTTCCTCAAAATACCATTCTCCTCCCTGACCCATCACTGTCACCAACATAATCAACTGGGTATGGTCCTGCTTGGAGAAAAGCTTTTGCGAAAGTTACTGTGATATACTGTACCAAAGTCCACACCAAAACCTCTTCAAAACCAAGGTTTCTGGTATGCAATTAAAAAAAAATAAAGAGTGAAAGAAAAACAAACAAAATAAAACAAACACCCTCAACCCTGTATAATCCCCTGGTCTTAATTTCACTGCCAGATTTCAAAGGACAGCTGAAAAACAGGTGTTGGAACTACTTATAAGAGGTACAAAAGTGTGGAACCAATCTTTTCAGCAGGTGTGTCACAATTAGGCCCTGTCTCTCTCCACGTGCTAAATCAGATCCCCTTCATCTGCTCTCTCTGTTGCTCTGCTTTTTGTACCCTGTGCTCCCTGTCCAAACTACCACCATGTCACTCATCCCATTTCTGCTAGGTACCACATGCAGAGGCTGCTGGGGCCACTTGAGGGCACATGTGCTCCAAGCTGGCTACCCCTGGTATAACATATTTAAATACAGAAATTGCTGCTAGGTCCCCGTTACATTTACCTATCCATGCATATGCACACACACACTATGCAACTACCCAACAACTAGAGCACCACTTAGTCTGTTCACTGCATTCAGTCACCAGCATGCCATGGGTGGGGCGGGGCCTATAGGTTTTCATGCCATTTAAAGCACCCTGATGCAGAGGCACAGAAGCACCCATCCACCCCCTGGGGGGGAACCAGCAATAAAATCTGACAGTAGATGCACTGTATCTATACCTCACCTTCTCCCCTGCAACCTGCAACTGGGGGGGTGGAAATCTCTGGCTGAAAGACGATCATCATCAGCTCAGGACCCATCCCTAAGCTGAGGTCGAGATCCTCCTCCAAGGCACCGCCTGCTGATGACTGCACACGTGCACACAAAATAACTGAAGCACACACTTGCTAGGAACCCATAAGTTTACTGTTACAGCCTTGTGTTTACACCAGACATTGGGGAAAAAAAGAGAAGAAGCCACAGGGGCTGTCGCTGGTCCCCGCTGCAGGCTTCAAAGGCTCCTTCCCCCATCTCGGGGGGGCCCGGCCTCCAGCTGCCACCTGCTCCCTCCCCGGGGAGGACCCGGCCCCACTCGCAGCTAAGGGCCGCGGGCGCTAGAGCTGGCGCTGCTTGTGGCGGGGGGTGGTCTTGCAGTAGACAAAGAGGCGGCCGTTCCGCCGCACGATGAAGCAGTCCTTGCAGCGCCTCCGCAGCACCACCTTCGCCTTCATGCCCGCGCTGGGCGCCGGGAGGGGCGGGAGAGGCGCGGCCGCCAGCAGCGGGCGCGGCGCCGCGCCCACAGCCACCGGGGCCCACATGGGCAGGCCGGACCGGGACAGGGCTAGGGCCGCCACCGACAGGCGCCGTACGAGCAGCGCCGCCATGGTCGCCCTGCGCAGAAGAAAAATGACCGACGGTTAAAGGGCGGGGGTGGCGCCATCACCCGCTGCTACCAGCCCCAAACCCCTTCCCTCCCTCCCTCCGCACCCACAGACACCTCTGGTAGCCGCGCCGGTAACTAAGATGGCGGTCGGAACGCGCCGGGAGCTGCCGTAACGCCCGCGCATGCGCAGAATCCTGCCTGTGCACAAGGCCGCCCTGGGCGAGGAGGCGGAACCCACAGCGAAGCTGGGTCTGGGCTGGAGGGTTACTCGCCTTTCTCCGCCCCCTGTGTGTGGGTGTGTTTTAAAGGCTGCTGCGCGTGCTTAACAGTGCGGCCGTTGTGGGTCACGTGGCCGTGCCAAGATGGCGGCGCCCAGCTCGACCTTCCGCCTGCTGGCGCGGTTGGGCTGCTGGGTCCCGGGCCGGGCGTGGTGCCGCGGTTATGGCGCGCAGGTGTCCGCCACTGGCGAGCTGGTGACGCACACGGGGCAGGTGATGTGTGCGCCAGGACTGAGGCGAGAGTGCTGGCACTGTAGGCTCGGGCTCCCCGATTCCCTGATGGAGCAGCCGGGGTGGTGGAGGACTAGGTGGCCCTGCAGGCCTGGGCCCTGTGCGGTGTTTCCTGCCGACGCTCTGCCTATGCGGGTTCCCGTACCTTTTCATTTACACGTGCCCCATGTGCGGCCCCACCATGTCTGGGGTCTTCTGGTAAATCCCTTGCCCTAGCCAAACATCTCTCTGACCAGAAAGGAGGCTCTGGCTGGGAGGGCCCCTAGGGACTGCAGCATCACTTTTCTGTCACTTGACCATTCGTGTCTCCAAGCAGAGTTTTACTGGGCAGCATCCCGTGGCTCCTTGGACTCTTTCAAGGGCCACTGGGCACTGTCCAGTGTGCTTGGTGTCACCTTTCTGTGCTCTTGTTTTTAACCTGTGGTCTTTACTCCCATCCCTGCTTTGTTCTTTGTTGTTCCAAGTAATCAGTTGACGCACATACACTAGTCTCTGTTAATTGGGGTAGAGGGGGAGAGGAAATGTTGCTCTGGAGGCCTAAGGTCTGTGTCCCCAATATGTGTCAAGTAGGCCCACGTTCCTATCTATCATTATTCACTAAGCCCCACTTTTTTTTTTACTGTGAAGTTTTAACGGGGTCAGTGCTTTGGTGCCCTCTTGAACAGAGAACCTCCAAAGTTACTTATCTGGGAGCAAGGAATTCAAGGCATATACGGGGTGGCAGGCTGTTCTGTAAGGAATGGTTCTGGAAAGCCCGTAGTAGACTAACAGGCAAGCAGTTCAACACAAGATCTTGGTGCAAGGTGGCAAAATGGGCTAATGGTTCCTAATGTATAATTAAGCTGCAGCTTATTTGGTATTTCAGGTATATGATGAACAGGACTACAGAAAAGCTCGTTTCGTGACACGGCAGAAGGAGGTAAAATACACTGTAGCTAGGCGCTGCCAGAGTTGATTTTAAATTTCCTGGTAATACGTTAAGTTTTGGTTTTATTTAAACATGTTTTTAAATTGTAAAGACTTTTCATTCTGTTAGAGTAAATATGGTAGACTTATTTTTGTGTTGCATGGGAACAAATAGCTTGTGCAAAGATTGTTGCTCTGTACTTTGCTGTTAATGATATCTGATGGCTTATAACTTCTGATCCACAGCTTTGATCCAAGAACTTCTGCATACATGGATCAATGCAGAACAGCTCTTCCTAAATAACTTCACGTGTAGACCAACATTTGGCTGCAATGATTCTACTTTGGGCAGGGGGTTGGACTAGATGACCCCTGAGGTCCCTTCCAGCCCTAATTTTATATAGTTCTGCGATTCAGATATAGTTATTCCCTGTATAACAGAGAAGTGCATAGCAGTATGAGAGTCCAAATTTCAGTTAATATCAATGCATTTTTTTTTTATTCAACTGAAATCAAATTCTGACAAGTTATTTCTGGAGAGGCATGTAATAATATTCAAGGGTAATATGACATAATATTTGATAATTGCATTATGATGGAGACTCCTTGTCCCTCCTGTGCCTAAATATTGTACAGTAAAATCCCTGTCATCTGGGATTTTACTAACCGGCATTTCTAGCGACTGGAATTTCGAGCCGGGGTTGGGGGGGAGAGGAAACTTGCGGCCGCTGCTGCTGCCACCTACCGCGCTGCACTGCCACCATTCCTGCTCCGCATTGGGGTGGAAACCCTGTGCCCTCAGGTAACTGGAATTTTTACATCATCAGAACCCTCCATTCCCCACTTGTGCTGGATATCAGGGATTTTATTGTACAAACAGGTGGTGAGATAACACATTACCACAAGCAATTTGAAACATGGTTTATGTCATGCAGAGGCTTGGTATGCGTGACTAAGAAATGAAGCAAAAAAAATTATGCTGCAAGTGAACCTGGATAAAAAATTGCTGGTGGTAAATGGCACATTAAGTCAGGGATCTCATGTAACAGTAAACAACACAAATTTTAAGCAAGGGACCCACTTCAACTATTTATGTTCTGTCATAGCACAGGATGGTAACACACAGGAATTAAAGGAAGAATGGAAGCAGGAAATAGAACCTATTTTGCACTGCACAAGCTTCTATCATCCAAGCACATCCCAAGGAAAAGTTTCATGTCTAAAAACATAATTGGACCATGTATAAACTTTGGCAGTCAAAGCAAGGTTCTCTCACAAGCAAACAAGATACTACGGGATTCTTCTGGGGAAAAAAAAATTCCCCCCGTATTTCTTGGTGTACAGTATGATCCTATAACACAAAAATGATACATAAGAACCAAGAATGCGTTCTGTCAATTTTACATAGCTCTAATCCTGACATACAAAATCACAGCACAATGACTACAGGGGTTGGGCAGTATCGAAAGAATGGAAGTTATTTGGACACCAAAGAAAGTTTCCTTGGGTACCGGAGTGGAGAAAGCTGCCTGGACACCCAAGACAAAGATGGCTAGATTATGTAGTCAGACCAACAGAAATTAAATGTGCCGCTTTACTCAGCCTTGGTGAGGCCGTAGCTGGAGTACTGTGTCCAGTTCTGGGCTCCACACTTTAGGAAGGATGTGGATAAGCTTAAGAGAGTCCAGAGGAGAGTTACACACACAATCAGAGGTCAAGAGAGCAGGCCTTATGAGGAGAGGCTGAGAGGCATGGGACTCTTCAGCTTAGAAAAGCATAGGCTCAGGGGGAACTTGGTGGCAGCCTACAAGTACATAAGGGGTTTGCATCAGGATCTGGGAGAACATCTGTTCACCCAGGCACCCCAAGGGAAGATGAGGTCCAGCGTCACAAACTGCTGGAAGACCGTTTTAGACTGGATGTAAGGAAAAACTTCTTTGCTGTCTGAGTCTCCAGAGTAGACGAGTGGAATAGACTCCCCCTAGAGGTGATGCAAGCACCTACTCTAGACACATTCAAGAAGTGTTTGGATGATTATCTTTCTGGGGTCATTTGACCCCAGCTGACTTCCTGCCCTTTGGGTGTGGGGGCGGGGGGGCTAGACCTGATGATCTCATGAGGTCCCTTCCAGCCCTAATGTCTATGAAATCTATTAAATGACTGGAGCAAACTAGCTTATACTCTGCAGCCTGCAATCTTTCTCTTGTAAGAAAGTATAAAGACAGTCTTTACAAAATTACTATTTTTTTTTAATACAACCTTAGTTACGTGTTCATTTATAGTGCTCGAATCAACAGTTGTATATGAAATATAAGTATAATAACTTGGGTGTTATGCTTCTTCTGTAATGCCTGATGATAGTAAAAACAATTTAAGCTGTCACTTAGGAAGTTTTTAAATTATGGCATGCCTCATGCTTCAATTCAGCAAAACAGTTAAAACACAAGGGTAACTTCAAGCCCGTGCGTGGTAGTGGTATTAGGCCCTGATTCTGTAAGCATACATATTACTTGCGTGAGTAGGCCTCACTTTTTTTTTAGTTAAACATGTAGGTGAAGGCAGCGATTATTAATATATCGTACAGTTTTCTTTTATACTTTTACTGTTCTACAATTAAATATGCAAGTATTTGGTTAATGTAGGCAAGACCTAATTTTCATTTACTTCTAATTGGCCAAATACAAGTATGACTTCTAATTTACAAATATGAAATATTCATTAAAAATATGCCTTAGTACCCCCAATCTTGAGGAAAGCAAATATACTTTCTAGAGATTACTTGAAGATATATGGCATGAAAAGTACAGAATCATTATACCACTCTAACAGATTTGGCTGGGATTTTCAACATAGCCTAAGGGAGGCTTTCATTTCTGCCTTAGAAAATCTTTTCTGTAATCCCCATGTGAACTAGCTTGAGATGCAGTAGTTTACTGTTAAAAGACATCTGTCTTGGGAATATCCTCTTAAATGTATAGGATGTGGGTACTTAGGGAATTAAATAGCCCTTCGAATTTGTGAACAGAAGCGAACATGAAGAGCATGTTCTAGTTAAATGCTCAGTCATGCCAAGTTTGAAGATACAAGTGCAATGTTACCATCGCCCTTTTGGCATAGATTTTGACATTAAATGGATTAATTACATGTAATGGGGTCACTTTGGTAAGCAGAAAATCCTGACATGGGGAGGGTGGTTATTCCTTCTAGCCCATTTCTTTTGCTGTCATTTGTATGTTATTAGAAGCTGTGAAGTTGACTTTCAACATTTTCATGGTTAGTTTTAGAGGCAAGGCTCTTAGTTAAATGTATGTAGCCATAATAAGGTGTGAACAGGTGAGCAGAAGCACGGAGTAGCAATGTGTAACCACTATTAATAAGGTGGGAAAGCTAAGAACAAACTTCCCGTATGTGAAATAGCCAAAATCCATTTAAGTAGTACAGTCAGTATTGAAATTGGTAGAATTTTGGAAAATGACTGTTGTCATTTGCAGGGTTTAAATGGTGTTTTAAATAGCTTGTACTATATGGTATGGTATTATCTTCAAGTAGGTTTCCCTAGGATGTTGGTCACAGTGTAGCATTTTATATTATGATACACTTACACAATTTTTTGTCATAATGGTCCTCCTTCCCAATGTAACAAAATTAGATTAAAATTTGAGAGAAGCTTAATTTTTGCATAGGTTTGAGATGTTTCTCATTTGTAGATCAGTTTTAAGGACAAGTCATGCTAATGCTTTTTAATTTTTCTGTTGTATGTGCGTGCGTGCACCTGTATTCAGTCTTTTTTTTCCTTCATACTTTATTACATTAGAAATTGATTGGTTGGGAAACTAGTAAATCATGGTATGTCAGAAACTAAGAATGAATATCTGCAAGTCAGGGAAAGTGAATCTTTCACTCTGTTCAGGATTGGTGTGACATTATTACCTGGAGGGTACCATGTCTAGGTTTCAGCACTGCACTTGAAGAAAGATGTGGATAAATTGGAAGGACTCCAGTGGAATGTGGTGAAAATGATTAGACATCTAGAATACGTGAATTGTGAGAGAGAGTTGGAAGAACTGGGATTATTTAGTCTGTAAAATACAAGAATTAAGGTAGGGGTAAGATTTTTCTAGCTGTCTTCAAATACATGTAGGGTGGTTAAAAAGAAAATGGTAATAGACTATTCTGTATGGCTGCAGGAGATAGGACAAGAAGTAACGGTCTGAAAGTACAAAAACAGGAAATTCAGGTTGGATACAAGGAAGAACTTTCTTAATATGGGGGTGGTTGAACATTGAAACAGATTACCTCGAGTAGTTGTACAGTCTCTATCTTCAGACATTTTGAGGAGCAGGTTGAATAAATGGTTGGCTGGAATGATTTACTTGGGAAGAATCCTCCTTTGAGCAGGAGGTTGGACTAGGTGACTTCCTGAGTCTAGCCCTGTCTTCATCATTTCAAGTGGAACAAATTTGGAAAGGCAGTCACACTGTCAGAAACTGTTTTTTAAACTTAGTCTTGGCTAATAACATTTGGAAAAAGGAAATCTTATTAAAATATTAAAACACCATTGTTCCTTGACATACAGGGTTGGAGCCCTCAAAAACAGTTCCAAGACTTGCCAGAACTAGCCACCTTGAAACTAGGGAAGCCACAGACTTGATATTTGTAAGAGAGTGAAAACCATTTTAAAACTTTTAAAAACATTAAGAATGTCAGTAATTGAGAAGGGCTTCATTTTACTTAGTTATAAAAGAGTGGCATGTTTTTACCCCAAGTTGAATTTAATTTTCTCGGTTTGGACCTTCATTATAAAGATGAAAATTGAATGCCCATACAGCAGGATTGAATTTGAATGTCTGTACAGCTGGATTGTTTTCTGTGACCCTCTTATTTGGTGCAAATTAGAGTGTATATTCATACTAGCAAATTGCCTGTCAAGAATAAATGGTGGGGGGAGGAACCAGAGTCCCGTGTCGTCCCCCCCCCTCATCCGGGCCCATTTCCTCCCTTCCCCTCCTCTGCCCCTGCCATTTGGGGTTCGGCCCTGCTCCCCACCCCTGCTCTGCCACCTTGGGCCTGGGCCCACTCTGCCCCTCCTCCATCCCACCCCTGCCCGGCTGAGTCAGGCAGAGTCAGACAATCAATCAGTGTGTGAATAAAGCATTATGGACAGACAGACTAAGGCTTTTATAATATTAGAATACAGGTCGAGGTACCAGGAAATAAACTTGATGCAATACATTTTGGGGTTTGGCCAGTGCTTGGAATCTTGTTGGGAATGTCTTTCAGCATTTGTGTGGTGTTGAAGCTTTCCATCCCAAAATACCATGAATAATACCATAACTATTTTCTAGCATGGTGGTTTCTAATGATGAGGTGTTTGTGTTTGCCACACTTATCAGATGAGTCTAAATAAGATGTGTGACTGTTCAAAGAGTCAGGAAGGTGCTAGTGATTTTTTTACCTAGAACAGCTCTTTTCTGGGCAGCCCCCTTCTCCTTCACTACAATGAGATGGAACACAGCATTTGGTATAGAGCATACTCAGTACAGTAGAAGAATAGAACTAAGCTAAAAAGGAATGATTACTTTCTGAATTAGGATAACCACTTCTTCCACTGTAGAAGCAATGCCTGTCATTCTACTCATGTCTGCTACCATCTCCAAAAGGAAGCAAGTTGCTAGTTAAGTACTTCTACTGTTCCTGGTGTGTTCAAGTCAGTGGTCATTCTCTGCTACAGCCAGAGTGAGGCTGGGAAATTTGTCCTTGTCTTGAACTGATAGGTCAGAAATTGTCCAGTGAGGAAACAAATCCTGGTAAACTGATACATATCTAAGCTGTGGGGGGATGTGGGCACGCTAGAAGGGAGGAATAGGCTGCAGTCAGACCTAGACAGGTTACAGGGGTGGGCAGATGAGAATAAGATGGGATTCAACACTGACAAGTGCAAGGTGTTGCACCTGGAGAGGAAGAACCAGCACCATGCCTACAGGCTGGAGAACTCCCTTCTCATCAGTGCAGAGGCAGAAAAGGATTTTGGAGTCATCATTGATGCCAAGATGAACATGGGCCGGCAGTGTGGGGATGCAGTCAGGAAGGCCAAACACACCTTGTCATGCATCCACAGATGCATCTCAAGCAGGTCCAAGGAGGTGATCCTCCCCCTCTATGCAGCACTCGTAAGGCCGCAGCTGGAGTATTGCGTCCAGTTCTGGGCGTCGCGCTTCAAGAGGGATGTGGACAACGTGGAGAGGGTCCAGAGGAGGGGCACTCATGTGGGCAGGGGGCAGCAGGGCAGGCCCTATGAGGAGAGGCTCAGGGACCTGAACCTGTTCAGCCTCCACAAGAGAAGGCTGAGGGGGGGATCTAGTGGCCTGTTACAAACTAGTCGGAGGGGACCAGCAGGCATTGGGGGAGTCCCTGTTCCCCCGACTAGTGACTAGAAATAGTGGTCACAAGCTGGCAGAGGGTAAATTCTGACTAGACATCAGGAGGTGCTACTTCACTGTCAGGGCAGCTAGGATCTGGAACCAACTTCCAAGCGAAGTGGTGCTGGCTCCTACGCTAGGGGTCTTTAAGACAAGGGGTCGTTTGACCCCAGTACTCTTTCCTGCCATGGCAGGGGGTTGGACTTGATGATCTGCTCAGGTCCCTTCAGACCCTACTAACTATGAAACTATGATACCATCTGGTCATAAATTTCATATACAGCACCTGTGCTCCCGATCTGACTGCTCGATAGTCTAGGTGTTTTTTGCCTTTTTCAGTTTCACTTTTATCTCCTAATCTGAGGTCCTTTTGCTATGCATTTCTCTCATAGCTCATTTACTTGGGGTGCTGAGCACTTACGCTGCTGACAGACATGGTGGGAAACCCCCCCCCAAAACCACACTTTACTGGAAAACTCAGCACATTAGTTCCACCTGGCTCTGCAGCGTCTATATAGATTGGGTGCTTTTATCTACTAGTTGATTCAATCAGCTATTAGATAAAAGTGCCAAC
>NW_017729006.1:54358402-54363098 GCF_001723915.1 Gavialis gangeticus | reverse complement strand
CCCCCCCCCCCCCCCCCCATACACGCACACTAAAGCACCCAATCTATACAGATGTTGAGTAAGCCAGGTCCAACTAACACGCTGCCTCTTCTGGGAATGCACTGGGCTCAGTGTGGGGGCATGCAGAGTTTTTAAAGCGCTGTTTTTTGTTTTCTTTTTCCATGTCTGCAAGCAGCTATACCTACTAAATTCTTCCTCCTAGAACCATTATAAACAAGGCAAGTCAGTTGCCTCAGTTTGGCTTTTCAGCAGCCAGCTGAAAGTGAAAACAAATTGAAAAGCTCAGTTATAGAAATGTAATGAATAGTAACTGAATTTCCACAGGAACTTGCAGCATGGTCAGAGGAAAAAGCCAAGGACATCTTATCCATAGATAGAATAGAAAAGAAATACTGATTTCAAGAATCTCTTCTTTGATAGCTTTGACCTTTCCATGAGGATAGATTCATTCCTAAATGTAAATTGAAAATTGGAATATATTTAGGTTAAGGCATGTAGACTTTGAGGTCTCCTCCTGTATTTGAAGTACAGATTTTTTTGTACAGGTTTTTTATACTGTAGTTGAAAGTTAAAATGTTTAATGGTTACAAACCAAACAAAATACTTATTTTTAGAGGTGCACCAATATATCGGTTGCGTATCAGATTGGTACTGATAAAAGTAAAATTAACATTATCACCCATTGGCTTTTTTTGGCCGATGTAGCCAATAACGTCACTGATGAATGCTGCGTGTGTGTGGCCAGGAATGCAGCCCGGCAGCTTGGAGAGCAGTTTCCAGCCGGTAAGTCTGTGGTGTGGAAGGGGCATGGGGGGGAAGGCCCATGGCTCTCTCAGCTCTGGGGTTGCATTCACTGCCATGGCTGGGCAGTGGCTACCCCTGCCCCTGTTCCACTCCCTCCCTTGCTGTGGGGGGCCTCAATCTTCCCTCCCCCCAGGCCCCTCTGCCCCCACAGACTTACCAGCAGGGTGCTGCTCTCCAAGTTGCTGGGCTGCATTCCTGTAAATTGGCCTTTGGATCAGTATCGGCTGATTATAGCTGGTTAATAATCAGCTATCAGTATCAGCTAAGAAGATCTTTATCGGTGCACCTTTTGTTATTTTGCTAAAGAAAGATTCCAAGTCCAAGTGCAAACCAAGAATAAAATAATTTAAATTAAGGCTTCCTCGAGTTTCAGTCTCTTGGAGGTTCTCTTCTCCAGTAGGCCTTTTGGAGCAACAGTGGATTTGTCAACAAAACATTTGAAGAAAATCTCAAATAAACTGTCCTCCCTAGGAAATATTTTGGGGTATGGAACTTTTAGAGAACATAGCTGTAAATTCTGGGTTTGGAAATTCAGTTTCACAAAGCTGAATTGCAAAGCAGGACTATCTCCCCTTTCTAAATGTTAACGCAATATGGTGGCTGATTTGTTGAGTATTTTACAGTCATGGTAAACTGTATTCCTGAGGTGAACCGTTAACATGACATCATGTTTACGTAGGTTCTAACTAGGATGTTAACATTTGTGTTAGCAAGTCTGTTTATACCTCTAGGCTTATTGAAGTAATAGGAAATTGAAAATACAGAGAGGAAAAAGGGTTAGTAATCAGATGTACATGTAAATCCATGTGTTCAAATTACTTCTGTGAACAAGTAACATTAACTTCATCATTCACTGATATCAGTAATACTGCAAGGGAATTCATTGTACCTCTTAATTGAAAACAAGATAAGGAGTTGTAAAACCACTAAACAGTTTTAAAAAACCTATTAGAATTTTTTAGGCTATTTTAAAAATCCTATTAATATAGAATGGCAGACTTGATTGTCAAACAACTGTGCAGCTAAATGAAGATAAATATCAATTAACTTCAGATCCATTTTTAAATTTTAAGACATTTCTTTAGCCAAAAAGAAAAATTGCAAGAAACCCGTGCAGATTCAGTCTAGGGTTACTTCTAGCATCAAAAACTCAGATTTTTGCCTCTTTCAGCTGAGCATCTGCAGACTCTTTAGTACAGCCTAACAGTTCTTAACCTTAAGACTGGCTAGTCTAGACATAGACAGTATTTTATTTTGTAAGTTGCTACTTGAATTAAAGATGAGATGTATTTTTGAAAAGCCTAGGACAGGCAATGGCATTGTCTATTTTAGACACCACATTTCAGAGCAAGTTGTTGTTAAGTTTCGCCAGTGTTTTTTAGAAGTAACTTCATATGATTTGGTAGACTAAAATGTAGTCAGTTTAAGTGGCTTAATTTAAGTGAGACCTGACTGCTCAGCATTGGAAAACTTAAGTCACATGCTCTGTTTCAGCAGAGCACTTGAGCTTAACTAACATCACCTGTGTTCAGAGACATGCTTGCTGAATTATAATCTGATATGTGCTTAACTCTGGATTTAGAAACCTAATTTTATGTTTTTATTTTCAGAATCTTAGGGTTTTTTAGTCTAAACTGCTCAGTGCCTTCATAAGAAATTTCTTTATCAGTCAGAGATGACAAAATGTGCAAGTCAGTTACATAATTTATATTACCCAAGTCAACTTAATATATGCTGTTGTGAAATAATAGAGAATCTCAGCTAGACTTGAAAGTGGCTAACAGAATAAATGGTTAAAATACTAATTTTCTTAAAAATATTTTGGGTGTGATGTAGAGTCACCTATTTCTGATGATTAAAAATGGAAGTGTGTGAACCAGATGGAGACTTGAAGAAGTGACTGGCGAAGATGGGAAGGCAGGCAGTCCTTTGCCATGTGTTCTGTAAAGGAGGAAAGCCCTAGGTTTCAGTCTGACTCCTTTATTTTCCAGTCTAGGAGGGCTTAGTTGGTTTCTTGGTCTTAACTATGTAAACAAATAAGTACATAGTATCCTAGGTTGCAAAGCAGCCAAATATGAATGATATGGGACCCCCTGTATCATTTAAGTATTTACCATGTTATAGTATTTCATGTTAGCATCCATGGCAGCATACTAAGTAATATTCTTTGGCATGCATTATAAATATGGGTCTTCTAAACTCAAGGAGGAAGCCACTCGATTTCATGGGCAGACCCTGGGGCCAGTCACTATTTTCATGGGCTGAGTGTGGCAGGGTCCCCCCTACGCCTCTGGTCAAGGGGTCCTGGCACTTCCGCCCCTCTCCGCAGGCTGCCAGATAGCCCAAAACATCAGTCTGAGTACTCTGATTAAGCCCGAGGAAGCAATTAATCCACACATTATTAAGCATGAATTAATGCCTTCTTCAGGCTTAAAATCAGGGTAATTAAGCCACAATTCTGGGCCGTCCCCAAGCGAGCAGGCTGTACAAGCAGCTGCAGAAAGATCCCAGGCTGGCAGAGCTCTGACCTGGCTTGTTGCCAGCAGCAGGTGCGCATGCATGCACAGTGAGCTGGGTTGGGCACCACAGGAGCTGGTGCAGCCTCTTGGCTGCCTACCACAGTTGGCTCGGGACCTTGCTGCAGCTGCTTGTGCAGTCTCCTGCTGTGAGCAGCCCTGTGACCCCTTCCCCCCCCCAGTTTGCTTGCTTTTTTGCAGTGAGTCTGTTGTTTATCATGGAACGTGCTCTAATTTGTGATTTCAGTGAAAACCACACAACTGCAAATTTGGTAGGACCCTCATTATAAATACTGGAAGTGAGAAACTTCATTGGTAGGAAGTGCAAAGATTGAGCTACCATGTAGTCTTAAATCTGTTTCCTTGCTCAATGTGGTCTAATGTTTAATGATTTGATCACATTTTTCCTTAGACCATCCTTCCTTAGGCCTTTGTTATTGTGTAGACTGAATTGTGAATTAAGCAGATGTTTGTGTGGTAAAGGGTATTATGTTAACTAAGGCAGTGAACTGGGGGTTGGGGAGAGATGGATTCTGTTTCTGCTCTTTTGAATTGGTGTCCTTCAGCACTTAGACTTCCCTCATTTCAGTCAACTGTGGTATGTCAGACCCCCTCCAGACATTAATTGTGAGACGGGTTCATGAGGAATGTTATCGTGGATCTCAAAAATGGTCATCCTGTGACTTGTGTGAGATGTCACAGTGCATGATTTTTAGGATCCAGGATAAAATTCCTTGGGTCCCATCCCACATTTGCCAGCGCACCTGGGATTGGACAGCTGCTTCTCAATCTCAGCTCCCCATGCGCCCAGATCTTCAAAGAGAGCCAGTCTCCAGTGTGTGACTGCCTACATGCCCTTTAAACTTGACAGTTAGGGAGCCCTGTGTGACTGTGTCAGAGACCGACTCCCCAGTGCTGGGCTTCCTATGTACTGGGAAATTTAAATGGCTTGGGTGCAGCCTGGCAGCATGGAGACTGTATCCCTGATGCAGGGCTTCCCATGTGCAGGGGCATCCCAGCACTGGGGAGTGGCTCACTTTCCAATTAAAGCACAGTAGGAACCAGCCACAAAGGTGTTTTACATTTAATGAGTAGCATGGCTAATTCACTATTTCTATCATGTGATAAATTGCTTGAACTGGTGACGTTACAGTTTGTGTGATAATTGTAAGGTGTGGGAGGGAGCAAAGGAATCGGGGTTTCTCCATTGCCCACTTTTATAATAGTTCCCAAACCTTGTATGCAAACTGAAATTTTGCCCAACTTCTGGATGTATGTCCAGAACCAATGGAGGTCCAAGATGCAGTTTGGTGTTGTGCAGTGTCTGTATCTTATGATCATTTGATTTTTTTTTTTTTTTTTTTTTTTTTTTTTTT
>NW_017729006.1:54353627-54358323 GCF_001723915.1 Gavialis gangeticus | reverse complement strand
GTTTTTTTTTTTTTTTTTTTAAATGCCATATTGAGTTTCCTGGAAAATTTGTTTAAAAATGAAAATTAATCACAGTTCTCTTTCACAAGCTGTTTAACTATCAACAAATCTGACCTAGATAATTGAATCTTCTTGAACGTGACTAGCACAATGAATTTTCCACAGTTGTACAAAATTTCAAGGTTTAAATTCTTTAGTACATTTTCTTCAAGATTTGTATAGCAGAGCTTTGTGAACTGCTTATTGCGCTTCAGAGTTCATATGAACGCTGCTTACCTGCTTTACATTGAGGATTCACAGTGATGAAAACTCATTTGTATATTTTGTATAATGTTTGCTATGATATGCAAACATACACACACAGCAAGTACTGCTTTTTAATATGAATTGCCCTGTTGTCTTGTGTGTGTATGTGTAATTTTATATGAAAAGACTATTCTGGCCTTTCTGGTGAAGACCATTAGTTCAAAGACTTATAAAGAAAATAAGTTCTCACTTGAGAAAAGGGCAAATCAGTTCATGTTGGCATTCTAAAGGGATGAGCGTATTCTTCATTGATAAAAAAGTTCATTTTAAGCTGCTGCTATAACTTCAAGCGTTCTTCCCTATTGCATGCTTTTTAATATATGAAATGCAATGGCCAGGTATTAAAGTTAGTAAGAACCACTTGCCACTATTCTCCAAGTAATATCCAAAAAAAATATGTCTGGTTTGACCTGCGTAATCAAACTTAAATGTAGTTTGCCAGCCGGCACACATTGCCTCTAGGCTTATGAGTTATCTGTTGCTGAATTTTCCTTTAGCTGATTTGAATTCTTAGCAATTAGTGGATGCACTCTGGTTTGAGGGTAGATATTGCTTCTTTTTTTGTTTAGAAATGCAATTAAGAGTCTAATTAGAGGTGTATGTCCTCAAAGAGAAGAGAGAGAGCATTTGAAATATATACAGTGGATTTAGGTGAGGTTGAACTAATGCATTTGAGACAAGCTCATACTTCAATGCACTTGAATACTTTTAAAGAGTTTGTTTGTTTTTTTGAGCCATTCTATTTCAGTAGGCGGTTTAAATGCTCTCCTCCTAAAGCCAAGGAACTTAACTGGTTTTGTGCAAATGAGAACATTAGAACGAAGAAAAAGTTAAAAGCACAACCTATATACCATCACCTGTAGCTATTTGTGCAGTAATTATTGATGCTACTTTTAAAGAGAAGATGCAGAATTGTTTTTTGAGGAAAGTAAAGTTGGTGATTATTGCTTTGTGTTATACTATAGTGCACTTTTGAAACTTTCTGTTGCAGGTGAATACAAGCTTTGCTATCGATTTGATAGCAGAACAACCTGTGAGTGAAGTTGAAAGCAGAGTGGTATCGTGCGATGGTGGTGGAGGAGCTTTGGGACATCCTAAAGTGTATATAAATTTGGTAATGAACTTTAACGTCTTTTGGCTATTCTGTAGCATATTTTACTTTTTGTAAGATCATCTTTTCTTTTTCTTTTCTTTTTTTTTTTGAGTGCTGTTTTAATGAGGTGAGAAGTGATTCTCTTAAATGATAGACTTATTTCTGTAGGGCCGCAGAGTGCTGCACACTTAAAATGGAAGATGTCTAAGGTGTTTCAGCAACAGTCTTAAATGGCTCAACATGATTCTGGCCCAAAACTTGTTGAAGTTGTTAGAAATTTTTCTGTTGGCTTAAATACAAATATTTAATAATGTCAGTAATAATGGTCACTGCTCTCCCACCATTAAGTTTTCTGACTAGTGGGAAGCCCTGTGGGCTGGATGCCGTGACACCGCAGGCTGGGATTTGAGCACTGCTGTATTAGATGTCGTTGCTGGCTAAAATCCCAGTGTGGACAAAGTGTGAATGTGCTGATTTCTCTTTTGAATTATCAGAATTATTTGCTAAGTTCCTGTCAGCAGCACCAGTGTAAATTTAATAAAGTTACTCTTTGAAGTAATTTTATGAGGTTGAACAGAGGTCCAGTTTGTAATGGGATATCTTTTAAGGTTGATGGTTGATATAAACAAAGAAATTCCTTAGCTTGACTTTTGATCCCAGTTCGGCAATTAAAAGATAGCAGAAATAACAATAAAAACATTGGAAACTGAGCATGTTTTACAGGTTGAGTATGAACTTCATATTGCCATTTTTGTTATTTTTTCAGAATAGCCTTGCACTTGAAATAAATTTCAAAATCATGCAAATTAGTTAATTTCAGAAGAAACTTGTTAGCTACACATTTCATTTTATAGAAAATTATAAAAATTGTTTTGTTTTGTTGGGTTTTTTTTGGACAGGATAAAGAAACGAAAACTGGGACATGTGGCTACTGCGGACTTCAGTTTAAACAGAAACATCATCACTGATAGATATTTGTGCATGCCCTGAAGAACTCTTATCAGGATTTCAAAGTTATCATAATAATAACAATAATAATAATAAAAAATTAAAGCTAAAAGTGAGTTCTTAATTTTGTGTTTTTTTAAAAAAAGAAAAAAACTACAACTTTGGAATTTTTGTTCTCAAAATTTGAAAAAACTATGTGCATCGGTGGTGAATAAACAGAATGACCTGGAAATATTAAGCTGTTTGTTCAAATAGTTAAGGTACTATTTTACTACTAATTCTTGGATATCCTATTATAAAAAGATCTTGGATTTGAAACTTGCAATACTCCATTTCTGATAGGTTAAATATAATGTTTCTATTCAAATCTGATTAGACATAAGCAGGTACCTGTTGTCTCTTGATGTTTCTCTCCTGGTTTTTTATGTTAATCCATTCATGTCTTGATTGGTATGGATTAGAACCTTAGAGGGAACATTGCACTGCAGAGTGGCTTAGTATCTAAACATCCCTGAGTTAGCCTCCAAGGTATCCTATACTATGCATGAAGAGAGGTAAAATGCCACAACGAGATTCAAAACCCTAGGGCCTTGGTTTAGGCAAAAGCCCATACTAGGTATGAAAGACTTGTTCCTCCCAGTTTGCTATAGCAGATCTCAAGTAGTCGGCCAGAAATATTTTTAGTTTAGGCAGAGGCATGTACCAATGTGAGACAGTCTCCTTTATTGTGGACAAAAGCCTGTCTGCTTTTCCTTTTGTTAGGAGCTAAATACTGGAGGATCAGTGGGAATTCGTAACCCAAGATATTTCTTTTCTTTGGCTCTAAGTATATTTTATGATTTGGTGGCAATAGAGCAGGGTTGAGCAATTATTTGGACCAGAGGGCCACTTAAGGAGTTTTGATGAGCTGTCACAGCCTGGGTCAGCACCTCTGGCCTTTCCCTTCTCCACCTTGGCCTGCAACAGCTCACCAAAATTGGCTAAGTGGCTGTCCCCTAGGGCCTGGCCTTACACTCTACCCTGTGATCCTGGGGTCTTCACTGAGACTGCTCCAGGGCAGGGTGTGCTGAGCCAAGCACATGGGATAGGGCTGTGGATGGGCAGGGAGCAGTGGGAAGGGTGGCTGGGACTGGGGCCCTGGACAGTGCAGCAGTCTGCTCCTACTACGTTTCTGTCAGCTCCCATCATGGATGTGCAGGCAGCAGATTGTCAACCCTGGGGCCCAGCCCTGTGCTGTCACTGCCCCATGATCCCAGCTGCACCCACCCATCCCGCTGCCAGATGGTGATCTCTGCCTGCCCGTGGCCCCATGCCATTTGCCTGGCTGAATGCGCTCTGTCCACGCAGGTCCCAGGCCGTTTTCCATAAAGACCCCACCTGCGCACTCTGTCTGGCACCCACGCAGTGGGTTTGGGATGGATGGGCTGGGGTCTCTGGGCAACAAAGCCAGGTCTGATGGTGGCAGCAGGAGGTGGAAGGAGCTGGGATTGCTGGGCAGTGGAGTTTTGCTGTGCCACTCCAGCCCTGCTGCACACCCAGGGGCTGTGCAACCAGCTGCGCGTGCCACAGCCAAGGCTGCCCCCAGTGTCTGGATCAGGTAAGGCCAAGCGATCCATCATGGGCCAGATAAAAATCCATTGGTGGGCCAGATCTGGCCAGTGGGCTGTATTTTGCATACCTCTGCTTTGGAGTCTACAGGCAGTCCTTAGACTTATGACACAACTGGTTCCTGAGAACCGTGTCTTTAAGTTGAAACATTGCAACTCGGAACTGATTTTTTCCCATAGGAAATAATGTTATAAATGAGGGAGTGGTTCCTGAACCAAGGCATGATACCCTATTTTGACCAAAAATAACCCACAATTTTGTACTCGATCAATTCTGGACAAGTAATGTAGCTACATTAATATATTTATATTGTAAATAGCAATAATACTGATTGAGAAGGACTTCTTTGAGGTGACTTGGCTGGACTTTTTGAAAGGTTTTTGGCTGTAGTCTTCTCAGAAGTCCTGTTTGCTTTCTTAAAGAAAATGTCCAAGGAAGTTTGGACAGATGGGAGACGGGCAATGTAGCAAATTTGTTTGCTGGCATGGTGTGGCGTGGCATCAGATCAAGCCTTGTAAAGTTGAAACTGACATCAGAAAGTTGAAACGGTGTCAATTTATAATTGTAAGTGCGAAACATTGTAACTCAACGTTGGAAGTTGAGGATTGCCTGTACTAAGCTTTACCCTTTGCACTGCGAGGGCCTGTTTGCTGAGAAATCAGTGCTGCTTAAGCTATGGTGCAAAGTTTCAGTGCACAAGTTTACTCCATTCAGGCTTTGCTTGTGGATGTTCAGTTGGAA
>NW_017729006.1:54317007-54348627 GCF_001723915.1 Gavialis gangeticus | reverse complement strand
CTGAGAAATCAGTGCTGCTTAAGCTATGGTGCAAAGTTTCAGTGCACAAGTTTACTCCATTCAGGCTTTGCTTGTGGATGTTCAGTTGGAAGGTAGGTTACTTCACCTAGCACAGAAGCATTTAGTGCACACTAAAAGCAACATGAAGTGTTTGTGGAGTGGCTAGAGTGCTATAAATTCACACCTTCACTTACAGAGCATAGGTAATATAGATAGACTTGATAAGCCCCATGTCTAAGATCACAGGACCTATTAGACTACTCTGGCAGTGATAATTACTCTCGTCTTGCAGAAGCACACGGTGGCAGAGTTAAGTTTGGATCGTCAGCCTTAAGTATGGCACTTACAAACTGAATGATGAACCTTAGTTTTCCTTGTTTTGAAAGGATGTGTTGTGGGAGTGAATGCAAGCTCAGTTTCCAGCCATTTCATGCTACATTAGTAAATTGCCAGCATGGATTAGCGAGCCAAAATAGGAAATTTTCTTGCACATGTCCATCCTTAATAAAGACCACAAGAGCTTTATCACTCTTGCTTTGAGATCACTGTTGGTATGTCCATAGGATGGAGGCAGCATGTGGTAGCTCAAGAATTGCAAGCAGTATAGCTACGTTATTAATCTAAATTCAGCACTGCAGTAATGCAGTTATACCATTTTTGGTTCCAAAGCTACTGTGTATAGAACTGAAAGAGGATATTTTCCCTAGGGAGCTATCTGGCGCCATATTTGACTTGCTGTATACTCAAGATACACACCTGCACTTCTAAACTGCCTCGGGCAACCTGTAAATTTTAATATTCATCTTAGAATTTTACACCTTTAACATTTAGGGCAGAATCCTATTTCACTTCATGGACCTATATGGCAGTTACACATCTGTATAATGACTCATTTATTTATTTATTTTTTTGACACTTAGTTTGTGATCCTGTTCCTTGTGCAGTATGGACAACAGAAGCAGTGTGCTGGCTGGGCAGGCATGTGCCTGTGTGTGCATTCCTGAGTGTGAGTCCCGAAACTTCAGTCAAGCCAAAACCCGAGACTAGCAGGTATCAGATGTTGAAGGATGAGACTCCTCCCATGTTCTAACCCATGAGTGGCCAACCTGCGGCCTGGGTCCCACAACTGGCATGGGCACCCTGTGTTTGCAACATCAGGCAAATCGGGGAAGAAGGAATACAGCAACGGATAGGACTGACTAGAAAGCAAAATAGCAGCTTGGGCTGGGAGAAGAAAGCAGAGCAGCAGATGGGGAAAGGGACCAGGGAGGCACTCTGGTTTCATGGGCTAATTTGTGACACGCTTGGCAAAAAGGTTGGCCCCCACTGTTCTAACCCAGTAGGCTAGTGGGTTCCTTGCATAGGAAGTGGTAGGTTGGGTTTTAGATGCCCTTCACTCAGAGGAGATTTGAGTCTGTCTCCAGCTTCCCAGTACAGTGTTCCAACAACCAGGTCACGGGTTAAGTATTACCCACTTTCCTTTCCATCCCTTTTTTTGAAGCTGGGCTTCTGGGCAGCCCAAGAAGGAGCAATACGTGGAGTCGGGAAGAAAAGCGCAAGCTAGGGAACATGTAGTTCAGTGAGAGAGCTGTTTTTCTTTATGGGCAGAAACTTCTACTCTTCTCCACCCATTTCATCTAAAGAATATTGAATGCAAGGAGCAGTGGTTTAGCTTTAAAAGGAGTGGATGAGGGGACTGGACAATGTCTGATTTATGGCGTGATGGTTAGAGCACTGTGCTGGGAAGTTGGACAGGTGTAACTTCAAACACTTGCATAAAACCCTGGTCTACTTCCTGGGTAAGCACCCTGATCATTTGGCAAATGGATCCTCCTCCTCCGCACTCTTCTAATGTTTGTCCTGCTACGGTTTTGGGACGTGTGCTCAGTTATGGTGCCGCATACCTGTCCAGCCAAAGGTATGTCTACTGCACATGCTCAGTAGCTGTGTGGACACTTACAGCTTCATGCTGCATATGGAATAGAAAGCAAACTGTTTACAAACCATTCCTAGCACTTATACAGCTGAATGAGTGTTGTTTGTGTGGACAGAGAGAAATTGGATTCTCCCCTTATTACGAAGTGCTTCAGTACTTTAACCATCTAACTTATCCCTAGTAAGGTGCCGTTATGCTCCTGGATTTGTTTCTATTCACTGTTTGGCTAAAGTCATGCTTGGTAGATGTCTCAAAGCTTGATTTTGCTAGAAACTTACCAAGTGGAGCTTGTATGCTGAAGTCCTCTACCAAGGCAGGCTTCTGTAGCCCAGCTAATATGCACAAATGCAGAAAGGACATATTTTGAACACTGCCTGGGGAATCGCTCTGCTGTTACAACATCAAGCCATGCTGCCTTTAGTTTTCATATGGCTTCACAGTTGAAAACCGCTCCAGAAAAGCATAGCAAAAGTGGAACTCGGCTTTCTTCAGCCCTGAGTTTGAAAATCTGAATCAGCTGTCCTCATTTTGTTCTCCCTTTTTCCAGTGTGATTTTTAAAAGAAATCAAAAGTACAGTTGGCAGAAACTTCCATGAGGCCATCTTATTCAGTCCCCTCTACCACTTTTCTTCATTTTATTTTTAAATTGGCTTTTTGCTATAGATGTAGTTTCCATGTGTTCCTCTTCTGAATCCCATTTTTTAACTTTCTTTTAAAATTGTTATTGTTTTTCCATTTAACATTTTCTGGAGTTATTCTATGGGATACAAATGTATTTTCTTTAGCTGTCACTAGACAAAAGCAACGCTTATCTCTTGTTCACAATCACCTTCAGAATTGGAGCTGCAATGCCTTGCAGTAAAGGAAAGAATGAGAAAATAAAAAATATATAACTTGCTTTTCTGACTTCTCATTACTGTTGTCTCCTACTTTTATCCTTTTTGAAAATGTGGAAAGCAAGATGGTTGCCAGACTGCTTCATCTACTCTATAATTGCTCTCCATTAGTAGCCAGAATAAGCTGTTCCCAAGGAAATTGGAAAAAATCTTCAAGTAGAGAATTTTGAAAGAACCTGGCCACTGGGAGCACTCTTCACATGCTGGCCTGTTTGCTTGACTTATGGCTAGGTGTGAACTGAGGAGCCAAGCTCTGAGCACTCATACTTCAAATCTTCAGTGTGTACAGTTTGACTGTGCCAAGTCATAGTTTTTCAAATCATAAACTTCAAAAAACAGCTTTTCAGTAGAGATTATAGCCCTTCCTTCTTTGTTCAGTCTTTATGACCATTTTAATGATTTAGTTTGCTTTGTTAAAGGAAAGCAAATGTTAAGGACTGCTGACCAGATATTCTCAGGTGTATAAGCATGATTTTTCTTCCCCTCCAGGCTTTCCTTTATGCCAAATAAATCCTAATGACTTTTTTCTTGCACCATCTTTTGCTCCTGCTAGTGTTATTCCTTCCCAGATAGATCTATGGAACAAGTCCTATTTCTGTGACAGATGGGGCTTTGTAAAAGGTCATATATAGGATTTTGATAAGCAGAACATATGGTTGAACCCAACATTTTTGCTACTTAAAGGTCCATAGGAATAGAGGGTCTCCTTCTGGACATGCATGGTCTGGGCAGCCAGCTCCCTAAGTCATGCCGAAACCCAGTTACCAAATTAAGCATTCTTCTGTCTTGCCTTGTCTGCAGGGCCTCCTTATCTGTTAGCTCTACATACCTGGCCCATAAAGTGTAGGGATCAAGAGAGGTTGGTGCTGGTGGTTGTTCTTTTTATGCAATAGCTCAAAGGTTGATAGTGCTCTCTGGTATATGGGATGCTGGTTTCAACTCCTGCCTCTAGCTGAGAAGGTTTGCACCCATATCTTTTAAAGGAATATCTTAAACACCAGGGTCTCAGTGGAACAGGGGCTCTTAGCTTCTGCTGGTGAAACTCCTCTATCTTGCATAGAATAAGCCAGTATTCATTGAGTTAGGGATAGTTTGTGAGAGCAAACATGGCTGTAGGCATAGGTTCATGTAAGAGTTGTATTAATTATCAAATGATACCAGCATAAGTTATGATGCAAGTGTTAGTCTGCATGATGCTGCAGCAAAGCAGCTGCAATTTTAAGCATGCTTCATTCAAAGTTAAAATTACAGTGATTTAGCTCATTTGTAATACTACAGGAGTATGCAGATACCACAATTACAGTGTAGTAGCTGATGTACACTCCCAAACGGCAGCTCCCTTTCTCATTTTATAGTGGTTAAAAGTTACATTTCTCTAGTATAGTAGCTAGGATGCTTCTGATTGGACAGTCCCTATCCCTGCTTCAGTGAATCTAACGTATTTCATAGAAGAGAGGTAGGCAAGTGTAGAGAGGCAGTTTTCTCCAGCAAAGTTTCCAACCTAGGCAGCCATGGAAGGTACCCTTCCTTTGTGTTGCTCCAATGGCTACTTTAGGTGGCTCTCACCCAGCTGATTGTGGTTTTTTTAATTTCAGGCAGGTGATTCATGGCTTGCAGAAATAGAACACTGTTCCAGTCTATTGCAAAACTGCTTCAAACTTGGGTGTTGAGGTAGGTATCTACATCCATAGATAAGTCCCTTAAACAAGGAATCTGATCTTCAAGGGTAGTGGTAAGTTTTCTATATAGGAAGTGGGAGCTTGGTATCCTCAGCACCTCCATAAATATCATTCTTTGCCATCATTTGCCATAATGCTATTCCATCTGAGGGGACAGGACATCTGTGCACCCACGCTCTAATCTACACTGCTCAGATTTCTGGGGAGGGCAAAGGAGGAGGCTGGAAGAGTCAATGAGAGGCATCTGAGAAAGGTGTTACCCTCCCCATTCTGCCCTTTTGTTAGACTGACTCATGGAGCGAGTCTGGGAGGAACAGACCATCTCTGGCAGTGGTTCCTCACAATGATCCCTAGGCCTTGTTACTATGTACATATCCCAAGGTTTGTGAGATACCAAAGACCTTGAGAGCGATGTCCTTTGGAGTCTCGTACTCCTGGTAGGGTCACCCTGGGCTCCAAGGTCGAGAGCGAGTTTTCCAGAGTAATAGCAATCCAAAAGAATGAAAAAATAAGTCCTCACCTCAACAGTGGCACAGGCAGATGAAGAAGCAATGCTTCACAATGGTTGCAAAGGCAGATGAAACTTGTAAGGGCAGATAAAGGCTGCAGCAGATTAGAAATCTTAGCCTTCTTGGTTTTCCTTGCCATTGGATTAAGGTTTCCTTCCCAGGAAGTACTGAGGGACTTCCAGCAATGAGTTACTAGTAAAACTAGCTCCAGGTTAACATATGCTGGTGTGTACTTGCATTCAGGTTTGAGTCCTGTTGGCAGAGCCCTGAGTTCATGCCTATCAGCTTAAACTCTCTCTAGGGGTGCATCTACATGAGACATTTACTGTACAGTTGACTTATTAACTCAGGGGTGGGCAAAATGTGGCCCATGGGCCGGATGCAGCCTGCCAGGCCATTCCATCCGGACTGCGGAGCCCTTAAAAAAATTTAGAAAATTAATATTTATCTGCCCCGGTTGCCTGTCATGCAGCCCTCAATGACTTACCGAAACTCAGTAAGCAGCCCTTCGCCTGAAATAATTTCCCACCCCTGTATTAACTGCAAAGTAAACATCTTGGTGTCTATATGTGATTTCCTATTTGCTTCCCTGCCAGTCTAGGCTGCTCCAACTGGGCTCCATGTGCTGTGCACAAATAAATTCCTGAGCAATAAGCTCCAGAGTTTATTCATATGCATTATTTGCACATGTAGATGTGCCCCAAACGGCCTAATGCTTACACTGGTACATTCCCTTAGCCCCATGACCATGTGTGGCTGCTTTACCTTTATGTGTTCACCCATTCCTGTAGCAATAATCTTGTAAGGCCCCTAGCACCCCACAACAGTGACTGCTCACAGTGACATGAACCCTGTGTTGGCTGTCAGGATGATTAGAAGTTACCTAGGGATTGCTTTATTGTCACCCACAGCCTGGGAATGTAAGAATGGTGAACAGCATCAGAGGACTGGGAAGTGTCTAAGTCTTAAACGATTAGGAAATGAATGTAAATACCCTCTATTCAGTATCTCCTCCACCAAGGGCAGAGAAGGGGTAGTTAGTCCTATTAGTCTGGTGTAACTTCCTGGGGGACTTTGAAGTTGACAAGATAGTCAAGAAATGTGAAGAACATTAAAATGGTAATAGACTTATAAGCAGGAAAAAGGAATAACATCTAGCAGTGTGCATGTATGTGTTAGCCAGTGACTGGATGGTTCAAAGAAGAATGCATGTAGAAAGATACATGTTCTCAAGAGGGCTTTGAATTTTTGTACCCTGGCATTTATCCTTTCTGTCAGTTGGACTGACCAGTCAACTGACTGAATAAAGTTTTTTGGTTTTTATTTGGTTTCTTATTCACTGGCAAATGTGCAGCAGTGGGCCTGGAATAAGTGTCCCTGGAAGTTGCAACAGTCTGCCCTCCCTCTTGTCCTGCTAGCTGATCTTTGCAAGTAGATTGCTGGTATCTTAGCAGCTACGTGCAGCACTACGGCAAGCTACAGCTAGAAGCAGATCAAGACAAACTTTGGGTTGCTGCCTAGTCAAGGAAAGAATCCTGGACCCCCTCAGCCTGCAGGTGGAAGTTGGGCAGAATTGCTCAGGAAAGGTGAAATGTGGAGTAATGACAAGGGTGAGCAGCAACATCAGGAAAAGGAGAAGGATAACCCACAAGGCAAAGGAAGCCAGCAGAAATTCTGGAGCTGTCACAATGGGCTTGCCTATACTGCAGCCTGAGTCTCCCTCTCTGATGTCTCCCATCACCTGTGCCTTAAGGCACACTCCAAACCCTGAAGTATGCTAGCAAGGCTGCTTAGGCTGCTTCCCAGTAGCCACCCGCAAGCATTTTGGAGTCTCAAGACTGGTGTCAGAGGTGCACATCAGCACCAGTGAACTTCCAGAGCACTGCTAGAAAAAAAAGGCTAACTTTCTTCAAGCAACCCCAAAACATTCCCAAATGCCTAACAACTGAAAGTATAAAACAATTGCAAATGGAGAAAAATACTCTGGAATGTTGCATAGAATCCAGTTTCAAATTCAACCTGCTTTTGTGTCCATACATTAACTGAATGTGAATACAAGCATTAATGCTCAGTGTTCTGGCTATCCCATCTGGGAGTCCAAGTCAAAAATATCTGTTTGAATGCTGTGCTTTGATTCAAAGGTTGAAAGGGAGAAATATTCTATGTTGTTGGCCCAGGAAGCCTACCAGAAATAAATTATGGCAATGGTTACCTCCTGGAGATACTTTAAGTTACTCTAGGACTAGGCCGCAAAGCATTTCTTTATTGCCCCCTACTTTCGGCATTGGCCCATTCATGGGAGCAAATCGCTTACGACCGTCTATCCTGGAGATCATCAGTCCAGAGCAGAGCACTGGCCTTCGAGCAGCGGCACGTGGCAGAGGCAGTGAAGAAGCATGTGGCCAGGAAAATGAAGACCTCTTGCGTCCAGTCCTCATCACTGTCCTGTCCCTGCTGCCTCCTCCCTGGTTGGTTGTCCAAGTTTCCACTTCTTATAAGCTTCCTTTTTGTGAATTAGTTTACTGAAGAGTTCCCTGCTAAGCCAAGCTGGTCTTCTGCCATACTTGCTAGCCCTCCTGCACATTGGGATGGTTTGTTTCTACACTCTCAGTAAGGCTTCTTTAAAACACAGCCAGCTCTCCTGGACCCCTCTTCCCCTCAGGCTGGTTTCCTATGGGATCCTGGCCATGAGTTCCCCGAGTGAGTTTCGTAGTTTCGTAGTAGCTAGGGTCAGGGAGGACCTGAACAGATCATCTAGCCTGACCCCCTGCCCAGGCAGGAATGAATGCTGGGTTCAGAAGACCCCAGACAGGTGATTATCCAATCTCCTCTTGAATTTTCCCAGGGTAGGGGCAAGGACCACTTCCCTGGGAAGTTGGTTCCAGGTTTTGGTCACCCTAACTGTAAAATATTGCCTTCTGATCTTTAACCGAAACCTATTCCCCACCAGCTTATTACCATTGTTCCTTGTCACCCCAGGTGGTGCTGGGGAGAAAAGGGCTCTACCTAATTGCTGTTGATCTCCCCTGATGAGTTTGTAGGCAGCCACCAGAGCTGAAGCCTGCCTTTCTGAAGTCCAGGTCTGTACTTCGATGCTCTCCATCCTTCCTTTCCTCAGGGTCCTGAACTCAATCATCTCCTGGTTGCTGCTGCTTAAGTTGCCATCCACTACTACATTCCTCACCAATTCTTCCATGTCTGTGAGCAGCAGGTCAAGAAGAGCATGGCCCCTAGTTAGCTACTGCAGCTCTTGCACCAGGAAGTTGTCCCCAACACTCCAAAAACTTCCTGGATTGCCTGTGCCCTGCTGTATTGTCCTCCCAGCAGATGTCAGGATGATTGAAATCCCTGCTAAGAATCGGGGCCTGTGATCGGGGAAACTTCCACTAGCTATTTGAAGAAAGCCTTATCCACCACTTCTTCCTGGTCTCATGGTTTATAGCAAACCCCCACCATGACATCACTCTTGTTGCCCTCTCTTCTGATCCTAACCTAGAGACTTTTGGCAGGTCTATCTCTAGTTTCATACTGGAGCTCTGAGCAGTCATATGGCTCTTTTACATAAAGTGCAACTCCTCATCCTCTTCTTCCTGCCTGTCCTTCATGAACAGTTTGTATGCATACATGACAGTGCTCCAGTCATGCAACTATTCCACCAAGTCCCTGTTATTCCAATCACACCATAGTGCGGTGACTGTGCGAGGACTTCCAATTCTTCCTGCTTGTTTCCCAGGCTCATTGCATTCATGTACAGGCATCTAAGGTAACAAGTTGATTGCCCTGATTTTTCAGGAAGAATGAGATCACCTCCCTTGTCCGTTTCCCCCCCACCCCCCTTTTGCTTGCTCTTCCTCCAGGTCATCCACTTCCCCACTTACCTCAGGGCTTTGGTCTCCATCTCCCAGCATACCTAATTTAAAGCCCTCCTCACTGGGTTATCAAGCCTGTCTGTGAAGATGCTCTTCCCTTCCTTCGTCATGTGGATCCCATCTCTTCCCAGCAATCTTCTTCTTGGAACATTATCCCATGGTCAAAGAAACCAAAGCCCTGCTGGCATCACCGTCTGTGCCGCCAGACATTGATCTGCAGGATGCACCCACTCCTGCCCGAGCCCTCCTCTTTGACCAGAAAGAACAAAGAGAACATCACTTGATCCTCTGCTCCCTTCACCCTTGCACCCAGAACCCTGTAGTCACTTTTGATCTGCTCAGGGTCTCTCTTGGCAGTATCATTGGTGCCCACATGAATGAGCATCATGGGGTAGCAGTCAGATGGCTGGATGAGTCTTGGAAATACTTCTGTGACATCTTGGATCCAGGCTCTGGGCAAGCAGCAGTCTTCCTGAGACAACAGGTCAGGACGGCAGATGGCTCCTTCTATCCCCTGGAGAAGAGAGTCTCTAACCACTCCTACCTATTGCTTCTTCGTGGTGGCAGTCATCTTGATCCTTCCTGCCTTGGGGAGGCCTGGCCTGTCCTCATCCGCCAATGGAACATGCTCCTTGCCCTCTGTTGCCAGGGCTCCATATCTATTCTCCAGACAAACTGCTGCAGGTAAAGATGAAGATTTCTGCTTGTTGCCAGAGGTCACAAGCTTTGGGCTTCCACCTTCCTGGGAGTCCATGTCCTTTCTCTTCTCTAGTGCTGCTTCTGGCAGTTTTTCCTCCACAGTCCCGGAGGTCTCCTGCAGCAATGAATCAATGAACTCCTTATGTCAGAGGATGCTTCATAGCTTTGCCACCTCTTCCTGTAGCTCTCTTGCCTGTTTCCTGAGAGACACCACCAGGAGGCACTGCTTGCAATGCAGGCATTCCCCTATCTGGCCATCACTGAAAGGAACCTGCCAGCTGCAGTCCCCACAGCGCCAAATCTAGGCCTGCGGGGAAGCCTCGACGGTGAGCAGTCCTTCCTGGACAGCAACCTCACAGGTGCAAGCAGAGGCAGTGGCAGTGGCTCTGGCATTGCAACGTCCTCCAGTCATTTCCCTGGGTCTCTTAATCTGCCTCTTTTCTCTTCCTGCCCTTCTTCCAAGCAGACCTTCCCTAGCAAACTC
This sequence comes from Gavialis gangeticus, assembly GCF_001723915.1. NCBI lineage: Eukaryota > Metazoa > Chordata > Crocodylia > Gavialidae > Gavialis > Gavialis gangeticus. Next base: position 54,338,555 of record NW_017729006.1, on the reverse strand, counting down.
ACCTGAAAGCTGGCCTAGTTACTGTTCCTTGGCCCCAAAGGGTTCCTTTTTCCCTGCTTCTTCACACCAAGCTGAAAGGCTCTCCCCTCAAAGAGCAGTGGGGGGCAAACTGGCCTGCGAACTGACAGCTACCCCTGTTCACTGGCTCCCTGGTCACTTGGGGAGTCTCATTTTATCACAGGCTTTTGCTGGTGTACCTTTGAAAGACACCAGCTCCAGGCCTGTTGAAAGACTGATTTTGATCAGGAAAAAAGAAACAAGGGAGGAGTTCTTTGAGCTGCTTAGGAGCACTCAGTCTGGTGCTAGGAAGACCAGTGAATGAAAAAAATGCACATGTGAAGACAGCCAGAATGATATGAAAATGCATCAGGCCATCATACAACTCTCTAAGCAGCAAACTCAGACTCCACAAAGCATTATAGAGCAAAACGTCCAGAGGCCTGTGCTCCTGGAATCCTTGCTCTGTTTTCCTTTCTACTGAGATTTGACCATGTGCCATCCCACCCTTGAGGCATTGACACAGCATGATCAGAGTTTCCCTTCCATTCAAACCCAAGGGAAGATTCACAATTCAGTCAGCCCCTTGCACTTTGCTTTTAATTGTTTCTTTAAAAAATGTATAAGCCTGTTTGTTGCTGCACAAGAACATTTGCTTTGTGAGAAGTATGATTTTTCTACTGTTTCTAAGAAAACAGAGTGCTAACCCCCCAAATCAATAGCCCCTTATCACTTTGTAAAAAATTCATACATGATCCAAGGACTGTTTATTCACAAAGTGACACAGAGCTGCACATGGTCTGACTATGGAAAATGTCAGTCTGCTTTTCTTGAGGCCTCTCTTAAATGTATAGCACCTGGATATGCTCTGGTAATTGCCCTTGTGTCAAGCTGCTCAAAATCAGCTCGCTCTCTACTTCTCCCCTCTACCCTGCCTGTAACGCTTCCCCGCTTCATAAATATTATATAAAACACAACATGCATCAATAACAATGGGAATATTTAACCCACTGAGAAATACTCTCGTCATGAGGCAGTGCCAGCATCTTTTCGATCTGGCACATTCTTGTCCACAATCATCATGTGCCAGCTCAGCCAGTAGTTGCATCTTTCCTCGCTGCTGTCCAAATGCCCAGACAAGGTCTTCATCTGCAAACACCAGTTGGCTCTTTGAGAATCACAATTAGCATCAGTATCCCCAGTGTGAATATACTGGTCAGGGAGAAGTGTCCTTGTATTCAGCTTGTCAAATGGTTCTCTGTTCCTAACGGTCAAATATCATGCACCTTCTCTTTCTAGCTACTGTTAATGCCTGTGAAATATCTCTAGACACATCCACCAATGCTTGCTTAAACAGAAAAGTAGCCCTTGTTTGTGTGTCCCAAGGGCAAATTAGACAGGGAAGGAACACAGAACTGTGATATGCATACTGTCTATCAACCCACCACAGTTTGGGAAACGTATAATTTCATTTCCCTTTGTTGGTTCCTGGACACTGCTCCAAGTCATAGCATGACCTTGCCCATCTGAGTGATGACCATCCACACCATAGACTTTTCAATAACAAACTCAGTGATTGACTGTTGTTTTAGGTTGTGAGGTTCCAGGGTGTGCTTTGTGCCCTTTCTCCACTATCAAAGCAGTTTGTGCTTGGTGCCTTTGCAGTTCAAACTTACAGCAAGTTTAGCATGCCACTCCAGGACCAAGGCCTTCTCTAGCCAGAAGTTCAGCTAGGTAAGGGAAAACACAACTTTCCCTGTTGCTGCACACCCACAGCACAGGTCTGAGGCAGCAGGGAGATCACATTGTCCTTTGTTCTACACCACTGAGGGTGGGATGGTGTGTTTTGCCCAGTGAAGCAGATCAGCTGATCTGCTTCATATGGAGATGTCTATTTCTAGCCCTTGTATGCCCTCAACCATTGTCCCTTATTCTCTCTCAGGAAAACTTTACATCTCATTGTAGGACACCAGGAACTTGTAGAAGTTTGGAATCAAGCTCTCATTATTCTCTCTGGTCTATCACATAATCTTCTCTTATATTTTGTAAATCTGGAGCTGTAAAGATGCAATGTTAGCATAATTTTATTCTACTAGTAGGATCAAATAACTTTATTTAGGACTGACTTAGAATTTTTTCATGGAGCTTGACAGGGAATGAATCTGCATTCGAATATGTAAAAGTAATTCTGGTTTTGTAAAACACAAATATAGGTAATTTGTTTTTTAAAATGTTGCCTTTTTATTTAAGTGTATGTTCCCTTGCATTTTTCTTTTCAGATTCCCTTTAGGTTTTTTCAAGCTTCTGATTTGCTTCAGCTTCTTTCAATTTATACTTGTTTTTATTCATAAAGAACAGGATGCTTGACCAAGCTACCACTCACAGAGAAGAGGACCTCTGAAAATGTTCAGCTGATTCTAAAGCTCAGTTCCTGCATCAGCTACACAGTCTATAAGAAACATACTCTTTACCAAAGCAAAGGCTGGTTTGTCAAAAAGCCTGTTCCTTTTGAAACTCTGCCTCTTGGAACTATATGGTTTAATACAAATCATGGTCTTCAATAAAGTTACTGTTCCTTTGCTGACCCTCATCTTCTCTGTTATGACACACATGCACCCTGAGTAGCAGATCCATTGCAAGTGCATTTTGCTAGGGTCAAGTTTCAGATGTAGGGAGTCATTGTAGTATCTATACTGAGTTAAACAAAGAAAGAATGGGGGGGGGTGTTCCAGAAAAATGTATTGTCATTGCTGTGTTGTGTTTGATTTATGGAGCATAGTTCACCACCCTGAATAAATATTGCTGGGTATTCACATTGATGTCTTCTAGATGACTATCTTATTGCTATTAGTCCCTATTACACCTTCCATTTAAAGAAAGACTAGGATTTCTGACAACCAACTATGTTGTTACCATATAAGAAACAGGTTTTTAATTACATTTTTGTGGTTTTTCTTTTGAGTTTCATTAAAATTACATCTCTTAAAAGTTCACTTTATTATCTTTTTAATTACAACCTAAGGTGATCTAAGTGTAGTCCCTCGAAGGTCTACTTCAAGTGGCTTGTAGAGATTAAACAGCCAGTCATTTTTCTAAAATTGTTAAAACTTTGTGTAGAATAAGGTATTAAAACTGTTTTCTCACGGTTGCTAAACCAATAGAAACAAGACCTTCTTTCTTTGTTGAATTAATGAGAAAGGTGGAATGAGGATGTCCTGAGAGACGTAAAGAGGTTAGACGAAATACTTTATTTAGGTGAAAATTTAGGAATATACTGTAAAATTCCTCCATGAATATTCACTCTAATTTATTTCATCTGAAAATATGTTTCTTTTTTGTTAGCTTTTCTCAAAAATTTGAGTCACTTAGCTTCAGTGGCATGAATTACTGCAGAAAGCAAATTTCAAGTCCACATATTTGAGCATGTAGAGAAAGCAAAGTCACATGTACCTGCAGTGATACAGTTTACTTGGGAAAAACAATGCCTCTTAAAAGAGGTGGCAAGAATTTAACAAAAATAGAACTGGATCTAGACTTGGCTAGTATTCTTTTAGCAAATCTTGTAGTGTTGGGGATTTTCATAGAAATGTATCTGCTGCAAAGAAAGTTGATCAGGATGGAATTGTGGGTTGGGAGAGGGAGAAAAGAAAGAGAGAAATGCACACATACCTCTCTCTCCCCCCTTCTGGTATACCAAAGCTTTTTACCTTGAATATAGGAGTCCCAGGTTCCAGTAGGGCCTGAGACAAATTTGGGAGCTACATCCTGGTATGGGGACCTTTTGTTCCCATTTTGGAAACAGGAATAGAGATTGATCTGACTTTGCTCACACGTGACACTTCTAATCAGGGTTTAGTGAGCAGCTGAATTCACTGACACTTTTCTGCCATTTATTCAATGCTGTAGTCTTGCAGTAATCATTAGATGCACTTTCCAGTGTCGTGGGATAAACTGTTAGTACTTGTTGTCCCATGAACCTTTCTATGGTTTATCCTCGAAGAATGGATACGAACACTTTAATGGCTACACTTTGTCTTTGGATAAAATGGTTTACTCTGGGACAAATGCAACATCTGTTTGTAGCCACAGAATGACAAGAGAAGAGAGGTAGGAGAGGATAGAGACAGGAGAAAGTTGATCTCCAACAGTGTCTTCCTTGCTGGGGTTCTGTAGACCACTGATTCCTCTCTGAAGACTGAAATTATGTGGGGCAGCTTCAAGGTGGTGAGCACAGCAGGGGCAGCTCTGGATGAAGTCACAGAAAACATCAGCCTAGTTGAGGGATTCAGGAGAAGGATGCCATGCCCAGCACTACAACTATAGCCACGCTAGCTGAGATGGGTAGTGTATAGTGATAGAAGTTGTAATTTAAAGATGCTCTGTAGCAAACAAGACTGAGGAAGTTAGTAACTGAGAGAAGATTCCCTCAAGTAACTGGTCACTTAGTTATAGTCAGACAAAAGGGTCTGTAGAGGTTGCCTACTGCTCCACAATAAAATTCATTCTTTAGTCTTTCTAATTCACTTATGTCTGTGTTTCTTGAATCCAATGGACACATCTACACATGCTATTAATTTGAAGTAGGCTTACTGTGCAGTAAAAATTTTGTGCATTAAGCCTACAGGGGAGCACATTGACACATGCTCTCTCTTGGCAGTAAATTTGCTCCCAATGGGAGCAGCCTGGTACAGGGACACTCTTGCCTTGCTCTGCCCTCTGCAGCAGACAGGGAGAGCTCTAGGCTCCCTGCTACCCCAAGCTAGCCAAGGGGGCTGGCAAGGGACATGAGGTGGTCCCAGTGGGCATGGGTTCAAGAGAGCTCTGCCAGCTGCAGCAGCAGCTGTCTCCTGGCCCCTTGCACATTGGGAGGGGACCTGATGTGTACGGGGCCAGGAGAAAGCTGCCTTTGTCCTGTAGAGCTATCCTGGCCCTGTGCACATGAAGACACAGTTGCCAGCAAGATCCCTTTCAGGAGCAGAGGGTTTGCTGGGAGTTTTCTGGGGTGTGGGGCAACTGTGGATGTGCCTTCTGCTGGGTGGAGGGGCAGAAGCTCACTAGCAGCTGCCCTGCTTGGCATGGAGTGAGTTGCCTTGGGGAGGAGGGGGGGACTTGGAATTCAGCCCTTGCCTATCCCCTGGAGCAGTGGCATGGAGCAGGCTGCTCTGCGGAGTGAGTGGGGGCTGGGAATCCAGTCCTTGCTTGTCCCCTAGTGTAGCCAGCTCTGCATGGGAAGCAGGGACAGGGGGCAGAGAGGTCCCTAGTCCTGGCCATGATCAGCTCCCAGCTCCTGGGGGGAACTGGGAAGATGAGCAGATCCAGGGCCATGGATAGAGAGTTCCCTGTCCCCTGTGGCCCCCTGCTGGCTAGTCTGACTGGGAGGAAATTTGCTCCCAGCCAGCGTCTACACAGTTTTTCTGCACAGTATCTACTACCTGCTCAGTAAACTAATTTACTGTGCAGTAAATGTGAGCATGTGTAGATAGTGATATTTTACTGTGCATTAGACTAATTTACTGTGCAATAAAATGTCTTGTGTAGACATACCCAGTGGGTGCATCTACATGTGATGCTTTACTGCACAGTAGTACAGTTTACTGTGCATCTACATGTGCACATGCTTACTGTACAGTAAACTTAGCTACTTGCGAGTAAATTTGCAAGTAGAAAATTTACTCATGAGTAGTTACTGGGCAGTAATGCACATGTAAATGCGAAATGGGAGCACTTTTGCTTCTGGTCAGCCCTATCACAATGGGCCAGCCTTCCTCAGGAGCCAATCAGCACCAGGATGGGGTCACATTCTGCCCTCTTCATCCCATGCTGTGTGGCTGCTGACTCCCCACAGGAGTTGAGAGTGACACAGTGCCAGAACTGGAGAGCTCTCTGCTTCGCTGATCAGCTGGGGGCTCACCAGCAGCTGTCCCACTTGGGACAGCTGCCAGTGAGGCCTCTGCTGAGCAGGGATTCCCCATCCAGACCTGTCCCACTCCTGGGACAGCTTCCAGTGAGCCCCTAGATGGGCAGAGATTCTCTGCCAGGCAAGAGGGCTCACCAACAGCTGCCCCTCAAGTGGAACAGTTCCTGGTGAGCCCCCTACTGGGAAGAGAAGCCCTGCTGGGCACATTGCCTACTGGCAGCTGTGCCCCAATGTGTATGAGGCCAGGAGACCTCTGCTGGCTTCTGCAGCAGCTTTATCCCATCCCTGTGCACATCAGGCCCCTGCCAATGTTCACAGGGCTGGGAGACAGCTGCTGCTGCAGCCAGCAGAGCTCTCCTGGCCCTGTGCACATTAGGACCAGCCCCCATGCCCCCTGCTAGCCCCTGGGGCCAGCAAGGGACACGAGGTGGTCCCAGTGGGCATGGGTCCAGGAGAGTTCTGTCAGCTGCAGCAGCAGCTGTCTCCTGGCCCCTTGCACATTGGGACCACCTCCTGGCTACTGCAGAAGGGCAGAGCAAGGCAGGAATAGATTTGCTTCCAACAGGGTGTACATGTAGATGTGCTCCCAGGGAAGGCTTACTGTACAGTATTTTATTGCACAGTGAGACTATCTTGCATTAATAGCACGTGTAGATGCATCCCGAAAGCAGCAAACAGGAGGGCAAACTCTATACCTTTTGCATAAACTTTTTTGAAAAATAGATGTAAGCTCTTAAGTTACTTAGGCACTTATGAAAAAATTCCCTCTATCATAATGCATATGCATCAAATTATGGTTTAATATGCAACATTATTAATCTTTCTCACATTGTTCTTTTAAAAATAATGTCACTGTCAGCATAATAAACAAAAGGCAAACATTCAAGCACAAAACTTCATGACTTGAATTTAAACTGCAGATACAAAGCAATTCTCCTTGCTGAACATCAGTGTTTCAGCCCCCAAAATAAAAAAAAATATTGGAAAACCAGGAAATGTGAAATTCCTATGACATTTCCACTAAGATGTAGCCATACCACCTTCACTCTGCTCTCATAGAGATGCTTAGAGAAATTCATGTGCCTAACGAAACCTGCCAGGTTTTTTCTGTACTCACCAGAACTCTATATCCTATTCATAACATTCAGTAGGTCCTTCAATCTTGTCCTCATAGCAGCATTGATCAGGAAAGTAATTGCAGGAGGTCAACAGAGATCACACTTGTGACACTCAGCTGCATTTCTTCCTTGCCTCCAGCTGCATGAACGCAATTAATGAAGCTGACAGTACATTAGAGGATTTCATTAAATTGCCTTCCTGAAGGTCACAGATCACCCAAGGCAAGCATTCCCAATTCCAAAAGAATGATAAAACAAGTTGCTGGCAACTCCAAGGGGGCAGAGCTAAGGGTATGTCACCTTAATTTTGTTTTCCCAGTGTTTTATGTTGTGTGTTGTTTTTTTTACTGTTTCTCTAACACTTTTGGAAGACATCTTTAGGAGAAATTGAAAATCTAGTTCCTGATTTTCCAATGCTGAAAGATGTCAGGCAGCCCATGGCACTATTGTGCGGTTGTGACTCTAAATTTATGTTAAAGAAATTCTTGTGTGTGAAAAAGCTGGGGTCCTCTACTCAGGGAAAAGAAACAATCTTTGTCTAACCATAATCAATAAATCGAGTTTACCGCTAAAAAAAAAAATCAAATTCTGAACAAGCACAGCAAATTGTTTGTGATCGCTCTATACAGCTGAGACGACAAAAACCTGAAGGAAAAAAACACACTTCTAAAAGAGTTTGAGTAGACGAATACATCCAAGGAAATTACAATTTGTGGATTTTCTATCAGCAGAATGAATGTCACAGACAGAATTTGCAGAACCTCCATAGTTCTCAATGAAGTCAATGAAGTATTTGATCTGTTAAAACCTTAGCTCTATCTCACAGAAGGTGGAAATCTGCATAAATTTACTTACTGAACAGAGGGTAAATTTCAAAGTTAGAAGGGGTGTTAATTTTCTCACTCTATCTTAAATGCTCAACACAGTGTGGTGAGTGCAAAGCATCTGGAAAGTTATCCTGAAAGAGCAGCTGGAGATTGCTCTGATATAGGTCTATCCTCTGGTGCCATAAAGTGGGCAACTTCATTTCTACATCATTTGTTGATACATGCTCCCTTCTGTGTAATGTGTACTGAACTTCTGTCCCAGATCCCCTCCAGATTAAAGTTAACTCACAGTACCCCCAGCATCCCAGGATGCTTTGCATCTCCCCAGAAAATCCCCCCACCCTGCAGGGTGGGCGAGCTAAACTTGGCTCAAGTTGTCTGCTTCAGCTGAGCAGGGAGGTGTGGTCAATGTTCCCCAGTTTCTGGTCTGGGCCACTGCATCATGTGGCTGCATTTCTGGAATCAGAAATGAATGTCTGTTCACTTGCTTATTGGTTCAATCTATGCAATTTTGACTAACCTGTGAAGACTGAATTGATTAAGTCTCAAGCTTTTTGACTGTCTGTACTTAGCCCTTATGCCATACACACACACACACACACACACACACACACACACACACACACACACACACTCTCTTTTTTCAAAGTTTCAATGACAGGGATATAGATACAGATATAGATATCTGCTTTAGAAATACTCCCTGATTTAGAAGAGTTGGGAATTGGGAGATGGTCCCTCACCGAGCAGTTATTTAGAGAAAGTAAAGGACTGCAGAAGTATGCTTACTGCTTCACAATAAAACTGTGGTTTAGTTCTTCTCAGTCATGCCTGACTGTCCTCATTGAATCTGGTGATCACAATAAGGAGGTGCTTCAAGCTGCTCCTTTTTGAAGTATGGAATGCAAGCTTGACATGCTGAAGTTGGGACTGCACATCTGCTTCATCTGTCTGGAAATCAGCTTTTCTGTGAATTTTCTCCACGAAAAAACAAAACAAAGTAAAACCAAAAATAAAAAATGAAATTGACAGATTCTTCAAAGTATGGGAACTACCCTGACCTGTTTTCCTCAGTCAAATAAAAAAGGAGGAAAGTTTCAGGAGAGTTAATTCACCACACCAAGCTATCTACAACAAATGCGTATGAGATTAGAGCAGGGGTGGGCAAAATATGGCCTGTGGGCTGAATACAGCCTGCCAGGCAATTTCATCCATTCCACAGGTGCCCACCAACTAACTGTACCCCACCCAGTCCTTCCATCCATGGGGGTGGGAGTGAGACACCCACATATACACACACCTCTCCAACATACCCTATTGTGCCTTGCTCCCACCTTTGTGAGTGGAAGGACCTAGCCCAGCCAGCACACAACTTCTGGGCAGGGCTTCTGCTGCCACTGTTGCAGCTGCTGGGGGACCTGCTTGGCTTCCCTGACATCATGTTCACTCCAGGCATGAGGGAGCAAAGTGGATGGGTCATGGGGCTGGGGCGCAGAGAGGGAGGGAGCTGAAGCTGGGTGAGAGTGTGGAGCGTGGGGCTGGGGCTGGTAGCAGCATGGAGCCCATGCCCAGGGGGGCAGCTGGAATGCAAAGCTCAGGTGGGCAGGGTATGGGTGTGAATGAGGGTGAGGAGGTGTGGGAATCCCCCCCCCACACCCTTTCATGGCACACAGCCCCAGCTGGTGGCAGCAGAAGCAGGAGGGGACTCCCAGGGCACTTGTGACCCATGCAAGCACTGACACTGGTGGTGTGTGGCTCCAGCCAGCACTGCACATAGGGATGACAAGCATAGCCCAGCTGGCCCACCCCTATTGCATGGGGCTCCCAGCGGAGAGAAACCCTGTGTGATGGAGCCAGCTGCCTTTGCCACTCCCTGCCATGCAGGTCCTGGGACTCTGCCAGAAGTGGAGCGGAGCCCTGGCCCCTGCTTCCCTATGGAGTCCTGGGGCCTGCACAGCAGGGAGCAGTGAAGGCAGCCGGCTCCATTGTGCAGGACTTCTCCTGGTGACATGTAATGCTGGGAGCTGCATGTGTGCCACAGGGAGCCCTGTGTGATAGAGGTGGGCAGGCTGTGCTATGCACCTGGCCCCCATGTGCATCTCTGGCCAGAGCCATGAACCACCAATGGCAGCACCTGCGCTGGGCATGAATGCCCATAGTGACCCCCCTGCTGGTGCTGGTGGGGGCTATGTACCATGGGGGCGAGTGTGTAGGGGGTCCCCACGCCCCCCAATTTCCCTCACACTCTACAAACCTGACACACCCACACCCTGCCCCACAACCCCCCCACATATACACACACCTGCCCAACATACCCTATTGCCCCCCCCACCACAGCCACACCCCCTTACAACCCCTGCCACACACCCCACCATACACACACACATCCCCAACCACATCCCCCACGCATAATATACAAGACTAAGACTTTATTTTTGGGTTATTATGCAATCATCTTCATGTACATTACACAAACACAAATCATGACAAAACATTTTTTGTAATAAGATTAAAATATGTTGTAATAAGTGTTTGACTTTTATATATAATTTGGTTTTTTTTCTGGTTCCAAGATGGCAACCTTTCCCTCCCAAAAGGAGTATTTTCAGGGGGCAAGGGGAGGGATTTCTGGTGGCAAACGTCAGGGGTTAGGAGCAGGATTTCGGGTCCTAGGATGGTGGCCAGGGGGCAGAGCACCTGTCAAGGGGCAGAGCCACCCTTGTGGCCCTCGGCAGCTTACCAAAACTCATTAAGTGGCTCTTCAGATGAAATAATTGCCTTCCCCTGGATTAGAGGGAGGTTTCTCATCCCCTTTTTGGTACAGGAAGGGCATAGAAGACTGATCTTTGGCCATCACAAATGTGCATAGCTCAAACTGACTTCCATGGAGCTATGCCAGTTTATACTAGCTAAAGTTCTGACAAGAGCTATTTTAATAAAATATATTACTATATTATCAGTTCAAGGAAAGGGTGGGTGTTGTATACTGAGTGGTGTGTGTGTGTATGTGTACTCCTGTAAGTAGGAGGGGCTACTCTGTGTTGTATTTTACTTCTTCTGCTGCCTGCTTTTATGCCTGAAGAACATTCATATCTGTTCAATAAAGGTGGCTGCCCCTGTTGTTCCCTGTCTGATCTCACTGGGACAAAGAACCCCTGCAATAGACAAAACTGGCTAAAAGGATGGGATTCCAGTAGGAAGGATGCTGCCCATGCTTCATCCTGAATTGTATGTGATGTGCACTTCAAAGGAGAAGGCGACACTGTATCACCCAGGAAGTCCAGGCAATGGGGTTCAATCCTGCTCACAGGGTCCTGAGTGTGGCTGCTATCCATGATGGAGACTTTGGGCCACAGGGAAGAGTCTGATGTAGCTAGGCCATTATCTTAGGACTTCTACACTGACCAGCTCATCCTTTTACCTGGAAGCCAATCAGATTTTTGAGGCAAACCAGAAAGTGCTATGCTACTGACTGTCATTGGCTCATAGGCTTCTGACATTGCTTTTTCACTTGTAGATCTTCATGCTACTAAAAAAAATAACTTTGCATTGACTCCATCTGAAACAGATGTTTTCATTTCAATCAGTGCAATGGCTTCTGGTGAGCTGGGCAGCAGGGGCAGGAGTTTGCTCCCTCCCCTAGCAGCTTCCTACTGCTGGGGTGGACTCCATGACCAGAGCCCGAGCAAAGACTATGTCTACCTGCCCTGACAGGAAGTAGCTCCCAGCTCCTGCTTTGCAACTGTGATTGTGGAGCGGGGACTAGGAGATCCTTGTCTCCCAGCCTGAGCTCCACAGTCATGGGGTCTGGGCTGCAGTGGGATCTGGGAGCTCCCTGCTGCTGGGGCAGGGAGACATTGTCTCCACCTGGGCTCTGGTGGTGGAGCCTGCCCCAGCAGCAGGCAGCTCCTGGGGACAGGGAGCAATGTCCCAGTCCTTGCCAGGAGACAGCTGTATCTTGGCTCCATGCTCCCCTCCAGCCCCTGGGCTAGCACTCAAGGTGAGCTGGCTGGTGCAGGGCCAGCAGGGATGGAAGCAAATTGTTGTCACGAGCAGCAAATCTGTTCCTGCATCCCTGCATGTGTAGATGCCTGCCCAGATAGACCAGTGGTTCTCAACCTTGTTAGACTCAAGATACCCCTCCTTTGACTCAATGTCCTCCCCTGCCCCTCCCCCCCCAAATGCCAGCGCTTAATTTTCTTACCCTTGCCACGTGCCTTCTGTCTTTTATCTGAAAATTGCCTTAGGACTTGCAGCTCTGCTTTCTGCACATGCCCAGAGCTGCCCCAGCCCAAACTGGTAGCCATCTTGTTCTTGCCTAAACCTCACTAGACAAGAACAAGTTTCTGATCCAGAAACTAAGAGCAGCATGTAAATCTCCTGAGAGGCCTATTTTGGAAGGCATGCTCAAAGAACGCCTTATACACACTGGAAGCATTGAACGCAGCAGACAACATGATAGCCATAGCTACTGTCATTCACAAGCCTGGCCAGAAGAAGAGGAGGTGGCAGTGTCACCACCATCCCCTTTTGTACAACAGCATGATTAGAGAACTTGCCTAGAATGTGAGAGACGTGGTTCACTCAGATCAGTTGTTATTATTGATTGCAGGAATCCTCAAAATGATCATTTCAAACCCTCACCCCCAATGACAAAGAACAGAATCTGAAACACCACACTTCATGGGTAAAAGCAGGGGAGACGAGGGTACCCTGAATGGAAGAACAAGACCCTCTGGCCAGGGTTCTAGGTCCTGCTCGGCCTGAGGAGATTCACATCTTCCACTTCCCTGCTGAGTGCAACTGTGACCAGTCTATAGAGTACAGTGTGGGGGCACACACTGCCCGCTGGCTGAAGCTGGGTCACTTGGCAGACAGGAGTTCTGGGGTCATCATGTCAGAAGGAGAAGGCATAACAGAAAGAATGACTTTAGGTTGGCAGTTAAGGTCGGTAGGGTGCTTTTCCTGCTTCTGGGGCTGTTCATGCCTTTTTACATGAAAGGGATAAAACCAGAAATAATCCTGAGAGTAGAATTAGTGGGTAAGTATTCTAATCACAAGTGTACTATATAAAGATGGGCAGTAGCATGACCTTCTCTCTCTTTCATCCATGTTTTAAACTGACAGAGGCCCACTCTGTAATTTCAAAGGACACTTGTAGCTGCCTCCTGTTACAAGTGGGTTCCTGGCTCTGGATCCCAGGCAGACAGAGGCAGCTCCCTTGTGGCCTTGACTCACTCACTTCAGCTCCACAAAGGGGTGGGAGTTTAGCTGTAAGGCTGAGCTCAACAGTTCTGACTGCCTTGCTCAAAACAGCTTCCTGCTCTGTGCATGGGTGCTCTATATTGCTTGTCTAAGGCACTGAACTTTCCCCACTTATTACTTAAGCTCCCTAATACAGGGCTTTGGGTTCCTCTCTGGGGACAGACACTTAAATGTTAGGTTTTGTGGTGTCTTGTGAGAAGGTGCTCTGGTTCATCCTTAGATCTGGTCCTAGCTGCTTAAACGGAGTACCCTGTAGTTCAGTAGTAGACTCTTGTCTACTATGCAGGAGACCTTGGTTCAGTTCTTGAATGCTTATACAACTACAGCCATGGAGGCACTGAACATCTGGACTCAGCCTGGCCTTTGGATTCCATCTCAGTGGCCTAAAGGGAGGATGGAAAGTCTGGGCAGCCTCCACTCCTCCAAATTCCTGCCTAGACATATGTGTTGAAGATCTGGGTGACCTCTCATGATCCAGAAGGATTGACAGCTGCCTAAGTTGTGCCACATAAACATAGGACATGCTCTTTTTCCTTTCACATCATTGAAACTGGGGAACCAAACTGGAGAAAACAAAACAAAAAAATAGCTAGTAATTGCTATTTGAATTTAAGCTAATTATATCCTCAAAGACATTTGTTGGGTTTTTTTTCTTTCCTATTTCTGATTTCTGTGAAGTCTTCTTTTAATCCTGTTCAAGAAGTGAGGACCTCAGTACATGGAAATTTGCAAAGTTTCTTTCCTTATAGTAAGTAACTGAGTGGCAGCAGCTGGGGAAGGAGCAGAGCATTGTTCTGCTCTCTGTAAATCACTTGCAGATTTTACTTTCACTTTTGTCCCATAAGCAGCAGTCACTACTCTTACCATATTTTCCACATATAATGCACAGTACAATTTCCAGCATCTCTTTTTTTGAATAACAGTGCAGGCTGTGTGCAAGAAATTATGGTATTATTAAACTGCTCATTGTGTAGCATTAGAAGCTAATATATCATTTAAATTAAAATATAGTTTAAGAGCAGATCTGAACTTTTTCTGTGAGGATACAAATGTGGGAAACATGGTTTAATAAAATATTTGGATAGTTTGCTAGTGAAGCCAAGGAAAGTCATGCTGTCAGCTCATCACTGTGAACCCCATGGTACCATCTAAAGTGTTTCATGTATCATTCATTACAGCAGGTAGGGGAACACAGAAATGTGGTTCACTTGAGCAGTGTGTTCCTCTAGGACTGTTTGGTTAAGTGACTTAATGGCTTATTCTTAATGTTCTTTTCATTTATCTTGAGACTTCATAAGTCAAAATGACCAAAAATAATTCAAATCCTTCTTGGCAGCAGGTCACCTGTGAAATATTTTCTGTCCAAGTTTATTATTTTTGAATACAAAATGCCAAAGAAAATTAATACAATCTTTGTACATATCCTAGTATATATGCAAGATTTATAGAAATATACATTTTTAGGCAAAAATCAATTATTCCCTTCTCCTTTACAAATTCCACAGGGAAAAGCATGTGCTAAATATTCACTAACATTCTCAAGTTTCTTTCTGTTCAATAACTATAAGCTCTACAAACTAGCAGCGTGGAGTTCATTTTTAGCATTGCCAGCAGGCATGGATTTGTATTCAGAATAAAAAATTACACATGCCACCAAATCAAATGTATTGGGGGTTAATGGTATTCAGACCAAGTTATTTAAATTTCTTTGGCTCACATTTTTTCCAAATTATGGAAAATATATAGTATCTGCCATGTGGAAGAATTTTAGGAAAACAGATATGCATAGAAGAAAACAGGAACCGTGTTTAAAATGGCATGCCTCAGTCTTACACAGAAGAGACAGTTACAGCCATTCTCAGAAAAAATTAAAAGGAAACATCATAGGGTAGTCTTTGGTTCATTTATCAGAATAGATATGAACTGTATATCCTCCTGTACTGGGAAAAACAAGATGTCAGGATGGAGTATGTAACCATTCAAGAAGAGACAGATATCCTTCAGAAAATAGCATGTCCAAAAGTCAAATGTCCATCTTAAGCCTAGTGGCCTGTTGGGCTGGTGTGATGATGGCACTCTAGTTTCTGAAAGATGAGGTAGCCATTTGCAGTAAGGGTCAATGTGAGTCCGGAGTGACACTCCAACTCAAGCCTTTCAAGGTATAACAGGACTCCTTCATCTTAATAGCTCTGCTACTACACTCCCCATTAATGCAATATATGCTGCATCTTTCTTGGGAAATGTGAATTTAAAGTGAGCATCTAAATAAAACTTTCTTTAAAAATGATCTCTTGGTTAGACAGGCATAGTGTTGCAACACGGGCAAGTGAAAGGGCAATGTTGTTTTGGGCTCAATAGAGACATTAGAACAAGGAAGTAAAAATCTCCATCTAGCTCTCACACGATTTCATGTGGAATAAAGGGTTCAGCTCTGGGCTATGTACTACCCGGCTTCCAAAATGGAGTGAGGTCAGGCAAAAGCAACAGTAATAGGCAAAAGGATGGAGGAGCTCTTTTATGAAGGCAGATGAAAGAAGCTAATTACACACACGTTAGAAAACAGATGAAAGGAACTGGTACATTATAGCAGCCCACAAGTAACTAATATTTGTAGTGTGCAAAACCTAAGGATAGGGATTATTGGCCATGTGAAGTGAAGCCCTATCCTCACCTTAATTAAATTTCTTCATCTGTGTCTGTCTGTGAGGTAGTGGAGAGGAGGGATTATATAGTTTGCCTCCCAGAGATGGAGAGTCGGGTACTGTGGTGACAGATGAATTTGGCCTATAAAAGTCCAAAATAGACAACCCCCTAGAGAAGTCACACACTTCATTGCTCATGTAGGCCAAGCTCTCTGTGTTATCTGAGTTTTTAAGTACAAATTTTGGCCTGACTGAGGGGATGGCTAAAGTTGAGGGCTGGGACCCACAACTGAGGGGAGATGGCTGGAGAGGTAGGACAAAGGGACCATGTGAAAGGAGCTGGAGAAGGAGCATGAGGGGCCTAGCTAGTGAAGAAGGGGGACTGGGCTGAGTCAGGGCAAGGTCCTGGCTGGAAGATAGCTGTAATTAGGGCAAGAGCTCCATCTGAGGGTACAGCTTGGCCTACATGATCAATGAAGTATGCATCTGCCTCGTTTAGGATGGCACGCAGGGCATACCAGGAGTAATGGGAAGAGACTTAAAAAAGGGGAAACGTAAGATGTGCTAGACTCTTCCTGACAGTCAGATGTGTTAAACTCTTGAAAGTGTCTATTGACAGACGTACATATCCATAGCAGCAGCAGTCCTTCTGGTACTGCTGGTTGGGTACTGGGTCAGGTCCCTTTCCTTCCTGGGACAGCCAAGCACCAACCTCAAAGTGCAGGAAGCAGTGATTGATGCCTATGGCAGGCACAATTTCTACTCCATAAACTTTCAATCCTAATCTAGATACCAAGGCCAAACTTTGTCCTGCTGACAGCCCCCCTGGGATTCTCCTTCAGCTGTTGGTATGGCCATGGAAACTTGAGCTGACTAAAGAAAAAGATTTGTTACCTTGTCATTGATGCTGCTAAACACCATCAGCCTGGAATACTCCGATGAAAAATTCCACCAGCTCCATTCGGGATTTTGCTCTGACGCATGGCCCACCAAGTATAAGAACCAGCCCCATTTTCCCAACCTCCCTCCCTGGACACTATCCTCTGTGGAAAAACTGTAGCAGATCTTAGTTTGGGGTTGAAGCCCTCCTGCCTTTTCGGCTTGGTGCAAACAGCATAACTTTTTGTCTATCTTATTGATCCTTTCTATTTCAAGCAAGTTGGTCGATACTAACTGGGCCAACATCCATCTCTTGGGACTACCCAACCTCTCACAGCAACCCAGGCAAAGTTGGGCACGTCATCTTTTATTAAATCGCTGATATAAGGATAATAGATGTCACTGAAAGACATCTCCGCTATCAATATGGAGTAACCTGCTTCTCTGGAACTTCAGCTCCCTTGGCCTTCTCAGATCTAGCTGAGCACAGAAGCTTCTGGGAAGCCCTGTCTCTGTGTTCCTTGCCAGAGGGACATGCTTTTTTGAAGACACCAGCAGGCAAACAGCCAGGAGTGGAAAGAGCTATTTAAGCTAGAGGATAATCTTTGCCTGGAGAGCAAACTTTTGTTGTCAGAGAGACACCTTTCACTGCCTTTATAAATGTGCTTTCAGATATGGCTAAGCTGTAAGCTCAAACTGGCATTTGCCCATGCTCACTAGGACATAGTAATGTTTTTTTTTAATTTTCAAAGCATTTCAACTTCATGCACATTCTTGGACCTCCCTGAGCCTTCAAATCCATGCAATGCCATGGTTACAGCTGCAGACAGGGAAAAAGGGCTGATACCCAGTCAGAATAAGAACATTCAAAATTACAATAGTGAAAATGAAAATAAAATCCAACCCCTGCAAATATCACCCCAAACAAAAATGTCAAGGCATTGAAGGATGTAAAGTATCATGCTTCATAGTAAGATCCAAGTTTGAAATGATGGCATTTAGAAAGAAACTCTTTTTAAGGGCATATTATATTACAAGTGTTCCTGTAGGGTTTCTTTTGCCTTTGCCTAAAGCATCTGGCCCTACTCATTTTCCAGAGTAAGATGTTGGATATACAACAGGGCAATCCTACCTGAACTGACTTCTGTGCATTTTACAATATAACAATACTGATGTCACTTCTGGCAGTGTTCAGGGGGGCATCTTACCTAGATACCCAGGGGTTAGAGCATTCACCCCAGAGGTCAGAGACCCAGGTTTAATCCCCTCGTGTGCCTAAGGGTTTGTGAACCTACCTCTTCCAATTTCTAGCAGCTAGGCTGCAGGGTATCTTGGGTGTTCTTCTCTTGAAGTTCCACCTATAATTTTAAGAAGCAATTTCATTTCATTGGAACATGATACTGAAATCTAGGTCCCATTTTTCTACTCCTCTGGTGATGCCCTCACCATCAGGCTACATGCTCATTCTATTTTGGTCTCTCTTTCTAAGGAAACGAGTATTTAATTACTTTAATCAAAGTGGAACTTTCCACAAGATCTGGGTTCAAGTCCTTTTAAGTGGAACAGGCATTTTGAACCTTTGCTTCCAATACACCAGGTGAATCCTCCAACCACTAAGCTAGTGCAAAAGGACAGGGTACCAACTGCTTGTTCTGGCTGCTATTTTCTGAGAATGCTACAGAGTCAGGCCCTGGCAGATGAGATGATAAGAGAATGTCTAGTTTGTAGACTGATGGGGCTCAGGCATTAGCTAGGTGTTCAGCTTTGTCAAGTTGTAAGCAGTTCTGGACATACGCAGAAGCAGATATTTAGATGTCCAGGGAACTTTACTGGCAAAAGCTAATATACCTCCATGGTGAGACAACAGCTATATGTGGAAAGAGAGGGACATTGGGTATCAGAATATTAGACTAACTATCTGTCACTATGGACACCCAAATCAATTCGGCATGGTGGGATTTATAAGTCCCATTTTTAAGTTTCTAACTCTTTACACTGTCTCCTGGGAAGAGCGAGGTGCATAACTTGGAGTTATGAATTTCAGTAGGTAGCAGCATATTAAAATACTGAGCGTCATGTTTGTTTTAATTTTAAAAGTTTCTCTAAGAAAATTTAGCTCAAAGGGTGGAATTCTAGTTCCCTTTGGTGTTTAAATGGCAGTTTTTAGCTGTCTGAGTGGCATTTCTTGTCCTTATGCTCAAGAAAGGATTCTGTTTCCCAGATACATAACCCTGAATGCACAGACAACTACATATACATGTACTTGAGCATAAGGCTTGGAAAGAAAATGGAGAAATGGGCAGGTCCCTTTATGTTTTAGCCTTAAGAGCTCATCCAGGAAACAGAAGACCCTGGTTCTAGACCCCCTCGTCCAAAGGGCGTTTGATTCTGAATCTTAACTTCTTAGCATTGTGCTCTTACCATCAAACCACAGATCAGGCATTTGGAGTAAATTATTCCATTGTAACTGTGTCAAGTCTGCACCCTCTGTAAAACAGTTACATAGTATAGAAATGTGGGGCTGAAAGGGATGCCAAGGGATCACCACACCACAAGTCAGACTAGTTTTGAAGCTGAGCCACTGCCTCTTGCATTTAATAGTCCTTGGACACCATGGAAAGTGGGCAGTGCAACTGAGATATTTCAGCCTCATTGGGAACAGGAGCCATGCAGCCTCTGGCTTGCTTGCTTCCTCCTGGCCCCACACGTCTTCCTCTCATGGTATCCCAGGGGACCATCTTCAAGAAGAGTGCCCTGGGGGCTTGGGAAATTCTAGACAATGCCTAAATTGTGGTAGTTCGAGCACTGGGGTGGGAGATCAGAGAGATGAAGGCCCCAACTCCTGGATGAGGAGAGCCAAGAACCTATGTCTTCAGCTTTGTAGGTGAGGACCTGTAGGAAGACTAGCCCTGAGGGTAGCTATAGCATCCCTTGGTGGTCAAATTTATCCTTTACCTCCAATTCTGGCCTCTGAAATCTACTGCCTCTCTTTTGCCTACCACACTTTTTTGATAACATATGTATTTGGTTGGCTGCCTTTGGAGATTCAGAGTAAGCCTTGGCGTGTTCCTTTTTCCCATTTGCTCCAGTTGCTTGCTTTCCAAACCCTATTTCTCTTGCTTATCTCTGGACCCAAGCCCCTAGCTAAACTGACATGACTGGCACTAACCGTTGCCTATAAGCACCAACCTCTTTTATGCAGCTCTCTGGGTCCTTGCCCTGATCATGGACCCCAGCCTCCCCCATAGCCACGCCTATGCCTTACAGGGCTTACTCTAACTTAATTCAACCCAAAACTAAATCCAAATCAAATTGGTTTCTAACCTGGATCTTAAATTCCACATTGGGTCTACTACTGCAGGACCTTCATATTAATCAGTTGGCTCCATCCCAGCCTTCAGGGTACCTTTCCAGGCCTGCAGCTGCAGCCTCCCCCTAGCAGTTTAAGCTGGCAGGAGCTCATCTCTCTCAAGAAGTTAGGAGCAAATTAACTGCTCTGGCTCAAAAGCTGAGCTTACAGTGCCCTGGGCTGCACCCCTTCCAGTCATGTGTTCCTTGATCAACCACATATGTGTTCCCTTGGCTCCACAGACAGCCTGCTCTAGGTTCCAGTTACCCCTTTGCAGCTCTGTAGCCCCTATCTTGGCCTTCCCCTGGCTGCTTATTCAAATGTAGCTGGTCATAGTTCAGCTTTCCACAGTAAATGGTGGCCCTAACCAGCCTGCTGTTTTTTACTTAAAGTAACAAAGTTTCTTGCCCCCGTTACAGTGCTCTAACCACTCACCTCTTTGGGGTAAATCATAGGAGAGTCCTCTTCTTCCAGCTAATACCAGCTAGTCATGGAGTTTGAGCCACCTATATTTTCAGGCTGTGGACACCCATATGCATTCATAAGGAGCAAATGCATGAAGCTGTGTAGATACCTACTATGCATGTATTCAGCGTGTGACCCTACTGCACATGCCCACATGTGTGTATATGGCTGAGAAGTGACAAAAATTCCACCTTAAGGACCAGAAGGAAACAGAATTCTACACCAAGTTTGGTCTAGAGTCAACTTAAGACTACAAAATGTGTGCAGATAGACTTGTCCCTCAAGATGTCTCTGTGCTGAATGTAAAATGAAATAATAATGCTTACTGACCTTAGAGGGTTTTTGCAAAGATAAAGAATTGTAAAGATAATTAGTGTTTATGAAAGTTTGGTATTATGATAAGTGCTTTAGAAAAGCCCTCAAAAATGAGTTCTGTAGTTAATACAGCATTGTAATGGTTTGAAGCAAATGAAGCACAAACTAACTGATGAACATTAAAAAAAGAAAACCCTCAAGATACAGAACCATTGTTTTACTTCCTAACCACCATCCACACTCATGTAGGGCAGAAATCTTGCAGAAAAAAAAATGGTATATGCTCACATGGATTGTATCATAATGCATGAGCAGGAAGACACCAGGTTGCATGAACAATCTTATATTTTGATATTTTCTAACTTATGTGCTTGATTTTAGAACCATAATAAATGTTTTATTCTGCTGAGAAGTGGGGATACCTCTACATAGTAATGGGTATTAAAAATTTGTGAAGAGACACCATCTGCATCATATGCCTCCTCTAAAATATTTGGAAGCTATGTCTGAATTTTAAGGATTTTGAAACACGATTCATTTTATATCCCTAAAGTCCATTTTTTCTTAACCTTTTTAGAGCTTTCATAAGAATGCCTCAAGGACTTCAGGGAGATATGTTTTAGGTTTTATATAGCTACTGACAGAACTTAAACTACAGAATATGTCTCTGGGTGTTAGTCTTTAGAAAAGGAAGGCATTTGGTTTTCCCGTGCTTCTAGGTTTTGCTGGTTGCCACAGGGGGTTGGGAAGGAATTAGTTCCCCTCTTGTGTGTG
>NW_017729006.1:54312517-54316780 GCF_001723915.1 Gavialis gangeticus | reverse complement strand
TGTGTGTGTGTGTGTGTGTGTGTGTGTGTGTGTGTGTGTGTGTGTGTGTGTGTGTGTGTGTATTTTTGTTTTGACCTTCCTCAAAAGCATAGGGTGTTGGCTGCAGCCAAGGGGGATTTTGACTGTTTAACATTTGCTGGGGGGCAAAGGCAGCGGGAGGAGGAGCGCAAAACTAGCTGCTGCTGCAGTGAATTGTGACTTCCTCAGGTGCAGAGATGTCCTGCTATGCCTCTGGGCATTCCCTTCACTGCCTCTCTGGCTATCAGCTCTTAGCAGGACTGCAGAAGCTACAGTTGTGGTGAGTTGGATGAAATATCACCAGAACTAGTAGACAACTGCTGCTTTTCATTTAAGGGACCAGTAAGAAACAGTTAAGCTCCTTCAGAAAACAAAAAGGACCCCCAACCTTATAGACAGGTATATGTGCAAACTGCCTGTGGCTACCTCACAAGCTACAAGAAGCATGGCCACATCCACGTGGTACCAAGCAGCCATGCTGCATCTTCACAACAGGCACAGAAGGGCATCAGATGGTGCTACTCTAGGACCAGATGTTTTATAGTGGGACCAAAGTCCTGTGTCCACTGTGTCAGGGATTCAGAGAGACAGCCCTGAAATTTAGAGCTGTCCTGGAAGACTGGGGTGTTTGGCAAGGGCAGATCTGAGAAAGAGGTGGTTGAATCCCCCTTCCACTGCATAGTTCACTTGCCAGCAGCTCCAGTTTCTTGCAGCCCTAGATGCCTTGGTGCCCTATAGAGTTTGGGAAGGATCTGAGCTTAGACCATGGAAGGGATGGGGGCAAGATGTGACTGGAGCCCCTGGGCTGGCAAAGGACACTGGGGCCAGACTGGAAGCACAGGAAGTGGGGCACCCACCTGCTACTACCATGGTCCCTAACTGACCCAGAGGTAGGGGGAGCCCTAGAGCTGCTCCTGGCCTCCTCTAGCTGAGGGCTGCAGGGAGTGCCTGTACAGGATGCCAGGCTCAGCAGTGGCAGCCAGTGGGTCCCCACTTTGTAGTCTCAAAGATGTAATTAGCACCAATTGAAAAGTTGCACTCAAAGAGTAGCTATCAATTGCTTCCTGAGAAACTGAAAGGACATTTCAGGTGGGGTCTTGCAGGGGTCTCTCCTGGACTCAGCTTTGTTCAATATTTTCATTGATGACTTAGACCACTGTTTCCCAAAAATGGATATCTGGGAACAATTTCTTTTCATGATTAAAACTGATGGCACACTTCACTAACTGATCTGCGGGCTGGATCTAGTCTGTGTGCCCAGTCCTACCATGCAGGGCTGGCCTGGCCAGGACCAATCCCTCTGCATGGGGCTGGCCCATCTTGGGCCCTAATCCAGCCCATTTTTCCTGGCACACTTCTGCCACTCTTGCAGCACACCATCTGGGAATCACTGACTGAGATGATGTTATAGATGGAAGATAGTGCTTGTAGATGATACTAAGCTTGGGAGGAGGTGGTAAGGAAGAGTGGAAGCACTTTGAATGACAGAATCAGAATTTTAAATGAACTTAACAAATTGGAGAAATGCCCTGAAATAAACCAGATGAAATTCAAGAAAGACCATTACAAAAATGCTACAATTAGGAAGGAAAACTCAAATGCAAAATGGAAGGCATCTACTTAGACTGCAGTTAGAGGAGAAAAGGTCCTGGGAGTTATAGTACATTACAAACTAAATAGGTCAGCAGTGTGATGCTGTCATAAAAAGGCAAATCTTGTTCTGGGGTGTATCAATAGGAGTGCTATGTGTAAAACATTGGAGATTAATAGTTCTCTCTATTCAGCATGGGTGTGGCCTCCAATGGAGTTTGGGGCACCACACTTAGAAATACATAAAACAATTAAAAGAATCCAGAGGACAGCAAAAAGGATAAGAGGTTTACAAAGTGTGAGCTGTGAGGAAAGGTTGCAGAAATTAGGTTTGTTTAGTTTAAAGAAAAAAGATGGAGGGCGGTATGATATAATTTTCCAGGATGGTGGTAAAGAGGACACTGTTCAGTTGTTTTCCATGGCCCCTGAACAAAGGACAAGGAGAAAGCAGCTTAATTTTTAGTAAAGGAGATTAAGTAAAGAAGACAAGTACAAATGCTACAGTCATAATCTGCCTGTTATGACTAACTTCAGAAAACTGCATTAAAATGTCAGATTGCCTGTAAGGATCTGGAGAACTGTGAATGCTTTTGCCTTCTTTAGTAGTGAGGAGGCATGGCCCAGAAGTCCCAGTCAAGCCTCCCCTCCCCTCCCCAAATTATGCTAACTATGTCCATACTGCAAAAGAAGCTAAAAGGGGTGGAATGGGATGAAGCTAGCAGGTGGTATCACAGAACTTAATATGTCCATGGCAAGGGAGCAACCACCCCAGAGTTCTGAAAAGAAAACTGCACATCAAATTGCAGGATGTGTAGTCAGGATTAAATCAGGTCACTCTGCGATTTGAGAATAGCAGCTGTGTATTTCAGAAACAGAAGTAGTAATGCAGGCAACTACTGGCCTATTATTCCATCATCAGTACTATGTAAAGCTTCAAAGCGTAAAATTTTGAAAAGAAGAATAATTAGAGCGAGGTAAATGGAAAACAGGAAAAATGCAATATGGCTTTCTGAAAGGTAGGTGGTGCCAGAT
This sequence comes from Gavialis gangeticus, assembly GCF_001723915.1. Classification (NCBI taxonomy): domain Eukaryota; kingdom Metazoa; phylum Chordata; order Crocodylia; family Gavialidae; genus Gavialis; species Gavialis gangeticus. The sequence goes on along the minus strand of NW_017729006.1, from coordinate 54,314,140 downwards.
TAACCTGTTAAGTAATGTAGTGAATCTCTATCTTGATTTCGTTAAAGCTCATAATACAGTACCGCAAGAGAAATTCAGCTAAGATTAAGGGGGATCTAAACTGGAAAAGGAGCAAGGGGGCTGGGGGGAAGGCGGGGAGTAAGGAACTGGCTATAAAAGAACCACAGAAAGTATTTTCTCAGACTTCAATTTTCAGTGACAGTTATTTTAGAATATTCTGTAAAATTGTTCGATTAAACTCCAGTGAACTTATTCAAGACTGAAAAGGCTACTTACATGGCTTCTTGCACACTATGTTTGAAACTTTCACAGTATCAACCACTTCCAGCACATTATGACTCTAGCAATGACAGATAGCTAGAACATCCATATTAGACAGGGCCTCTTTAGTCATGCTAAACTGAGTTTGATTCCTGAGAGGCTAATATCAGTATTACAGTACTAATTTATTAGACATGGCTAGATTTAAAATTTTATTTTTGTGCAGTTATTTAAAATTTAAAATGATAAAGTCTCAGCTAATTAAATTTCAGTTGATCATTCTCCAAATGCACAAAAAGTCTTTATAAAATATGTATAAAGAGTCTTTGGAGCTTTTATAACAATTTAATCTTCATATAGATGATCAGTTTTTCAAATTGTCATGTCATACAGCAGAAATTAAGAAGTAGGAAAAGTTGAGCGGTTATCTGAGGGGATATAATGTTGAAAATCGATCTGAACTAACTTGGTACTAAAGGCATCGGCCCATTTCATGAATATTAGATTTATGCTAATGCATTTTAATAATCATATCAATGTATCCAATTTTTCCCTTAGGGAATTTAAGATGTTTTTATAATTCAGACTCAATAGCTAAGACAAGTTATTTGCAGTTGTGTAGTTATGGCTTAATGTGTTTGCTGAAAATATAAAGTGATAAAGCAAATAAAGTAATTTGAGTGATATGGTTCAGCTTTTTTTAAAATTTTGCACACAGAAAAAAAGAAGAAAACACTGTATTTTGCCTCGTATTTTCCATAAACTTTGTCTCTTTTAGTACCAATCAAATAGCCTATTGTTGTCCTGAGGTATAGGTGTGCTAGAGTTTCTGGCCGTCCTCTTGCCTGAAGTTGCTTTTGATGTTCAGACTGCTTGGATCTGTGTGCTTTAAGGGTCTGCTGCCTGCAACGGCCTTCCAAATGCAATGCAGAAAAAGCAATTCAAATGTGTATTTGGTGGTGAAACACAGAAGTTTATTGTCTCTTAAGACAGTGCAGTAGCTGGTCTGTTTAGCAATCAGCCCAGCTCAGTGAAAACTGCCCATAAAGAGTGACAACGATGCAGTATATGCAGTAGGCCTGTGCAAAGTGGCTAGTATTCACTTCCGATTCAGATTCAGCTGATTTGGGGCACCATGATTCGTTGCACTGATTCAAATCACTGTCCCGAATCAATTCAGCTGAATCTGTTGCCCAATCTCTGATCAGCTAGGCCCGTCCCCTCCAGCCCCCCAATGGCTGCCCCAGCTCCCAGCTCTTCGGGAAAAAAAAGCCCCAAGTCAGTGGGTGCTGCCAGCTGGGGGGGGGCGATCCCTGCTGCCCCCCACTGCCCCCCACTCCATGGGGGGGTTCTGCACGAGCC
>NW_017729006.1:54311618-54312203 GCF_001723915.1 Gavialis gangeticus | reverse complement strand
CTTTTCTTTAAAAGGCTGGGAGCTGGGGTGCGTGGGGCAGCTGTGGGGGGGGGCTGGGGGAGCATGGAAGTTGGGGGGAGCTGACAGGGGTCCCTCCCATGGTCCCCTCCCCCATCCCCCACCCCTCGTACTTACCGGCTCAGGGTTGGGCCACTGGGGACTGGCTGAATCATCAAAGCTCTCCATACTTTTTCTGAAGATTTGGAGAGCTTTGAGTTGATTTGGACCTTTAAATCAGTCCCCTGATTCAATTCAGATGCAGAGATTTGGCCACCAAATTGGGCCAAATCTCCTCTGAATCGAATCACCACCCAAAGCTTCACACAGCCATAATATGCAGCCCATCCCCCCCAAAGTCCCTGCAAGAGGAGGGACTCACAGTCCCCATATTTATAGCCAAAATGCTCCCATCCCATCCCAATTCTTATTTTTCTCTCTGTTGAGATGTTCCTTTGCCAAGTGCAGACACTGGTAGCTCTCACCTGTACCAACTTTGGACTCTGACAGCTCACACCTATTTTACTACCAAGTTCTTACTTTATATTTTTTTAAAGTTGCTCAGCTACTGTTTTTGTTGCTCTCATT
>NW_017729006.1:54304227-54306431 GCF_001723915.1 Gavialis gangeticus | reverse complement strand
CCCCTCGTACTTACCGGCTCAGGGTTGGGCCACTGGGGACTGGCTGAATCATCAAAGCTCTCCATACTTTTTCTGAAGATTTGGAGAGCTTTGAGTTGATTTGGACCTTTAAATCAGTCCCCTGATTCAATTCAGATGCAGAGATTTGGCCACCAAATTGGGCCAAATCTCCTCTGAATCGAATCACCACCCAAAGCTTCACACAGCCATAATATGCAGCCCATCCCCCCCAAAGTCCCTGCAAGAGGAGGGACTCACAGTCCCCATATTTATAGCCAAAATGCTCCCATCCCATCCCAATTCTTATTTTTCTCTCTGTTGAGATGTTCCTTTGCCAAGTGCAGACACTGGTAGCTCTCACCTGTACCAACTTTGGACTCTGACAGCTCACACCTATTTTACTACCAAGTTCTTACTTTATATTTTTTTAAAGTTGCTCAGCTACTGTTTTTGTTGCTCTCATTGAATCAGCATTTCTGCTCACTGCCTCTTATCAGGTGGTCTGGCAATCAGTGAAGCCTGTTACTCCCAAGCTCCTTTTTGACACCTTAGCTTAACTATAACTTAGCCTAACAATGGCCTAGCATAACCAGAACTCCTTTTACACTTAATATATGATGAATCTGTTCTCTTTCTGTGCCCGTGTCTCTTGCAGTAGAATAACTTCTTTATTCTAACAGATCTCATCCTTATTATTTGCATCTGTATTACACCAGTGCATATAAGCTCCAACAAAGATTTTGGTTCCTCTTGTGCTATGTACACTACTTACACAAAGGGTTGGACAGTTCTCAACCCAAAGAGCCAATCCAAAAGGTAAGATAATCAAAGGGCTGGAGTGAAACTAGAGGAACTGAGAAATGAAGTGACTCACTCAGTGACACATAGGTGGACAGTACAAAAGCTGCAGCCGCATCAGGCTGATTGACTGAAAACCCCAGCATCCCAAGGACATTTGATGAAATTCACATGAAGATTGTATCTTATTATATACAATAAGTACCTTGAAATTTGCACTGAGCATGAAAAGCATTTGGATCATGACACAGTGGCTGTTTTACACAACCAGAGACATTGAGGGATTTTACATGTACAGAAGAAATTAAGGGAGGTTTAAGTGGGCTCTAACAAATTCTACATTGAAAACTCTTCGTGATTTCTTGGAACCTGCTTTGACCTAAGTATGCAAAGAACAGAAATCACACAAAGGCCAGGAATAAAATAATAAAAAAAATATATGGAGAACTGTTCCATTATGCAGTCAAGAGGTGTGAACTCAAATATAAATGATGACTCTTACTCAAGAAGACTGGATGGGTCACCTTTTAAGACTTGCATGACCAATGCATCTAGCTTGTCAGTGAAAGGGTGGTTAGTTAATGGGCTAGTTAATTGAGAAATGGGTTAAATGGGATAAATAGGTTAGTTAACTAAGAAAAAACGTTCTCCTACTAGCCCGCCTAAATTTCTATTGGTGCAATTTGGAAGAGACTAAGGTTAGAATTACAGAAAAATAAGGTTGGGTGGGACCCCAGGAGTTCATCTTACCCAAACGTGCTCAACACAAGATCAACCCCATCTAAACCAGTCCAGAGAAGTGAAGGTGTTTTTCCATGTGCTCCTGGGGGGGGGGCAGGGCAGGGGGAGGAGCACTTTAATGGCTTTGAGAGCCATTCTAATTAAAGCGCCTGCAGCATCTCCTGTATCAATGTCCCTCCACTTCAAAATGTTGGCAGGGGCACTTTGACTAAAGATCATTTGATGAGCTTTAGTTAAAGTGCCACCACTGCTATTTTGAAGCACAGAAATGCTGATACATGAGACACAGAGGCCACTGGAACTTGTTAATTAGCAATTACAGCATGTCAGAGCAGCCTCCCAGCTCATGTACACACACCCCCTGTTACAGAAAATAGCTGAAATTTGGCCCTGTTGGGAGCAGCACCCCTGCACATCTACAGGCACCCTTGTCTAGCTTGTTCTTAAAAACTTCCAAGGATAGAGATTCAACAGGCTTTCTAGTTGATTGACAAAAAAATCCTCCTACTAATCAGCCTAAATTTCCACTACTGCCATTTCAGATCATTATTGTAATGGCTGGCCAAACCACAGGCCAGGGGTGGCTGGAGTTACTCATCTTGGGAGCCACATTAGATCCTCCACTGAAGTTCAAGAGCCAGAGATCGGGGGGGGGGGGGGGGGGG
>NW_017729006.1:54299859-54304158 GCF_001723915.1 Gavialis gangeticus | reverse complement strand
GGGGGGGGGGGGGGGGGGGGCGGTGACTGAGCAACCCAGAGTGGAGGTGACCACCCCCTGCCCTACACTGCTGAGCCACTCCAGTTTTCCCTGAGGGGAGTGTGCCCCAAGGTAAGCAGAGTGGCTGCAGCCCATGCGATGCCAGCCTGGAACCTGAGCTGGCAATCCCAGAGGAAGAGAAGGAGGGAGGAGGGTGGGGTCGGGACACACTCCTTATGGGCAAAGCCCAAATGACGGCAGATGCCAGGCTGCACTGTCCCCCGGAGCCACCTCGGGAAGAAGTGGGTGGGGATTCAGCCAATTTCCAGAGAGCCACAAGTACTGTGCCGGTGAGCTGTGGCTCGTGAACCACAGTTTGGCCACCATGGCCATAGGCAGTCAGTCCAAGTGAATTGCACTAGGCCAGGGCTTACAGGAGTGGAAGTCAAGGTCAAAGCCAGGTTTCAGTCCTAGTCTAGGATAGCAAAGTAAGAGTCAAAATGAGATCATTGTCAAGGCAAGCAGTTGATCCAGTCTGGAAGGTCCAAGACAGGAATAGGAGAAAGTAGGAACAAGTAGGGAAGTCCAAGCCAGAGGTTCAAAGCACAGAGTCAGGTTTAGGAGTTCCAAGCAAGAGGCACAGCAAGGCAGTCTGTTGCTCAGACTGCTCTCTGCTGCCTGATCTGAGCTTAAATAAGCCAGTGTTTATGGGGCCCTTTCCTGAGGGATGACTCATTCTGATTTATTGAATGACTTCCAGCTGGGGCCTGGGACTGGATCTGCCCCATCAGGGCCTCTGCTCATTACAGTTATTCCTTTTCCTGTCCCCTGCAGCCACAGAGAGTAGTTTATCACCATCCTGTTTATAGCCACCCTTCAGGAATTTGAAGATTGTTATCAAATCCCCACTCACTCTCTTTTCCAGACTAAAATACCAATAATCACAGTTCTTCCAAGATCTCTCTTGAGTAATTATATTTGGACTTCTAATCATTCTTCAAGTGGTAGTTCAGATAGAGGAAACAGCATAGTGGTGTTAGCTGCAATAGCTGTGCATGGCCCTGCATTATGCATATCAATGTGTCTCAGTCAAAAGAGTCTGATCCATGTCCCATGGGTGACCTGCTAAAGGTTATAAAATGAATCATTATGGGTCTCGACCAACATAACTTATCTACCAATAAAAATGGAGCAATTGTACCACCCTTGCAATTTTAGCATGAATTTAACAATTTGAGGATGGGCATTTTCCTCTCCAATGGTAAAAAGCTGCCACCTGATGAACTTTCCCTTAATGAACACAGCTGCCTTCTCCCAGTACTACCAACTGACTGAAACCAGCAAGACATCTGCCATAATTGATGAGTATGGGGACATGGATGTGACTGCCCTTAACAAAGATAGAGCTGCTGACTTATGGAAGTTGTGGTCACAAGCAGAATAGCTGCCAGATGATGGGGATCAGGAAGAGAGTGCAGAGTAGGCGAGGAGCAGCAGAGATTCTGCTGAACATGGAAGAAGCATAAAAAGGGCACCACAGAGGGATTGCGGGGAGCCAGGGCAGCCTGAAATGGTCTGAAGGATAGTATTGGGAGTTAGAAGTGGTGGCAGCTCCCTGACCTAGGATACTGTAATGCTCACTCTGGCACATGAGTCATGATGGGTGGGATTTTGGTGCCTTTAGGAGGACCTTTCACAATAGTGTGGGTAGCTCCTCTATTCCTACAGGTGTCCAGACTGGATACATAGGTGGAGGTCTGAACTAGGGCTGTGCCCCCAGACCCAACAGCAGAACTTCCTGGGTTGTCTGCTACGCTTGGACTTTTTTTTTTGGCCAGAGTCTGACCAAGGGAGGAAAATCCCAGGGAGCGAGAAAACTGGGGAAGGGAAAGTTTGGAAGGGCTGCTGGCATCCCAGGCAAAGTACATGCAGGAGCACAGGGTCATTGTCAGAAAAATATTATCGCTATTTGGAGAGTTAAATGCAAATTGGTAAGTTCTTGATTTACATAGTAAATCAAGTGAATGTGAATGAAATGAAATGTAATTGAGATAGGGGAGTGTGAGTATTGTCTGTGCTTTTCTTTTATTAATAAAAACAAACAGGGTAAATATAGACTCAGATGAGGTATGTAGATCATTTAACTGATCACATTGTTGTCTTTTCTTATTTGTGAATCTCCGATAACAATCTAGAGACTATCTAGTGATACCCTCTAGTGATCCACATGCTGAACAACAATGTTTTCTGGATCACATCATGGACTTGCATTCAGTTTGGATGGAAAGAGGCTTTATCAAGAGTATAACTAATTTCAGAAGAGTGTTTGCATGAAAACATCAGATTTCCTATAAGGAGTTTCAGAAAAGCAGGAGAATAACAAGATCACTTTTTGTATTGACAAGTTTTCAGACTTGAGATGGGTGGAATACAAGTGCACATAGGCACCTATGTCCACTTAGGCACCCAACAGGTAGAAGAGAATCTGGGTCATAATGATTAACTTCAGAAATATCAGCCTGCCTTCCAGGAGGTAGAGTGTATCCTCCTTGGATAGGTGCCACTTGCTAGACTTCCTTCCCAAGTATAATGGTGTAAGAGCAGTACTCATTAAAAAATGGATTGGCTGGTTCTGATGAAAGGACCACCAGGAGAAGCCAAGGTTATGAGGAGTCGCATTCCTGCAGTCTTCTTTTTGTTACTGACACCAGATTCCAAGGAGTCAGAAAGTCCTCCATCATGTGACTGTCAGTGCAGTCACTCTAATGGTCGATGAACAACAAAGATCAAGGTACTGCTGGAACATAGGTGCTTCACGTCTGTAGCACTTTGCCATTCTCCCATATCCCAGGTGATTTCCCTAGTCACCAGGCTGTTGGTTAGTCTAGGAGAAGTCTCCTCCCATCTCTCCTCTTGGAGATGATCTATTATCTATAAATGCATTCAGGAAGGGACTTGCAGTTGAGTCTCTTGCATCTTAGTTGACTGTCCTGAGCACAAAGATATGAGGTTGTCTTTCTCTAAGTCTCTCTCATTTTCTTTGGTTTTGATTAAAAAATTCCAACTTAGAGCTCAAATCTTTCCCTCTGGATATTTTTTTCCGACAGGTACCTCCCCACCCACAGTTTGCTGTTGTATGGATCAGCATATTTGTATGAACCATTGTTTCATGATTCTCTACTAACTGTACGTCTATTCCCCATGTTTAAAAGCAATAATGTGAATGTACTGGGCAATAATAGATTTTCTCCTTTGGTTCATCCTTTCCTTGTATGTCATGTCCTTGTATTTGGAACTGAATGTTAGGGAGACACCACATTTTACTTGAAAATGAAACTTTTGGCATAGTTTTGTAACTCTTTTTAGAGAACACAGAAAAAAAATAGGCATATAATCTCCTTGATACAGATTCCCTGAACAGCTAGGTATACTAATACATACTGCCTGAACAACATACACTATACTGTTCTGATTTTTATTTCAGTGCCTCAGAGGAAGGCATCCCCCCAAAAGCAGTATCATTTATGAGGGGAGACAAATTCCCTCCCAGCCCCTCGTGACCTGCAAAAGCCCTGAGGTATGGCATTATCAGTGCCCTCACTCTACAAGAGCGATCTGGGAACTGCAAACACCGTTTAGTTCAAGGCTTTTGAACGTTGGTGACCAGAACTTCACACAGCTTTTGAACATTGGTGACCAGAACTGCACACAGCCTTCTAAATGCCTTGTGAAGTAACATGAATAGTCCTGTTTTTATTGTATAGACCCTATTAAACACACACTAAGATTGTGTAGACTTTTTGCATAGTTGCATCACTCCCTCCAGACCAAGTTCATCGTGGAGAGGCTAATCAGATGAGTGGGGTGCAGCAGGTAAGATGGGCCCCACTGCTTTGGTCCCAGCCCTAGCGTGTCAAACAGCAGCTGCATGTGCCACTTGTGGCATGCATGCTGCTGGTTGGCCACCCCTGCCTTATGAGATCAGTTTCTTGCAGAGTTGCACAATGACCAAATTCAGAAGAGGATATTGATTATGTCAAGTCTTGCATTCAAAAAGTCTGGGGAAATAGAATTTGCCATGGAAACCATGGAGAGACCCCCTCCTCCCTGGAATTTAATGTGGGCTAGAAGGTGCATCATGCAAGTCAATGGGACCGAGGAGCACAGAAAATTGAGGGACGTTCCATGTGGCTGATGTACACAAATCATGCACACTAAAAGGGATTGCTGAGTATGTCAGGTCAGTCTCAGGAAGTACCAGAAAAAAAGGACACATTGCTGTGGCTGCTGCATCAGGGACAGGATAGGAAAGAGAGGTGG
>NW_017729006.1:54284541-54299848 GCF_001723915.1 Gavialis gangeticus | reverse complement strand
TCTCAGGTCCCTTCCGACCCTAGAAACTATGAAACTACCATTCAGCAGCCAGTAATACCTTGGAGCCATCTACTCAGAAAAGCATGCATTGGGGAAGAGCCCAGAAGGAGACATAAGTTCAGAATATATAATATGGAAGATGACCAGAGTCACTGCTTGAAACCTAGAATTTCACCTGCTATCAGAAGAGGTGGCAGGAAGTGGCACTGGGGTCAAACCCTTAATTGAAGGAAGCCCTCCAAGAATGGAGCTAGATATAGGAGCTTCTGTTTCTCTAATACTTGCATTTATGAATAACCATTCTTTGTCACAGGTGCCTCTGGAGAAAACCTCTATGCTTCTGAAAACTTACAAAGGGGAAAAAGGTGGTCCTAAAGAAGGGTACTTCAGGTTACAGGCAATCAGTTAGTTTACCTTTGTGTGTGCTTGAAAGACATTATCCACCACTGTTTGATAGATCTCATCGAGAGATGCTGAGGATGAACTGGTACAAGATCACATTGATCAAGAAGGTAAATTAAGACCTTAAAGGAATACTGGTGAGAACAGCAAAGTTGCGCGCCTCATGTCAGCCAGTTCGGCAAGATCTTGGCCCTACTTATCTGCACCCATGGTCATGGCCTCAAACTGCATGGGCAACGTAATGAGACCTGCTTCTAACGGTGCTGTGGTGCCTCCTAGGGTACCTGAAATACGCAGGGATGCTGTTCTGATGTGCTGTAATTACAATGCATTGGAGCAGATTCAATTAAATTGAGTCTGCTGAAACATGCTAATTTGCCTCCATGTCTCGTGTATTCAGCATACCCATGCTTCAAAATGGTGAGGGTGCTTTACCTAAGGTTAATCAAATAAGCTTTAGTTAAAGCGCCCCTGGCACCATTTTGAAGGGCTGGGATGCTGAATACACAAGATGCTATAGGCACTTTAGAGAGGCTCCAAGACCCACTCTAATTAAAGCACCCCCTTCCCCACCCCCAGAACACATGTAAAAATATCCCTAGTGACCATCTCTAAGCCCATTTTCCATTCCACTTGTTTAGGATACCATCCCGTTCCCATCTGTCACACCTTGGATGGAAAATTAATATAACCTTGGGAAGCTGCCCTCAGAAACCAGAATGAAATTTCCTCCTACATCCCCTGAGGAGTCTAATCTAGTAGATGTTCCAAGAGCAGGCCTGATGTACCAAAAGGAGCAAGTTTCTCACAAAGTGCAACTGTGGACACTTCCTTTTAGAAAGTGAGGATGTGAAGGTAAGGTGCTCACCATTTATATCAGGGGTGCCAAACATGTGGCCTACAGGATGGATCTCACCAAGGGAACTCCCCCAAGGGAACCTCACCAAGGGAACCCCATTTGGCCCCCAGTGCTACACTTAAGTCTGAGCAGACCCACACAGGGTACAGCAAGCACTGAACCAGCCCTGAAGGCAGGGCTAGGGATGCAGGCCACACACAGTGCCCACCTCAGCTGCTCCAGGACTGTGCCACATGGGCAGGTGCATGTGGTATGGATCCTGGAACAGCTGGAAGGGGTGCCATGTATGGTGCAGTTTGGCTGGGGAAGGATAGCATGGATCCTAGACTGGCGGGAGTGGGCACTGTGCTAGATGCAGTACCTGTCCTGGTTGGACTATGCCACATGTAGCACCTGTACCAGGATGCATGCTGCACATAGCCCCCACCCTGACAGCTCCAGAATCCATGTCTCACGCACCTGCTCCAGGCAGTCCAGTACCTGTGCTGCACGTGGATCCCAGCCTGGCCAGGGTGGGCACCTTGTGCCAACTCCAGCTGATCTGGAATCTGGCTACATGCTCACAGCTGGATTGCATTGCACATGGTGCCCATTCTCCCCACTCCAAAGTCCATGCCCATGCAGCATGGGTCCCAGACCACCTGGAGTGGGCACTGGATCTGGTATACTGAGGGAGAGGGGAGGAACAGGAGGTGGTCCATAGGCCCAATCCAGCCAGTAGGCCAGCCTTGTGCCACTCATGAGGCCCTTCTGGAAAGTGGCTGTTCTTAGAGTGCTCTGACTTTAAAGATGGTCAGATAAAATCAGTGTAAATGTCATAAAGCCAAGTCTAACCTTGGAAATTATATGATGACAGTGTGGTTTGAGGGCTGAAAACACCCTTAACCCCCATACTGATGTCAGGTTAATTTTATCAGAATCATGGAGGATAATCTCTTATACAGTACTATGTTCATGTTTTCATTTAAACAATATTCAGAGCAAAAAATTACATAAAAGGTAAAATAATTGAGCACTAAGAAAACTTCACCACGAAACAATTATATTGAAGTCTTTTTATATTAAAGAAAAGGCTTTTACAAGAGGCTGACAATAGTCTTAAAGTGTGTGGGGGATTTTCCTTTGGATCACAGAAGCTACTTTATTATCCTGACAAAGGCTTGGTTAGCTATTAAATCTGTAACTTTTGGACAAGAGGATACAGAATCAGTGGCCCTTACCAAAAAGTCTTATGAAATGTAATAGCATATGATGACCACTCCAGGGAAGAGAAAGGCCATGTCTCCAGCTTGTCAGATAATGAGGATTCTCTGTGGCTTCAGGGTAAGAATCACTGAAATATTTGTTACTGTGCTCCCTTCCCTCAGAAAATGTTGAGGAAGACAAGTGAGCTGTCCTGCTGTCAAAGTGGTGTAAAAATAGAGAATCAGGCTCTGTGCATTTGGGGAATTGCCTGTCGTTTCAAGGGGTCACATGAAAACTGTCATAAAGCTTTTCCTTGTACTCACTTCATCTTTGTGCTCTTCTCTGCAGTTCTTCTAGTGGCTAGGTTATAGGACAGGCTGGAATCTAGCCTGTCTTATGATCTCCCCAGCTCCTGTTCTTCTGTCAGAGCCAAAAAAGGCCAAAAAAAACCCCAGCTTAGGTTTGGAGTAGTGATTTGTCACCCTGACCATGTCATCTTTTCACCTACCACAAGATATAGTTGGTAGGCCAGATATACACTATGATACAGCCATCTTTATTGTACATGATTCCCCCCCAGGCCATATGAAGTAAAGTTTCTGTGTAGCATGGTGTAAAGTGATTGCAGCATTCCAGAGAATCTGATTTTGTGAGTGCATTTTGGTACAAGGATGTATAGATGTCCAAGGCATGTGAGCTGAGATTGGTCTCACCATAAATGTTGACTCGATTGGTTATTACCTTGATTTTTAGTAATGTCTTTGAAAGGGAATGATGCATTTAATTACAGAAACAGCAGTAAATTGCATGTGAACTCTTATAAAACAAAATAAAACTTTACATGTAGCTTTTTTCACGAGAGCAAGAAACACAGGGAAACTATACAGGATAGATGTCAATTATATATTATTTGCTTAGCGCATCACTGGCAGATACTCAGATACCATAATAAGGGCCATTTCAATGCACAGATGGATATTTGGTTGGCAACTTGAATCCTAACGAAGAGTTTGTTTTTGTTTTTGGTTTTGTGGCATGGAATGGTTTAGAAAGGAGCCGTGAGTAGATGTGGACATATGCACGATAGAGGTATAGCTATAATGCATGGTTTATAGACAGTCAGTTGGGATCTTATTTATTCAAAATATATAAAAACCAGGAACTGCTCAAAATGCTTTACTACATTACACATAAGGAATCCGTGGAATGTAGGTGTATAATTCTACATGCCCTACATAACTGAGTCAAAAAAGATCTGAAAAAGTTTCCTTCAGAGCTACAATAAATCAGGTAAATAAAAATTGTTTTCTTATCGTCCTCCCTGGCAGCTATTAGTCTTCATACATAATCTTTCAGCTTTCTGCAAGCAGCTCACTGACTTCCCTTTCTGGAAACCTTTGGGGTTCTCAGCAAATACAAATACCAGCACTTTCTGCCCAGTTACTGTATCTTTTCTGCTTGTTCTCCCTGTTCACCTCTTTCCAAAAGCTAGTAGTTCCCAGAGTCCCTGCTAGATGGCATGGCAAGCCACCACAATAACAATGCTGTGATAAGACAGGCTTCCTAGCATTTCATCTGCACACTAAACCAGGGAGACTGCTCACCTATTGCTGTTTTCTTCTGTTTGTCTTTTTCTTTAAGCCTGTATTATTTTTTCTCCATTTTATTATATTCCTATGGGGGAGATCGCAGCTACAGTTCCAGATTCGTAATTATGCCAGCAGTGGGTATGTAGACTCTAGGGGCCCAATTCAGCATTCTCTTATGCAGATGAAAGTAGTGAAGTCAAAGAGAGTTAATAGCTCTGCAGCTGAAAGCAGAAGAGAGCCCTAAAAGAGGTCCTGGCTTCTTTCCTCACATCTCCTTTGCACTATAAATACTATTAGCCTAGCTCTGGCTACATCTTTCCTTCCCTAAGCTGCAAAGCTTATAAAGCAGTACCAGCTTCATCTTTCCCTTTCCCTTGTAAACCTTATATATACCAACCTGCACTGTTCCATTTCACTATTCATTCAGCCACAACACTGTTTAGGGGTAAGGGGAATATTACTCGTACATTTGCACTTGACCACACTCTTATGCAAATCAGATATTTTTCCCTTTGGTATTTTTTTCCATCTAAGGTTATGGAATATAAAACCTGATTCTCCTATTTCTTAAGGTGATATAAAAACAGGAATAATTTTACTGAGTCAATGGAGTTGCACTGTTGTAATATAGTAACTGGAGCGAATGAGATCAGAACCTGAGCCAAAGTTTCAAGAGGAATATTTTCAGAAGTTGCAGTTCTGAATTGACTTTAAAAGAGATAACATTTTCCAGTGATTTCATGTTTGAATAGTTTATTGATTTTTATAATAACTGTTTACATATTTGATTTATAATAAACTAATACATGGGCAGAAATAAATTACAGGGAAAACAAATATTAGATAAAACATGGCATAACATATACATTTATTATAAAATTTCCCTCTGATAATTGACATTATACTTCTGATTTTGCTGACAGCGTGCTCAGATAGAATAATGATATGCCACAGTATAAAAACTGAAAATAATTTAACATCTACATTATATGGTTTCTTCCAGAATTGGCTGTAATGGGAAATATTATTCTATCACAATATGCTTAGTCACCCTGTACAGAAAAGGGAAGAAACAGAAAATTAGTCAATATATTATAATAGTGGTATCCATTCTCCCCAAATTCTTCTCTCCCCCTCCACAAATGGACAGTAATTACAGCAATGACTCCTGACTTTTGATTAATTAATTATGAAGAAGGGTAGAAAGTCTTTTGCTGCAGAAAACAAAACAACAACAACAAAAAGCATATGTACTGTGATGAAAACAGGCTATTTACAACCCAGGAAAGTAATTTCAACAAGACTTGCACCAGTTTTATAAATATTAGATCACGAAGAATAGATATGAAAATATGCTATTCTGTTGTGGAAAATGCCTTGGAGATGCAAATGAGATTATAAAGTCTGAAAAATGATTCCTTTTGTATGGCTCTTACTGTGCAATCGTTTCATTTCTTAACGTTAACGGGCATTTTTTTTGTCTGGATAAGGACTGTAGGATTGAACCCATACTCTGCAAGATGAATAGACACAGGTTTGAACAGAAGCTAGATGATCTACATCAACATCAGGATCTCTGAAATAAGGATGACTACCTCTGCCAAGAATCCCTTAGAGAAGGCTAGGTAAGGGGCTTGCAGCCAGATTGTATTCTGACTGTTAAGTGTGTAAGTGAACTTTGGTATCTAAGTGTGATTCTATTTTACTCTGCTCTAGTCCCTGAAAAACTGTGTTCAAAAAGTGGGTGGGTGCTTTTCCTCACTACTTTTCTATGACTCTTTCTTCAAAGTAAGATGATGGTTATGGCAGGGCACCTTTGGTGTCCACCACTTTAAGGGGCTTGAGCAGGCTGTGAAGCAGCCAGCAGGTGCAGTTAGGCCCATCTAGGGAGTCACATGACTGCAAGGGGGCCACTGGCAGCCAGGGTATAAGCCCAGGCCCTAAGAACTGAGCCAGCAGTTGCATCTTTGGAGCTAGAGGAACATCATCACTTAGCCTGTAGACCATAGCAACCAGAGCAGGGGGATGTAGCTCAGTGGTAGAGTGAGCATCTCCACTTTTTTTAAAAAGCATCTCCACTTTTTCCTGCCTAGGCAGGGGCTTGGACTCTATGATCTGTTGAGGTCCTTAGCATCTATGAAACACCCAGAGGTTAGGGTAGGAACTATGAGGATGGAAGAGGCTCCTGGTGGGCCTGGATAAGACCTGAAATTGTACCCTGCTGGGGTTGGATGGTGTGGTTGGGATGCTTCTGGCGGGGACGTCTCTGGGAAATGCCTACTGAGTGGGGCCTGAGGCCCAAGAGGCATAAGGCCCAGGAGCAGTCTCCCCAGTGAATGGGGCAGGGCAGTGGCCCCAGTGAAGGGGGCAGAGAGGCCAAGGTATGTCTGAGGATACCTGAGGCCAAATGTGAGCTGGAAGCCAAGTGCAGCCAAGCCAAGGGGATGGGGGGAATTGGAAATGATTTTGGATGCCATCTGTGAGGCATGGGACATGGTGTAAGGTGAGGTCCAGAGCTGTGTATTTCACCCTTGGCATCACGGCAACCAAATGGGCAGCCTCCTGTATATAAACACCAATTTTTGGAAACATCAAAGATGTGGCAGGTGAGGCAGGGTGGTCTGCCCTAGACAGGTGGGTGGGCCAATGTTGTGACTGGCCTCAAGATGGCCCCCTGTCACAATGATCTATAACAAAAATAGACACAATCTGGATTGGCAGTGCCTTGCACAGGTGAAATGGTATCATACTTAAGCACCCAAGTCCACTAAGACACACACTAGATGGAGAAGAATTTGGCCTCTAGAGTGATTGTTAAGAACCTGCACCCAAAATTTAAGTGGCACTGAGATCCTGAAAACCCTTACTAAGCTGCTACCTCCACACAGATGCACCTACATTTCTGGCATATGGGTTTATGCAAAACCATCGAAGTTCCTGGTATAGCTATCTACTCAGTGCCCTAATTCACACCCAAGCCTCAGTGGGTGCATTTATAGATTCATTAATGTGCCATAGATACTGTGCATTTAGTTTATTGCTTCCTTAATTTTGGACTAACTAAATGTGCAGTACCTAAGGTTACTGCGCATTTGCACCAGCACATGGTTAATTAGTAATGTTTACTGCACATTAGCCTAACAGCACTGCACAGTAGGCTGTTAGTATGGTTTCTGCTGTGACACTCTACTGTGCAGTGTTATTAGGCCAATGTGCAGTAGGTGTTTTGTGTGGATGTGCCCACTAAGAATCTCATTCTGTGTTGTCAGACATACCAGATCAGGCCCCATGCTGGGAACAAGATATTTCACAGGCACATATGTTTCCCAGTAGCCCACTCTTAGGTAGGAGATGGAAGACCTGCACTGAAATTCCCAACTTTGCTTGATTTGGAGCAGCATTTAAAGCCAGGCCTTTTTCCAGGACAGAGACAGTGCTCTCACCCCCAGACTGTCAGGTAGCCGAAGCAGAGCTTTTTTCTTATCTTTCCTGTTCAAGCTGCTTCATTGTATATAAATAATCACTATTCATAAGGTGTGAGAGAGTAATGTTGTGGCCCTGTGACTAGGGCCCTCACTTGGGATGTGGTCCAGTGAAAATATAATTTATTCCATCAAGTGGAACTGCTACAATAGGAGACAGAGTAAGATGTACTTGGGATACCAAAACTTTTGTGGTGCATGCATTCATCCAGCAGGTGAGAGAACTAGGTTCGAGTGCGTCTTCTGAAGAGCCACTGCACTATGGGGTAAAGTTACAGACGCAATCAGTCTTTTCTGTTTTGTGAAGAGATGACTTGTCTTCAGCACTTTGAGCCAAAC
This sequence comes from Gavialis gangeticus, assembly GCF_001723915.1. Taxonomy (NCBI): domain Eukaryota; kingdom Metazoa; phylum Chordata; order Crocodylia; family Gavialidae; genus Gavialis; species Gavialis gangeticus. The sequence goes on along the minus strand of NW_017729006.1, from coordinate 54,291,992 downwards.
TCAGCAACGTTTTTTTGGTGACTAAGCTGTTGCTGTTTAGGCTGAATCTATGTATCTATGTCCAAACAAGGAGTTTTAAAAAAATTGTGTTTAAACTCTTATACATTGGAGAAGTCCCAAACTGACTTCTGGTCTTGAAGTCTAGCTTCTAGGCACAGGGGTTGTTAGAACTGATTTACATGTTAGTATGTATGTGAGTCCATTTGGGATTCAGGGAGCAACTGGACAGGCCTGATTTCATAGGCATAATCAGAGTATGCCTGTAAACAGAGGTTGTCATGCTCAGCTTTTATCTAACAGAGGTTACTGCATTTTTTAAAATCTGGCCCTGAACTCAGGGTCAGAGGGTTCTCACTCTGGAGCAGGAATCAGCACATCCCACCAACCTGAAGTGTTCAATTAAGTTTGAAGGATAGGGGCTAAAATCACTCTCTCCACAGAGTTTCTGATTGGTTACCTTAGGTATCTCCCTCCTCGGTTTGCTGGCTTCTGTGATTCTGTTTCTGACTTGCTTAATACTAGTTGATAGTTGGGAGCCTGGGCACCTAACTCAAGATTGCTTAATTACAACGAGGCATTTAAATGGCAGTTGTTGAAACACCTAAAGCTTTCTTATGATTTTAGCTTCTGGTTCTTAAAAAAGCTACGGAAGACTGGCTGCTCTTACATGGGTGTTTTAAGGGGAAGAAGAAAAGCATGGAGTTAGAAAGCCCATCAGGCCTGCACAGGGGCATAGCTCACACATTGGTGTTTGTATTTCTTAGGCCTTGTTTGGATCCTACTGAGATCTCTGAGAAAATTACATACATCTGGTAAAATTCTCATTGATTTTCTTTTTTTCTGCCCCCCTCCCCTCTCTTTGAAATAGGAACAGGATAGAGTCTCTCAGCACAAGCACAAGGGGAGCCATAGCTCCACTAGACATACCAAGAAGTGGTGGAATTACAGAACGTGTGAGTACGTTATCTGTCTCTTCACATGCTGAAAATACTTCTAGCCCCAAGCACTGGTGTGTAATGCCTCTTAACATCCTACCACCCCTGCACAGTATTAGCCACTAATGACACAATTTAGCTTGATTTATTCAGTAGTTAGCTGAAAAAGATAATGTTTCATTGTCAAAAATAGGTGAGAAAAAAATAAAATAAGACCATTGTGCACCAAGGTGTGACTAGCTTTGATATTTCTATACCATCCTTGCTATCATGTCCTATAGTAGTGATTCATTCTTTCCTAGACAAGGCTTAACGTGAGAAAGCTGAAGAGTTTTGTGTTTGAAAAACCTGGACACCACTCAGAGCCTTGTAGAAAGCAAGCAATGTATCAGGTACTGTATGGGCTGGGGGACACTGAAACATGCAATAGTTGGGTTTTTGACTATTGATTCCATTAAGAGCAAGAGTAATAACCTATAAACTCTTACAGGCCATGCAGTTTATCAGCAGTACTCATTATTATCCCAAGGAGTTTGATCAAGCCACAGGTCCATCACAAATGCATACTGGTTAGAGCTCTGTGCAGCAAAACTGACCCTAATGCATTGCCTGCAAAGATCTCACAAGGGGAGAAAAAGAAGACAGAATCTAAGGCAAAAGATAAAGAGAGTCTTTGAAGCCTGAATAATATTCCTATATACAAACAACAGCAACACAGTACACAGAAAGGCCCCATTCACCGTATCGCCTAAAGTGAGTGGTGGCAGAAATAGACAGTTACCCTCTGTGTAGACATTTTGCCAGTGAATTTTACACAATTTGTTTGACAGTGGAAGTAAGTAGAGACTAAGGCCTCATGGCTCTTTAAAAGAGTGTGTTCTAGTAATGGTAGAAGCATCTATATTTCCAGGCTGTCCCTGTTCCTTTCTCATTATGTCTGCTCCTCATCTTGGCTCCTGCCCCTAACTTTATATTTTGTTACCCTTTCCTACTGCATCACATATTCTGACTTCTTTACCTCTCAGTTTCTATTCAATCCTTCCAGCTCCTTCCCCTTCTTCCTCTGTTTTCTGTCTGCTACTGCAACCCATTCTTTCCCCCATGCCTTTCCCCACCTCTTTGTATTCACTATGGCTGCTTCCTCCTCTCTGTGGGTACTGGCAGGAGGAGCTTTTTCAGCTCAAAGGAGAGATAGTGCCCTTTCTCTCAGTTCTGGTGCCCAGTTCAACAGTAAGTGGGAATGGTTTGAGTAGTCCTGCCCCAGATGAGAGCTGTGAGGGCCTGGAGCATGCTCAGCCCAGATTTCAGTCTTCTAAAAATTTAGTGACAAACTTGAACAAATCTCTACTGAGCTGAGATTTTTGGGAGGTATATCATAGGAATGAAAAAGGGCATCTCCTTGACATGCCGTACAACCTTCCACACAAAATATGAAGGCTTAACTTCAATGCATGGCAATGCTAGAGCTGGTAAATGAGATAGCTGTTAGAATGGTTTTTATCATAGGCAAAGCATGCATTTCTTTCTTATCTTATTCTTCTCATATCTTGGTTTTGGAAATTGTTGAAGTGCTTAAATGCTCTTTTTCTCTCCCTCATACTCAAAAAAACCCCAAACAAACAAAAAACCACCCCCCAATCAAACAAGCAAACCAAAAAAGTCAGGCCTCCATCATGAAAGATGTCATCCTTAAGGGTTAAAGTTTGCTAAAGGGCAAAGCTTTAAGCAACCAAAAACTGGATGTTGTAATGGGAAGTGTCAGGCAAATTTAAGTATATATGGTGCCACACACTCCACCGGTATACCTAACAATAGTAAAGGACATATCTGGTTATACTTGTAGATATTTCTGCCTGGAAGCTTGGAAGAAAGGTAATATGGCAAGGCATCTGAGCAGATTATCAGATGGTAAAGTGGAACCCATTATCTTTTGCCACTGATTGTTGACAATGAGAAAAGAGAGTTTTGCAGGCTAATACCTGATCATTTCACTAATTTGGGGGAAAATACAGTGTTGATGGCATAGAAAAGAATTGATACATAAGAAAAAGGACCAACTGAATGAAGAAACATTTGCTCCTCTTTTAACATATATTAAACTGAGACACTTTTGTTGTTGATATGCTCTCTCAATTCTTCCAGCAGTAGTAAAGGGACATCACTTAAGGATTTCTGTGTGCTCCCAAGCTGCTGTTATAGTTGCTGTACAATAAACAGAGGACTGTAAGGTCATGGGCACAATGCCTACCTACTTGGCTTTCCCATAAACCATGGGAGATTGTGTGCTTTAATAATGTAAATACTATTGGGAAACTGGGATACAGACCTGTAGCTGCATTGCTTGCTTTTCTTGTACAACCGGAGATTAAACTTCAAATGTTTAATCTCTTTTTAACCCAGTGAGTGCTGGGGTTTGCATAACTTCTTTAGGAAGACTGCTCCACATGCAAAATGACACAGAGATGTGCCACAGATAAAAGGATTTAAGCCCTTCAGGTAAGTAGAGAGAGGGCACATGAGCTTTACTGCACAGTAAAGTGTCACCATCTATACATGCACGGTAATTAGGCCAGTATAGATTAATTTATTGTGCCATCAGATAGTCCTGTCAGACACAAGCACTATTCGATGGTTCAGTAAATCACTGTGCTTAAACACGCTTGTAGATGGTGATGGGGCTGGCTGGGGCAGGAGAGTGCTTCAGTGCAAGGCTAGCAGAAAGCCCCTGTGCTGAAGCAGACTTCTGCCCCAGCCAGCCACTCCACAGCATGTGGGACTTCAGGGCTCCATGTGCTGCAGAGGGGCTGGCTGGGGCATGAAGGTGCTTCAGCATGGAGGCGGCCTGCCAGGTAGCCCTGCACCCTTGTGCCCCAGCCAGCCCCTCTGCAGCACATGGAACCTGGCTGGAGCAGCCCAGGGCTGATATGCTGACCCCTTGGGTCTCCTGCCAGCCTGGGCTCCTCCCACTGGGATCCATGAGCTGTACATGAATAAACTCTGAAGCTAATTAATTGCTCCGGAGTTTATTTGTGCACATTAATTGCATGTGTAGACACACCTGATATTACTGTCATCCAACTTGACCATCGCTTAGCCAAATTCTATATAAAATATTACATAGACCTCATTTCATCTTTTTTTCATAAATTAATTCCTTCAGTCCTTCTAAATTTTTGACATGCTCTTCTCTGGACTCCATATAACTTGTTTCTAATACTAATGTAATAGATTTGGGATTGACTGAAGTTGTCTTTGGAGACCAAGAAAAAAAAGTACAATTGAATACAGACTAAGTACCACGGGTAAAAAAGGAGACAACCCATTTTTGCTTGATTGTTTATATGCCTCTCTTAAAGAATTACCATTAGGGGATAATACACAGCCACAACTGCAACATGCACAGTTATGTTGGCACGTAGTACTAATTACAAGGGAAATAGAATGTCTCTTTGCTACTCTTAGATTTATTCATGCATTTGCCTCTCAGGTTGGTGTTATTTTATGGTGCATACTTTCACTTGCCCTCTAAGCAAAATCTTTTTTTCCTACTGCCTACAGTTTGAAAAATATTTTTCTTTGCCTAGGTTGAAGGCCTTCTGGTTTGTCACTGGAAGGCCCCTTTACTTGCTGATTTCTACTCATTAAAGTGGTAGTTTATCCACCTTCAAATGTCTCTGCACTGTGTCACAGACACTTATTTGTTCTCTAGCCATCAAAGTGTATTAAAATTAACAGCAGTCATCACATGAGAGGAGAATAGCCGTTCTCAGACACATAGATAGTTATATACTCACAGCGGGAAACTTGCAATCAAATTCTACCAAAAGGTCACATTTGCAATAAGTAAAGGAAAATGTAGGTAATTGGTTATGGAACCAGTTAATATCTTTGCAGGCATTGAAAGGCAATATGATGGACTTGAAACCTTTTTGTTCAGGTAATTAAAACTGAGATTTCATTATATCATTAAAAAGTGAGGGAACAGCGAGTACTCTGTAAAAATAGCATGACTCTAACAGGAGACAAAGCTCAAGAAGGAATATTTGTGATTTGTTTGGAAAGATATACAAACTAAAATGCATTAGAAATATGAAAAGGCATTAGGTAACAGAATGTAGCACAATAGGATGAGCAGACCTTACAGAATGTTTCTTATATCCACTTTATAGAGACTGCTACACTTTCACTTGACTACCGTAGAGTTGTAATCATACTGAAAACTGAGAGGCCACAGCACAACGTAAGTATTTAACCAAATTCTCCAGTAATTTCAGGAGGGATGTCTACTTTACAATTGGTGGTATAACTTTTCAAAAATTGGCATGGTTAGGAACAGCAGTATCTGAAGTTCTGCCCTTTTCAATAGTAGAGTTCAGTTCTAAGTAGTGATATGCCACAGCTAGCTATTTTTGGCATAGCTTAAATGGTTTTTGAGGAAGCTAAAAAGTAGAACTAGAACTCCTTCCCCCACCCCAAAAAGAATAAAACCAAAAAGACATTTCCTGATGATTGGTTCAAATCTGAAAATTAATTAACTTTGGCCCTCCTTTGAATTCAGTTTCTCTTATTGTTTATAAGTGGGGTTTTATTTCCAAAATGCTTATAGAAACTTGTTTTAATATTCTCTATTTTTATTCTCCAGAACTGGTATTTTTAACACATATTTATTAATCTCAGTTCTTAGGGCAAATTGTCCCAAAAGATTTAGCCATTGTGACACTCAACACTATAGTACTTCACTAGCAGACTTTAGAGCTCCAAGTTAGGCACCTAGGCTCTTTATACATATGTACATAGGTGAAAAGTTGTGTGCCTCAGAGCAGTAGTCATGACACCCACTGTACTGACCAGGGAGCTACCAAAGCTAAAGTTTGGAAACTCTGCAGAGAAGTGTTTGGCTTAAATTCTGCCCTTCCACAGGACCTGGGCACATTATTCTGGGGTTCAGGGAGGCTTCACACACCTTCTCCTTCTCCTGGAGTTCAGTACCTGAGCACTTCCTTCAAAATCTGAGTAGGAGTCAGTCCTTGCAAAACATTATAGAACAGGTCAGGGACCAGGGAACTTGTGCAAGGAACTAAAGTTCAATTTTCTTCTCTGCCTGAAGGTATTCAGACTCATGTATCCCACAAGAAAGCCCTTACTATTAGGATACAACTTTGGAGCAGATAGCAGTGCAGGGAGGCACTCTCACCTCTGCATGCTGAAGCTGATTCTTTTTCATCGTGTCTCCAGTCCAACCTTTCTATATGGTCCATTCCTAGTATTCTGCACAGGCCACTGCTTCTGGTATTGGTGTTACCAGACCTTGTGGGGTGCATTGTGGTACTACAAGACATCTCAGGAGATGATCCATGGTTTGCTTCTCCTGGCAAACACATTGGTTGGTTGCACAGAGGCCCCATGGTTTCATGAGAAAGTTGCATCTGCTGGGACCCACTTTCAACCTGTTCAGGCTTCGCCATGTATGCTATTTGTAGTTGGAGCTACATACTAACTCCTCACTGGGGGTAATTCCTCTCCTGCTCCATTCAACAGCTTTGTCACCTAGTTTCTCCTATTCTTTTTTGCCAGAGAGTAGCTCTGGCTGATTCTGGTGATGTGGTCAGTGGTATGGTAGAGGACAAAAGGCTATTTCTCAGAGAGAGACAACAGTGTGTTAGTTCACGTCCATGTGGTAGGTGGCAGTCATCTGACTTTTGTACCTGCTGGTCAATGTCGCCTGTACTTTCCTCCTGATGTAAGGGGTGCTATGCCAGATAGTGTGTATAGGCAGGGAACAGGGGTGGATTTAATGCAGCCTGTTATAATTCTGCATGTATCATTTAAGGTGGTGTCAATATGTTAACTGCTGAAGCTGCTGTACTTCACATGGCATAATCCAAGATTCATTGGGTTAGAGAGAAAACAAGTGTAAGCATCTAGTCTAGAGACTGGGGCACTCCATCCCTGCAACAGGGGCTAGTGAAGCATTTTGTATGAAATGGCCAGTAGATAAAATAGTTAAGAAGTCACTAGCAGAGGGAAAGGAACCCAAGGCCTTCCCTTCCGTGGGTGGGTGCCAAAACAGTCATGCTCACTTTCACTTTCTCTCTCTGGCCCAGTGAGCCTGATTATTCAGTGCAAGTTATAACACTTAGTTCACTAACACCATGGATCTTTCAGCTAGGAGCTAGACTAGCAAACAATCTTTGTCTGACCATAAAAATGAGGGACAGAATAGATTCCTCTTTATTCAAAACCAGTGGCAGATGGTCCCAGACTCTACCAGTGTAATACACATCCACGTTTTTGTCTTCATTTGATATCTTCCATCTTCCCTTAGGCACTTGGCAGGAGCAAGCTATACAGTTCCAGTGTGCGTTAGTGGTCACCATCACAATTTTTCCTTATTTTAGCAAAACACCATAAACAGCTGGGAGTTTGTGTAGTTGAAAGTAATTATATGATTGTGGACTCAGGGGGCATCTATACATGTGCTCTGGGAGTGGCGGGGAGGGGTGCTTTAATTAGAAT
>NW_017729006.1:54273447-54279541 GCF_001723915.1 Gavialis gangeticus | reverse complement strand
GCTATACAGTTCCAGTGTGCGTTAGTGGTCACCATCACAATTTTTCCTTATTTTAGCAAAACACCATAAACAGCTGGGAGTTTGTGTAGTTGAAAGTAATTATATGATTGTGGACTCAGGGGGCATCTATACATGTGCTCTGGGAGTGGCGGGGAGGGGTGCTTTAATTAGAATAGGGGCGGGCAATTATTTCGGGTGGAGGGCCGCTTACTGAATTTTGGCAAGCTATCGAGGGCCGCATAACAGGCAGCCAGGGGCAGATAAATATTAATTCTCTAAATTCTTTAGGGGCCCCACAGGCCAGATAGAATGGCCTGGTGGGCTGCATCTGGCTCACAGGCCGCATTTTACCTGCCCCTGGATTAGAGCGTGTATCAGCGTCTCTGTCCCGACAAATGGCAATGGGGGCACTTTATCTAAAGCTTGTCAAAGGAGCTGTAGTTAAAGCACCCCCACCACCATTTTTCAGTGCAGGGATGCTGATACACATGACACTGGAGTCTGCTGGAGTGCAGTAATCGCCATGTTCCAGCAGACTCAATTAATTGAGTCTGCTCTGACAGGCTGTAATTATGGCACATCAGAGCAGCCTTGCTGCACATGTATAGGCACCCAGGAAGTACAATGCCAGGACCTGACATTATTGAGCATTCAGCATGTGAAGGGAGATGATGAGAGATGTACATGCTTTCAGTGTACTCTGCATGAAATGGCATTGCCCCCCACGGCTGGTCTTAGGAAAAATGGCACCCTGGGTGAACTTTTATTTTGGTGCCCCTCCCAGCATCTCCCCCCAGGTGCCTCCCCCAGCCGCCAGCACTGTGTGTATGTGGGAGGTGTGTGTGCATGTGTGGGGTGGATCTGTGTATGTGGGGGGTGGGGGGGTTTGTGTGGGGATGGTGAGTGTGTGGGGAGTGGGTGTAGGGGTGGATGTGTGGGAGGTTGTGAGTGTGTGAGGGGCACATGTGCTCTAGTTGCTGTGGGTGGCAGGGCATCTTATGGGCTATTGTGGGGCAACACATGTCTGCTCATCTGAGATGCTGGCCTGGTGCTGGGCTGTGGGGCTGGGGGCAGCAGGGGCTCACTGTGGAGTGGCAAGAAGTCCTGGCAGATAGGTAGCAGGCAGGGCTGCCTGAACAGGAAGCCCAGTGGCAGGGCGCCACCACCCAGCACGACCTGGTCACCCATGCCCTTGCCCGCAGCAATGATGATGGTGGCTGGGTGGCAGGGGGCTGTAGTTCAGCCTCCAGGCCCAGCAGGTTGATGATGGTGGAGCCCTTGACACACAAGTTGGAGCCACTCAGCTGTGCTGCCTTCTCACTAGGCACCACTGCCTTGCCCTTTGCTGAGCCCTCAGAGCCCTCCTCCTGGCCCATCCTGCTGCCTGGAACTGCTCGCCACCACTGCCACCATCCAGGGGCTTTTTATCCTGCTTCCCTGACCAGCTGGCTCCAATCAGCACTAAGCAAAGCTGGGGGAGGTGAGTCCTGCTGCCTAGCCCTGAGGATTAGTTGCCACTGAAGTTCCCCCAATGGCTCCTGCCCGACATGAGCAGTGGGGCAGGGCAGGACAAAGCAGGGCATGTTTGTGTGTGTGGCACCCCTTGACCATGGTGCCCTGGGTGGTTGCCCACATCACCCGCCCCTAAGGCTGGCTCTGCTGCCCCCCTTGACATGCTCTTCCTTACAGTTTCTCTCAAGTGATTTGTGGAAGTTAAAACCTGAGAATTCCAGGCACCACGTATTCAGACTAGTTGAGGTCAGGAAAGTTTCTATTCTGCAAGATATTGAGGGAAGTGGGGCCACAAAGGACACTGGGATACCAAGCCATTATAACAGAGTGTTAATCAGATGTCTGTCAATTCCTGTAACAATACCACCAGTCTGGTATATAACTCACTATTATCCTGTTACTATTTTGTGTGTTCATTTATCCATGTCCTTAGCCTCTTCTTGGCCTGAGTAAAATCAGAACTTTAGGTACAAGGGGTATTTAATGTAAAATGTAGGTATCTATAGATTTTAGGTGTCTTCTGCTTTTTAGGTAGGCAGAAGAACAGAGGTTTTGAGAGCAGCAGTTTTGGATATATTTGCCCAAAGGGGCACATAGGATGGACATAAATGTCATGTCCTTTAGCATATGTAGTACTGTTTTTTTACCTACTATCATTGATATATTATCTGGTGGGATGAGATTCTGTTTGAAACAGCAGAAGCATGACGTTTTTAGAACTCTTTTCCTAGAACAGGGTTAGTTAAAAGATCTATACAAGAACTCTCAGAGCAAGGACTGTATCTACACATGAACTCAGTTCATGTCAATATGAAAGAGAAGGTCATCAATGCCAGTCATTTTTTTTTCTGGAAAGAAAAAAAAAAAGCTTCTAAACAACATTTTAAATGAAAACTTGTTTTTCTTTCACGGAAAACAGAACTAAATCCTGGGGGGGAGGGAGGTCATAAGGATTTGTTTTGACCAAAACAAAACTTTTCATTGAAAAAAAAAATCAAATATTGAAAAAATATTTTCCCCATAATTTTTTGGGAGTTTGGACAGGGGTTAATGGGCATGAATATCTACCTGAGAGCCTATCTGGCACAGATCTATGAGGAAAATTAAAAGGTACAATTAAAAGGTGCAGCCAAAGAGCAGCTCCCTGTTGTATCTCATGGCACTTTGCAGGAAGCATCATGAGTTACAACAATCCCCTGGACCCAACAGACATTTGTTGTTGGGTTCTGGGGGTTGGTCAGTCAAGCTGCTGTTTAGAACAGCTGCAAGTCTGCAGCCACTCTCCCCTAGCAATGTCTCTCCCACCTACCAGCCCTGGTGCTGTTTTCAGAGTGGAAGGTGTGAAAGAGAGAAGAGGGAGCTTATTCTGGGGACTGTCTGAATGGGCATGGATGCAGCAGTGATCTTCCCTTCTTTTCTTCCAGGTGTGGAGTAGGTCACTGTAAGACTCCATTCCTCCCTCCAAACAAGGTAGACATGCCAGCAGGTGACTGCTGCTGAGAAACCTTTTTTCCCTCCCAGACCATAGTGCAGACCATAGTGTGACCTTCATCCATTAGACCGAGGTGGGGGCAAGAATTTGTTAGCTTAATATCATAATGCATGGTAATCATGTTTGGGATTCTTTATCCTGTGTTAGTATGACAAGAGCAAAGCTCCTGCTCCATATCTGTACTTGCCCTGCAGCTGGCCATCCCATTGAACCAACCCACAGAGAAATAAAAGCCTGAAACTTATACCTTATATTTTGAATATAGTTTGAATGAATTCCTTATCTGACTTTAATTGATAAGAATACACTGTGCACTATTAACCTATTCAGCAATCTTCTTTATAATCTTTCAGTCCTACAGCATAAGAGAAGCATCAGGCTGCTTAATAATGTAATTCATAGTTCACTCTTTCCTTTACCTGCTCAGTCTAAATCACAGCTTAACTGCAATACAAGCAAATCTGAAATCACTGATTCACTCCTAGTCTTTTCCCCTCTATCCACCACCAACCATTCACTCCAGCTCCCAGGCCAGTCATAATAAAACAATCTGAATTACAGCCTTATCTCTCTCCCCTGTATATCTATGGGAAACCATTCACCCAGAGACCTAGACCTGACTATCTTCCTCCAACCCAAAGAACTCACATTACTCAAAGAAATCACTGTACATTGTAATATTCAGACCATAAGCAGAGTGTATCACTCACCTAATTTTAAAGGGCAGAAGAATTAAACAGTACCATGAAAAATGAGAAAAAAAGTTTGAGAAATAGCCGTTATTCCATGGCTAGACCTGAATCTCCATTATTGAAACTGGCAGAGCAAGAAAACTGGAGGGTAGGTAACATTTTTGTATTTAAAGACAAAAAAAATTGCACAGTATTCAGTTTGAGGCCTCTTCACTCTTCAGGTTGAAGCCCATTTATTTGATAGTCTCAAGGGCCAAGGCCCATGGAAATTAGCTTACTACTTGTGGTGATCTGGATCAAGTGCCCCATTGTGTAAACTAAACTGGTACATTTCTATTGACTGAGTCTATGGTATATGAGGCAGTGGCCAATAATGTAGGATGGATGCAATGGTTTTTCATCCCAGGATTCCTCCACCCAGGGGAGTGCCCAATCTAACTGCTAGAGCTGTTCTGTCAGGTGGGTGGTCTCTGAGCTAGGGACACCAGAGCACTCAGGGCCTGGGGCTGCAAGGCAGTCAGTCATGTAGGAGTGCTCCTGGGTTGATAACCTCAGCGCATCAAGGGCCTGTGGCTCTTTGTCAGGGATAACTTCAAAACTGAGGAGGTTCTTTCCAAACTGGAATTAATTTTATTGAAAAACTCTGCAAAATGAGAATGTCCTTTGCCCATATAAATCTAGTTGAAAAGCTAGAGGCCAGATTGGCAAGTGCAACAAAGAACACTTACCCTGTTACTGAGAGAAGTCTGGGGCACAAGCAGGGTCTGTGGGACTCTTTAAAAGTAGCGGCTTTGTGGCTTAAAGGGAGGGGAACACAGACAAAAACAGTACAAGAAAAGGAGACAGGGTTTCAGCAGTCCCCATCAGCCCTGCTCCAGGTGCCCTGAAACCAAGCAAGGATGAGTAGACCAATAAAAGGACTCATGCTGTGTGATAGGGAAAACTGGCTGGAATATATATTGGAAGGGGAGGCACTTACCTATATAAGACACTTGCCCCCCTGGAGGCTCACTCTAGCCCTGGCTGGGGGAAGGATGCAGACCTTTCAGGCATGCTGCTGTGAAGGCTGGAGTGGGGAAAGGGGACCTCTAGCAGGAAGGCAGAGAAGTCTCCTTTTTGTTTTAAGTTGAGGATGACTTTGAGTTCAGCTTATTCTTTGTTTTCTGAATGCCTAGATGGGTGGTGTCTTTGCTTGCTGTGGTAGAGATAGTAAATACTGGAGGACCGGAAAATGGGTATAGGGGTGGTTAGGAGGTCATGCAGGGACTGGAGAGGCACTCTAGGTTTTGTCTTGCCAGGGGAAGAGTGTTATAGACTGAGAGAGAGAGGAAAAGGGGAAGACTGGGGCAGACAGCAACCAAGGGGGCCAGAGCCTCAGTCCAAGAAAGATTAAGGCTGAGGCCAAGAAGCTGGGCCAGAGCAAGTGGGCCTAGGCTAGAGGTCTACAGCCAGAGTAACCTGCAGGGCAAAGCCAAGAGTATTGGATTCTGTATAGGAGTGTAGCAGGGCACTGTTGGTGCCTGCCACTTTAAGAGCTAAGCCAAATAGCCAGCAGGTGCTTGATTGTGGCAGCCATTTTGAGACACTGGCTGCCTATATAAACAGAGCAGATTGCTGCTGGCAGGCCAGGCAGAAACATCGCTTAGCTGAATTGCTGAATGGAACATCTTAAGGCAGGAGCAGGCTGCTCTTGGTCCTGGGCATGACCTTAAATTGCACCCTGCTGGGAGCAGGTGACCTGGTGGGGCTCCCAGTGGCATGGGAGCTTCCAGGAAAATACCAGACCAGTTACCACCCCGGTGGAAGGTGGGTCAGGGCACCTCAATAACCCCTAACCCCCATACCACTGTGGGTAGCAGTTGGGGCCAGGTACAGCTATGCCTACCTGGGCCCCCACTGGGGAGGGAAGCCCCAGTGAGGGGGTTGAAGATGTGCAGCTCCAGTGAGGGCAGACCCCAGTGAAGGGGTAGAGAGGTGGAGCCCCAGTGAGGGGGAAACCAGAAGGCTGGGAGCCCGGTGTGTGTGTGTGTGTGTTTGTATAGAGTTGCCCCGGTGAGGGTTGCAGGAGAGGCCCAAAAGACGGTATATCTGACACTCAAGGTGTGCACTTGATACAGCCTATGACTGAAGGGGCCCACTCCAAGAGGAAGCAAGGTGGTATAAGTTGTTGATGTGTGAAAGAGACCTTGTGAGAGGCCCTAGTATATGAATGTGTGTGTGTCTGAGGCTTGACAAGGAGGGCTAAGTTTGGTCCAGCTGTAGGCCAGGAGCATTATGTCAACTGGATGCCATCTGTGAGGACTAGGCTGCAGTGTAGGGGAAGAACAGAGCTGTAGCTAGCACCCGCCAGCATTGGGGCAAGAATGGGCACATTAAGAAATGACAAGGTGTGGCAGGC
>NW_017729006.1:54265302-54268447 GCF_001723915.1 Gavialis gangeticus | reverse complement strand
CTGTAAGGTGGTGTCAGGATATGTGAAAGCCCTTTTTTCCTTTAGATTGGCATTATTAGCAGGGATCCCGGTTTTCCATTCACCACAGAAAAAAGTGATAAAACCCAGACTTTCTTATTTTATGGAGAAAAATGTGGGAAGTGGTAGGTTTCCCTTTGCAGGTCTGCAGAGTTTCAGCCTGCAAGGAGCTGGAGGGAGTGGGAAGAGGCAGTCAGGCAAGGTGTGGCAGGCGAGGAGGTGGGTGGTTGGCCCAGAAACGGGTGGGCAGGCCAATGGCAGACCGGCCCCAAGAAAGCCCCTGATTACAAGGAACATGAAGGATAATCAAGTGACACCTGGAAGGCATGGGTGTGGCTATAGGGGAGGACAGAGGCCATGATTAGGGCCCTTAAGGCTTGTTGAGAGCCACTAAGGTCATGGGTTGTGACTGCCAAGTTTTGAGTCATCCCTGCAGGGCATGGGCAGTTCTGACTGGGTGCATGAGCTGCTCACAGAAAACAGGCAAGGTCCTGTTAGCAGACAGAGGGGCCCAGAGACTAGAGATTGAATTTCCTAGGCACCAAGGAGATCACTCAAGGACTCAAGGGCAGCCTCCTTATCAGTATAAAAAGAACATCAAGACATGACAGGTGAGATAGAAAGGGGTTTATATGCAGACCCTGGAGTGGGGCCAGGACTAGAGTGGCCCACAAGGGGCATCACAGGAGGTCCTCAGCCATTCTGGAATCCCCAGTTACCAGACATCCCATCTAATGGGCTATTGCAGAGCCAGGGCTCCTAGGCAGATGCACTCATTAGTGGAACACACAGTGGATCTTCCTGGTTATACGATGGAGGGAGGTCTAGGTAGGCAGGTGTTCCCTGCAAGAGTTCTGATTCAGAATTTACTCTTCTTTCAGCTCCGCTAGTACCTGAGCAGATTAGCCTCTGGTCAAACTATACAGCTCCCTGGCATTTGTAAAAACAGGCAGTTGAGGGCTAGAGTGATTCTGTTGTGAAGCTATGATAACTACTACTGTGAGTTAATTTTGTGGTAGGTGGAGTAGTCCAATTTATATTTTTGCAAAAAGAAATTATATCAGTAAATCCAGAGATTGAGATGGGCGTCATTTCCTATTTATATTTAAATGAATTAACAAATAAACAAGTTATTTCATACAAATAATTAAAAGGTTGCCATACTTTTAAGAGTCTAAAACTGTTTTGCCCTCTGTAATTATTAATTTTGCATATTTAATAAGTGCTGGTATTATCATTATCTCTTTCAAATATTATCCTTGCAGTTTATATTTGTTTGTATGCCCTGGGGCAGATGTACTGTATATAGAATTCACAGAGGCATTATATATTTCAAAAGGAAAACAACATATGTAAAGTTTGTGCAATGTTTTTTTTAAGAATCTGTGTATATTTATCACAATTTCTAATAATTCCAATTGCTTTAATATATATTATTCATTTAACTGAACTATACATTTTAGACTAATAGCACCAATTTGCCTTATATCATAGTTAACTTTATTAACTTTTAGAAATGTGCTTATTTCAGCTACTACTTCGGGCATAGTACTAGCAGGCCACCTTTCTACCCCATCAATAATTAATTCTGTAGAAGTTCCTTTACTTGAAAATAGCCTTTCTGTAGGCTAGTAGTTTTCATTCTTTATTCTTGAGCTTTAAGTCTTTGGTACCAGATTATAATTTCCCTCTTCCACCTTGTAGCCCCTCTGATGGGAGCATAACTTGGGGGGAAAGCAGGAGGTGAGCAGAGCACCTGCCCCATGGTGTTGTTTCAGAGGGGCACCAGAATGGCAGCCTTCACAGAGTCCATGCTGCTACCACCACAGCAGCATGTTTGCTTTTGCTGAGGCAGAAGCAGCAGTATGCACTACCACCACTTTTTGCATAGCAGTGCAGCAGCCCCTGCATGAGCAGGTAAGTACTCACTTCTTGCTATACCACCTAGGGTGCCACATTTTTAAATTATGCCTCTGGATGGGAGTTATTAGCAGCAATGAAAATCAGGGTAATTTCTGCCTGTGAAGCTTGGCTTAGGTGTGCACCTAAAACCTTATACACTTTTTTATTTCAGAAATGAACACACCCCGCTCCTACACCTAAAGAGTGTAAACACCTAAACACCTAAAGAGCCTGGTGTTTCTTCTCCCCAAATAAGCACTCAAGAATCCTTGATAATACAAAAAACACAAATATCATTATTTGGGGAAAAACCTAATCATAGATGAATATAAAAATCAAATTAGTAAAATGCAAACAGCACATGACTGCATGGGGAGGCCCAGAACTCTTCTTCACAAAACAGTCTCCTCACACACTCTCCCTGCAACCAGGTTTGCTCCCTTTCCCCGGGCAGGTTTGCAGCTCTATCTTCCATTTTCTGACAAAAGGCTATAATCGCCAGGCAGTGGGGTAGGCATTGCCCAGAGCACCCTCCAGTACTGCTCTTGTATCTGGCTCACTAGGTAGCAAGGAGAAGAACAAGAGGAAGAGAGGCTGGCTGAGTGAGATAAAACACTGCTTTAGAAATGAAAGGTTCCTAATTTCTCTCCTTTGCCCCAGCCTATAGTGGAGTAGAAATTATTCTACTGCTGTAAGAAGTCTTAATTTGGTGGGGGCAGCAGGGGAAAGGATTTGCTTTCCTTTGTAGCTGGGTCCATGGCCCTCTTCCTTGGATCTCTTGAGTGTACGGATATATTGTAATGTCCCTTGCAGTGGTGGAACACTGACAGCCCTCCTCGCCTCCACTTTACCTGTAGCAGGTTATGGTGTGTTTGGTGCTTCTGGTAGAGTTTTTTGTGCAGGTTTAGGAACAGGTTAGACAAGCACTTCTAAAAGATGGTTTGGCTAGGGATGATCCTGCTTTGGGAAGGGTTTTGGACTATGAAAGTGCTCCTTAAGTGAAATAGGGTTTAAACTTGACATCTGAGCTCTGTTAGTCAGATTTTAATGGACTCATAGTTTCATAGGAGGTAGGGTCAGAAGGGACCTGAGCAGATCATCAAGTCTGACCCCCTGCCATAGCAGGAAAGAGTACTGGGGTCAAATGACCCCAGCTAGGTGTCTATCTAGCCTCCTTTTGAAGACCCTCAGGGTAGGAGTGAGCACCATTTCCCTTGGAAGTTGG
>NW_017729006.1:54237578-54265128 GCF_001723915.1 Gavialis gangeticus | reverse complement strand
ATTGCCTGCTGGTCCCCCTTGGCCAGTTTATAGATGGCCACCAGATCCCCTCTCAGCCTTCTCTTGTGGAGGCTGAACAGGTTCAGGTCCTGTAACCTGTCCTTGTAGGGCCTGCCCTACTGCCCCCTGATCATGTGGGTGGCCCTCCTCTGGACCCTCTTGATGCTGGCCTTATCCCTCCTGAAGTGCAGTGCCCAGAACTGGACGCAGTACTCCAACTGTGGCTTGACCAATGTTGCACAGAGATCACCTCCTTGGACCTGCTTGTGATGCATCTGTAGATGCATGACAAGGTGTTGACCGCATGCTCACATTGGTGGCCCATGTTCATCTGGGAGTCTATAATGACTCCAAGATCCTTTTCTGCCTCTGTGCTGACGAGAAGGGAGTTCCCCAGCCTGTAGGTATGCTGCTGGTTCTTCCTCCCCAGGTGCAGTACTGTGCACTTGTCCATATTGAATCCCATCTTATTCTGAACTGCACACCCCTGTAACCTGTCCAGATCCAATTGCAGCCTGTCCCTCCCATCTAACACACCCACTTCTCCTAGCTTATGTAGGAGCATATTTTAACTGTGATGGGATATATGGCATCAACCCTCTAAAACTAGGGGTGGGCAAAGTCTGGCCTGTGGGCCAGATCGGACCCGTGGCAGTCTCTGTTTCCCAGTAGCCCCTGCCTGCATCGCTCTGGCAGGTCTTCATGGAGACCCCAGGAGTGGTGGGGCTACGACAGTGCATGGCCAGTGGCATCTCTGTGGAGCCCAGCTGGAGTGGCACTAGCAGGATGTGCAACTGGGTGGGGAGCTGCTCCAGGGCTGGGGCTGGGATCTTGTGGTGGAGATAGCACAGGCCGGAGCTGGGGCAGAGCTGTGATCCACTGCTGGAGCGATGCGGGCAGGGCTGCTGGGAAATGGAGACTGGCTGCCAGCTAGATCTGCCATTTTGCCCAGCCCTGTCTTAAACCGAAGAGTTTTATTAATGAAAACAGCTATCACAACAGGTAGAGAGACAGATTTCCTTTGTTTACTAGCAACCATATCCTGTATAACACGCAGAGATCAAGAGACTGCATAACATACTGCAAGTAAATATGACATCACACTGGTGGTTATCTTACTCAGCTGTGCCTCCCAGCAGATCTTAACTATGACTGTGTAATTTTTATGGGAATCGGTCACCTCTTTGTCATGCAAATATTTAAAACCACAGTACATTTTTAGCAGATAGCCAGTGATTTGTAATGCAGTTTTCAAAATAAGTTCTGAATGGGCAGCTGTGAATATCTTTAATAGGGGAGTTAGGTTATTTTAATTATTATTATGATATATGTTTGTAAGTGCTACCTGCAGTGGAAAATTTCAACATCTCTTCTCCAACACACAGACACACACACACACACATACACACACACACACACACGCGCGCGCGCGCGCACTTGCGCTGTAAGGGTACTTTTTTGGAGAAAAGATTATATGAATGTGTGTTATACTGATATTGAAGAAAATTAAGTCATGTAGATTTTAACATACAAAAATATATTTTTCATTATTTATTTTTAACTGAACAGAAAGAAAAATACATTGAGCCACTACATCTCAATCTGTGTACTTATTTGCTCTTGAATAAATTCAGTTGCTTTAAATGTGTGCACACTCTCTCTCTCTCTCTAAATATTATTTTTTCTCTTTTTCTCTCTGTGCATTCATGGTGGGGGAGGGGAGGGAAATTACAGTGTAAGAAAGTAAAAGTGAGTATTATAAGACAGGAACGAAAACATAATTTCCTCATTGAATTAATGACTGATCCTATATCTCAAAACAATTCTTATGTAATCACATTGTAAATTTCTTAAAGGAGCATTTTAGTAAATTTTTTCTTAGCTTGGGAAAGAGAAATAGTAAGTAAAACTTTGATCCCGGACTTGGGGAAGTGAAAGGGCACAACTAAGCTTGTTAATAAATATTACAATAACTTAAGTGATTTAGAGGCCTAGCTCTGTTCTCGTTGGAATAAATATTTGGTTTATATTAATTTTAGTGGGTGCTGGATTAGGATATCAATTATATAAAATGCTAAAAGTGTATATTGCTGAATTTTCCAGAAAGAGATGGGTAATTATTGATTATTAAACTGATGCATCTTTTATCCCATAGAAGTTTGTCACAGATGCCATCTGGAATTAAGATGGGAGCAGATTACTTTTTATTATATATGAAAAGGTTTTTTTAATACATATTTTTAAAAAAATTATTTCCTGGACACACATGGGTTTTGGCTAGAAAAACTCTGCAGCTTATGAAGTTGTTTGTTATTTTGCTGTGATTTTATACACAATGGAAGGGTGAGGAAAAGGTCAGCAATAACTCTGCTGTTGCATTTTCACTGGGAAAAACATAATATTGATCGATAAGAAAATGGAAAAAGCACAACTATTAGCGTCTTACTTGATCTTCTCCGACCTTTACCCTGCCATGTTGATTTTATTCTTAAATGTTATGTCTGTTGTTCCAAAGGTTTGTCCTGTTTAGTCTTTTATTTAATTAATACATGATCTTCTTTACTCTCTCTAATGTTAAAACAAGAAATTCATTTTTATTCCCTTGTTGAACCATTGTCCTCCTTACACTTTGCATTACATGTTGCATAACAACTTTATGTATGAATTGGAGTGCTTCAAACTACTAAAGAATCACATTGAAGAGGTATTTAACATTACTGCAAATTCTGCAAGTTCATGGGAAAATTCATCTTTTATGACTATATATGTTTTATCTGTGTGAAGTTTTAAATCTTGGTATCAAGCCAGTTCCTGAAGCAGTCACCTAGATAAGTAGGGTTGGCTTTATGATAATTAAAAATATACATTTGTAAATAATCTCTCATATATGTAAAGTTAAGAGAGCTACTTACAGTACTCAATAAATATACTGTACATATGTTTAAACTCTTTCCTTCATCAAGGTCCATGACACAAAATATACTCATTGAAGTATAGAAGACTGTGCATACTGAAGCTCTGCATTTTGTATGTGTGCACATACTGACACATGCATACTTGATATGCTGATATGGGAGAGTTTAGTGGTAAACCCACCAGAGTCAGGAGGTCTGTCTTCTAACGCAAGCTTTTCTCTGAAGCCACAAAAGGCCATGAGCCATTTTGATAACGCATAGATAAAAATAATAATCAGAAGATACAAGTCTACTTTACTAATTTAGATGGAACAGAACTTTAAATGGTGTATTGAAAAATGCAAGTGACAGTGGCGAAATAGTTTAATTACTGGTTAAGGATTGCCATCTTGGTGGCGAAAAGGCTAGAAGAGGAGATGACAAAGAAGAGGACGAGCCAATTTCTTTCTCCAGACCTTAGCGGTCCAAGCGGCTATTCCAGGTGGAGTTAATGTACCCCAAAGCAAAATGAACTCTTGTGGGGTCCTCTCTGAATGTTGCTGTGCAGCTAAAGGGAAACCAAGCCACTGCTAACACAAATCTGCTTGAACTGATTTAGCACTGGGAGAAATGGGGGTCAAATCCTATTAATCACCTAAGCAGACTTGGGCACTTAGGGTGTCTATACATGTGCTCTGGGGTGGGGTGGGAGGGGGGCATTTAAATTAGAGCATCTCCTGGACAGACACTCTAATTAAAATAACACAGCATCACATGCATTAAGCCTCCGTGGATTTAAAAATGGCCGTGGAACATTTTATCTCAACCTCGTTCGATGAGGTTAAGATAAAGCACCCCATGGCCATTTTAAATTTTGCAGGGGCTTGATACACGTGGCACTGCAGCGATGCTGCAACGCTCTAACTAGAATGCTGAGGAACACACGTATACGCAACCCTGAGTATGAGCGACCCTATTTCACCCTAGTCAGGGCCCTAAAGAGGTTCAAACATGTCGTCATCATCTTAGCTTTAAGGTTAAGTCACAGAAAGCAGCAGCAAGAGGAAGGCCTGTTCTCTCTTTGTATTAACAGCTTTAAGGGACTCAAACAGAGCGAAATAGAATTGCACGTAGCTGTGTTTAAGTCTACTTACGTGCCTAATAGGTGGAATAGGATATAACCCCACATAGCATCTGACTCTGAATATTGAGAGGCAGGCATCATGAATAATGGCTGTTATTTTCACAGATATAAGATTCCCTTTCTTGTGGCTTTTCAGGCCCTCTGGGAATGATAGAGTTTCCTCATGCCATATCTTCAGCCCCTGGAGCTCCACCACCTTGAGAAATGTCTTTTAGAAAGCTCTGCACAGTTCACCTCAGTTTTCTTTTCTTTGTGCCTGTCACAGGGGTTTTTTTTCTTCTTGTAAGAGAGAGATTGCTTCATATCAGCACGCAGCTGGTGTCATTTATTTGCATTTTTAAAGAAGTGAAAGGTGATTGTGTTCTTTGTAGTTTCCTAACTTCACTAAATAAAATAAACACAGTTTGCCAGTAATACAGACTTTTCTCACATGTACCAGTCCAAGAATGTAATATGACACTGATTTACCTGAGCTGATGCCAAACAGTGCCTCAATAATTATTTTGGCTTAATGCAGGCTTATTTTAGTTTAGTTTAAAATGATGAGGTATTTGTTTAAGTTAAAATAAAATAAGCCACTCAAATCAAAATATGTGTCCACATAGGTGGTATAAGTGGTATACGGTATACTGGTATTACTGTATAAGTTCAGATCGCTTTAACTTCAATGGTTTTTAAAAGAGTTGGCTGCCTGGACCTTTGATGTTAATTTTAAAATTTCAGGATACTGGGAAAGTCCCAAGGTTTGAGGAAATTCCTCGGCAAAATAATGGGATGATTGATAAATAATTCAGTCAATACAAAACGGAAGGATGATAATATAATTAATGACAGCCAACATACTTTTATAGGAAAAAGTTCCTGTAAAGCTAATTTAGGTTTAATGAGTGTGATGAGCATGGTTCATAATGATAAATATGTTAACCTGACATATTTTGATTTCTGTCTGACATACATGTCACCATGTGATTTTTCTGGTTAAACAAATTACCATCATACCAACTCTGTGTGATGTGATATGGAGTAGAGAGGATGTAACAGCTGTATCAACAAATGTAGCAAGACCACTAGGGCTTTAACTCTTTTTCATTTGGGATCCAAGTTACTGCGATGTAGCTAATTTGTGTATCTACAGGATTGTGTAGATATTACAGCTACCAAGTAACATCTGATGTATGCTCCCATATGGCACTCCCCCTTCCCTTTCAGAAGAGCTAAAATATATGTGCATCTGTACTAGGGTAACCCTATGTCCTAGTTTAGCTGGGACAGTCCCGGATTGCAGATGCTGATACTGGTCAGCTATTGGTAATTATAATAGGTGCCCTGGAAACACAGTGGTGAGGGGTACAGTCTGGCCAGCAGCTGGAGTGTCATGGAGCGCACCACGGGCTGTCCAGCATGTAGTCCTACCCTTGCTGATTTGAGACATCATCTCACTCACACTCACACACACTGGTGTGTGGTGTCCTGGATATCCAAGATGATATCCTGGATTTCCATATGGTCAGCCAAATTTGTACCCATGCTACAAGACAAATCCCATACATAATCAGTACAGGGGAAACAAAATATTCGTTTTCAGTGTGCTGTTGCAGGGATCCATTCTCAGTCCAATGAGACAATGTACTTTTATTAATGATTTCTAAGAAAATATAAAGTCATTTGCTAATAAAGTTCGCAAGTGGCACAAAGCTAGATGGGATGACAAAAAATCATTTGCATGGAATAACTTTGATAATTTGGTGGGCTGGCAACAAATAAACAATATGCATTTTAATATAACAAAATGAACAATTATGCACCTAGAAGGAAACTGAAATACTCACAAAGAGAGGAATGATAATTTGGAAAATGGAGCCTCTGAAAAGGATGTTAGGAAACTATTGAGTTACCAGAAATGGGCTCCCATTGTGGTGCTCCGGCCAAGTGGACTATTATAATCCTTGGACATATAAGCAGGAGAATATCAAGTCAGAGTACAGAAGAGCATCACCTCTGTGTACAGTGTTACTAGAGCTCAGGTGCTCTTATTTCAAGAAGATTGCTGAAACATTTTGAAAGGGTTTGGAGAAGAGCTACAAGAACAATTTTTCCAGACTGGAAACACTCCTTATAGTGAACAAATTAAAAAGCTCAGCCTATATAGCTTTTTGAAGACAAGTTCCAGAGGTGACTTTGTTGCCATCTATAGGGATCTGTTTATGTTAAGTGAATTTTCTTATACTATAAGGCACTTTAATTTATCAGATAAGGTCTGGTATTTGAAAGGAGGCAAATTTAAACTCAGTGGGGTACAATTTTTAACAATTAGAGTAAATATTTAATACACATTGGAACAAATTATAAAACAGTTATTCAAAATCTTTACAGGATGACTGAGTGCCTTTGCAAAAGATACATTTCAGTCATCCACAAGTCATTAAATTTGATACCAGAAGAAGTGAACAAAATTCTATTGCCAGTACTATGCAGAGGACCAGACTAGAATACCATTATAGTGCTTCCTGGCCTTAAAATCTATTAATCTATGTGATTTTTACATACAATAAAATTGATTGTAAAAGCTGTTGGTGTGATACTTACGGGGAGAAATACTTCAATTGTCTTTTATTTGGTTTGCATATTTCTCCAAGGTGAATTTTTATCTATGCATATTTTAGATCCTCTTAAATGTTGTGCTCCTTTCCCAGGAACATTCAGTTATTTACTTAACATTTTAATTGGGAATGGTTGAAAAACTGGTTTAAGATATACATTAATTATGAATGTAACCACCAATATGGTGAAAGAAAGGGACTGTGAAAACGTAAAGGTGGGAATTAGTTTCCAATTCCATGTGGGGGGGTTTTCTCTTCATTTTTTCCCCTCTTAATTAGTGGGATTTTTTTCACTTGCTTTATATTGTGCCTTTAAGTTAACAAGCATGATAGTTACCTTCATGTTAATCCAATTTTCTCCTTACAAAGCCTGATTTATTCTCTTTCAGGTTTTACTTATTTCTTTCACTGTGTGAGGTTAGGAGGAAGAGTCACAGATAAGAAAGACTCAACAAGTTATCTGCCTTGACCTTTGGAGAGGCATAAAAGAAAGTGTTGTCACTCTGAGGAGATGTAGAGGTCATGCTAGGCACAGAGCCAGCCTACAACTTTTTTTAGAGTGTGTCAGAGCCAGGGCAAAGTGAAGACAGACTAGACTTAATCCTTTAACCTAACCTGTCAAAACTGCATCAAGTCAGCACTGCCAAATCTGCAGCCACCTCATAACTCAAAAAGGTATGCATGAGTGCATCTATGAATTTGCTTTTGAAAAGCAGTTTTATGGTTTGGTATTCAAAGCATTATGAAACCTGGGCCACATCTCGGTGTATGCAAACATAAAGCTGAGTGCTGCCTGCTGCACAAGCAATTCATCCAGAGGAGTAGTAAGAAGATACAATCCTGGATTATGGCAAAATTAGTATTTGTAAAGGAATACTTATTTCAAAATACATGCAGTGCAGATTTGAAAGAACTTACATTTTTTCATTTTGTAAAAAAGCATCAAAATATGTTACTAATCTTCAAAGTAACAGATAAAGTAAACAGGCAGCATATTAACCTGTGGCTGCACAGAAAAATATTGTTGCTATATGCCAACAATGATTTCCATTGTTAAGAAATATGTATCTGTATATTTAGTTTCATTTTCTGGTATGTGGAATGTATAAATGAGTATATACATATGAAATTATACAAATGAGTATAAAAGGGAATAATAATTCATGTGAAAAATAACACATATTTGTGCAAGGCCAGTGTTGCTGGTGTAAACTACCTTAGCTTCATTGACTTAATGGTGCAGTGACCACACACACACACCACTTTTGTGATGGCTCCACAGACTGCAATGATTTATACTTTGAGAAAATATGGCAATACAAGGAAACTATTAGAGAATAAATTTTGTTCAGTTAATCTGTGAGCAAGAGGTTTAAAAGGTAAGGAAGTGATAACAATTTTATTTGCCCTTAAGAAGGAAATTAGAGATACAAAACACAAGATCCACAGATGGAGCTGGTGTTACAGGGTGAGTGTGTATATGAAACGGGGACTCTAAATTGAAGTGGTGGGTTTTAAAAAACACCACTTCAGTGTAAGGCTGATTAAACCTCCTGTGTTGTGTACACCCATGTCTTGCTTGCCTCTCCAGTGGAGGGGAGGGTGAGCTGCTGGCAGGTAGAGCGGTCCCTGGGCTGCAGGAGTGGTGGGGGATGCGTGGCAGTCGTGGCTCGCCGCTGTTTGTTTGTTTTTTTTTCCCTTCAGTAGAATATGCCTTCCTGGGTTGCTGCCAGGCTGCCTGCACAGTCCCTGAGCTGCACGGAGCCCAGTGCTTTGCTCCGCAGCTGTAGAGCAGCAAACTAAAACTCAGAGGTGTTTTAGTTTGCTGCACCCCAAGTCATTTAAGGCACATTACACCGCCGAATGTGCTACAGCGGCTGGAATTAATGGACAATATTCTGCTAAGGTGTGCAAACACCAACACCATTAAAGCAAAAATGTAAAAGCATTTAACCTGCTTTAAAGCACTGTGCACACATGCCCCTTGTTTCATCTACCCACGCCCACAGTGGTCAGCATGGCAGTGCCTCAGCTTTTAGATGTCTGTCCTGCACAGAGGAAGCCATCTCTTGTGTCAGGCCCCTTGGCTGCTTGTGCTTGGCTCTCCCATGGAAAGTGTTAGTTGCTTCAGACTAGGATCCACAAAAAATTGGCAGGTTATCTGGGGCACTTTCTGGGCTGGTCAGCAGGATACAATAGAGCAAGGGTGCAAACTGAGTCCCACCCCTCTCCAGGGCTTAGGAACTTCCTCTCCACTCAGGACCTGAAGCCCTTTTTTTCCAGAAAATAGTGCTTAATTGCTTTGTTTTCAGATTAGAGCTTCAGGAGGTGAGATGAAAGACATCCCAGGCCCCTTCCCTATAGAAGTATATAGAACACTTGTCTGTGATGTGAGCAATCCAGGTCCAATTCCTTCCTTACCTGAGTAGACTCTGAAACCAGGTCTCTCACAAGACAGCACTATCCACTTATATGCAGATTATTCTGGGACTGGCTCATCTTCTCTAGTTGAGTAGTTACTGCACTTGCCTGTGAGAAGGGAGGCCTGGGTTCTAGTCCTTACCAACAAGTACTCATGCACTCTACATTAAACAGTCAATGGATAAAATATCTGAACAGTCATTGGAACAGGAACTGTGAATCCAAGCTTCTCCCTCCCCTGGAGCTATGCGCCTATACAAAGAAGCTCTCTAACCTTCTCAGTGGAGCTTTAATCTTCTAAATACAAAGTCAAACATCTATTGAGAAGAGAGCAGATGAGAGATTTTGCCACTATCCCTAAATATTGTCTGTTGTCTAGTTGTTCCAGCTGAGCTGTCTACATCATTTTAAATCCTGTCACACATAAAAGGGTTTCTGCATCCTTAGTAAGTCCTCTGATTCTCAAAGTATTGGATAAAAAGGGGACACCGCAGCCTCCTTTGTCCTCCTCCCCTAGCTCTGTTACAAGGAAATTTTTCACTTGAAATTTAGCTTAATATTTCCAGATTTCACAATGTAGTTCTTTTTTGTAAAGCTTTCCCATCCAATCCCTTCTAATAGAAGGGGTGTGTGAATTCAGATCTCCTGACCTTTCCTGATCCTTTTGTCCTTAAAATCCACTGGTCTTCACAGAAGCAGGTACTGACCTGATCCTGGTCTGCTGCTTTGGCAGTGCTTCTTCTCCAAGGTATGCTGCCTTTTTTTGAGCCCATTGTGGCTTGGCAGCAGCTGTGGAGAAGGCTCTACGAACAGCAATATGGTTTGGAACTATATTACCACTTACCTAACTCAAAGTATGGACCCCAGCAATACGAGCATGAAGTAATGCTGTATAAAGCAGATGGGCGTCTGTGTATGTAGTGGAGCCCAGGAGTATATCAGTGGTAAAATAGAGACATGTTTAATTGGAAGATAAAGAGAAAGTAGAGTTGT
Source organism: Gavialis gangeticus (assembly GCF_001723915.1). Taxonomy (NCBI): domain Eukaryota; kingdom Metazoa; phylum Chordata; order Crocodylia; family Gavialidae; genus Gavialis; species Gavialis gangeticus. Next base: position 54,255,076 of record NW_017729006.1, on the reverse strand, counting down.
GATCTCAGCCTTAATTATCAATTAACTATGAAAGTGTTAAAGGAAATGCAAATGTCAGGGTTTCTGTTCAATAATTTTGCACTGGTGGGTTTGGAAGAAGCAATAATGACATTTTGAAATTGTATATTGGAAAGCTAGGAAACTGCAAAATGCTTTCCTCTCTTCTGCCAAAAAAGTGCTTGCTAATGAGCCTCCGGAAGAATTCTAAGGTAGCACAAGAAGTCTTTATATTAAATCTCATTTCTGAATAACCTGTGAAGTGTAGACAATAATAATGAGAAGGAAAATAAACAAATAGTTGGATTTATTGGTACGTCTTTTGAAAGAGCAAAGGAGATTTGAATTTAAATAGTCTAAATTATGAGGACTCGAATAAATGTGTTTAATCCAACACTGTTGTTAGTGTTAGAAAACTTAATATATGTTATCAGTATCTACATGAGATGCTGACTGCACAGTTGTTACTGTGCAGTCATTTACTACTTGCATACACAAGTCTTAAATGACTGCGCAGTAGTGGCACCGCACAGCTTTTTGGTGATGCTGACTGTGCAGTAGCTTGTTACTACTAAGCAATAGCATTGTGTCGTGCTTCCTGCCATGCAACACTACTGTGCAGTAGTAATGAGCTACTGCACAGTCAGCATTTTGTGTAGACATGGCCAGTGATTACTTTTGAAAACTCCTTGAACTTATCCTGAACTTCACTATTAAAAAAAGCAGTACATTGGCAGGATTTCCCAGAAAACTGAAAGGAAGTTCCAAGGAGCACTGGTCTCTTGGGAGAAGAGCAGATTTAATGACTTGAGCAGTGAAACTAATAGCCCATTCATGAAGTGCTCCAATAACTTTGTTTAGCACACAGATTAGTTCCTCCAGCAGGTTACAAGTTGAATGGGCTAATGAATTATCAACAAGTGAAAACTAAATTCTTATACTTTTAAAGTAAAAAAATAATTAGCTTATACTTCAATTTGTGGAGAAAAAACAGGTATCCATATACTTGAACATATATTGCTCCAAGACATGCATATTGAAGAAAGGAGAGTTGTGTATATTAAAACATTATTTATGTTTCCACAGTGAACACTCTAGATTATTTGTTACAGGACTACAATAATTACTTAATCTATGCCTTTTCCTGCTAGGAATGGGTCACCTCATGTTATATGAGGTAAGGTAGATTTTGAATTGTTAGCAGGTTAAAGATGTGCAAGAATGTGTTGACATGATTTGATTTTTAAAGTCCGAAGGGACCATTCCAGTCATCTAGTAGGACACTTTGCAGAACTCAGGCCATAGAACTTCACCCAAAACTTCATCCATTCCTTCCCAAAAAAAGTTCCACGGGATTTTTTTTTCTTAGAAGTTTCAAGGTGAATCTTTCTTATTATTCTCATTCACAACACCATTTTTCAAATACACCTCTTTTATACCTGTTGTTGAGACCCCTTGTGCAGCAAGTAACCCATGCTGATGGATTGCTTCCTTTGTTCTAGAAACATTAAAGAGTCATGCTACATGTGTTTCCCATGTTGCTGCATAAAAATCAGGTGTGAAAGGGGCATAAATCATCTCAGAATAGATGCTTCTATTTAAACAAAATTGTGTGTGTGTGTGTAATATGTAAGTAAATAATATTGACTGATAGAATAAATAGAGCATTGTTGTGTTTTGGAGTTTACATGGTAATTACATTTGGTCTTTATGTCAATATGAATTGTAATAGATTTGTAACCTGGAGATCAGGCATTACCATGTGGTTTCTACATATTTATAGTTATTGTAGAGTGATCAGATGAAGAGAAAAGAAAAAATGTTTCCATATTAATAATTATGTTTACATAATAAGGCTGGAATTCAAGGCAGAATTTAACCAAGAAATCCCAATTTGAGGACCTGCAAAATTAGGTGAATTTGCTACATCTGGCTGGTAAACTACTATCAGTTTGGATAGCTTTCTTTTGTCATGCAAATTCAAGTAAAATACGAATAATTTCAGAATAACAGCATGCATGCCATCTGAAGTATGAAGGAGTCTATAAGGAATTATTTTTGGGGATTCCTACAGCTAAATTATACAAGAAGTTATGAACTAAATTATACAGGAACACAGATTAAGAAGACATAAGAGCTCATTATGAAAAATCAGTCTGAAAGTCAAAGGATCTTTGTTTCATATATTTAATGAAAAAAGTGTTTAAAGTGTTTAATGGGCATTTTTGGTACTTTACAGAAAAGTCATGAAGCCAGACAGAGTTATGTTATAAGTAGCTGCACCTCCACTAAATTAATTCAGTCCTGACCTGGGCTGCATTGACAGTCCTTGCAGTTTAGAGACTGGCAAGGCAACCAAGGGACAGTGCAACCATTGGGTGAATCATTAAAGGGAAGGCTTACAGCAAGTGCAAAAATCCTTAAATTCCAAAACCTCATCTTAGAGGAGCGATAATTCTGCCAAGGCTGTCCTCAGGGCACTATCAGAAACTTTACTGTGAGCTCACCCAACAAGGGTGTGGCTGGCTGCTGGTAATCTGAAGCCTTCATTCTGAAGCCTTCATTCTGACAGATTTTTTTCCTGGGGATACCTCTAAGGACTGGGTTCTCAGAAACACTGATGCAGTTGCTTTAGAGCCAAGAATTTCCAATCTGTCTGGGTTGTAACATGTCCTTTTTCTTTTTGTCTGTGTAAGCAGACTAATGAGTCTGGAATTTTACAGATACATTTCTTTTAGATGCCAGTGAAGGTTGGTCAGATTCAGTGATTGCCAAAGATTTTTCTTGCAAGAGGTGTACAAGCCTGCAAGGTCCTATCACTCTTGTATAAGGGTGTTAAAACTATGCAAGCCAAACATGCCAGGAACAATCACTCCTAGCCCATATAATACAGACAGTGGGACTGATTCTTTTACTGTAGTGCCCTTGTGGTTATTTTCACCTGGCATAGAGTCCCACTGGGACTATAGCCAGCTGGTGTATGCATTTGCAGTAGTCTGATGGGGCTAATTCAGGCAGAGAATCAGAGAGACCTGTATCAGTTCCCACAGCTCAGCTCTGTTAGAGGAACTAGCTTGCAGCAAAGGCTCTGGCCCTCTGGGAGAAGGTGCATATCTGTAATGTATGTCTTGCTGAGGCAGGTCACATATTTTTTATACCTGCATATTTTTATATTGCCTCCATAGGGATGACAGCAAGCAAGGTAAATATACCCAAACAAGCAAAGCTAATGTATTGAATCAAAGTCATAAAGCATAAATATTATACTAACATCTGTTTTTTTAAAGCATCAATAGCCCACAGCAGATGTGACATAAAGAAAGAAAAATGGAAGGGATGAAGCCTGAGGAGGCAGCAAAGTGGAGAAGTGTATATATTTTGTTCCCAAATGCTTCAAGGTGGAAGGTGCCTTGCTTCTAATGTTTTGCAGTGGTTCTTAATGGCCCATGGATGAAGTCATGCATCTTTGATAGGAATGTCTTGTTTCTGACATCCCAGTGTGGACCAGCCCTTCATGTTTCACCATCTAGTCCAATTCAGAATCAATGAGGCAGCTACAGTGAAGAATGAAGGAGGGCCAGTTGTGTGCAGGCACACACTTGGAATAATTCCTACCCGGTATAATCTATAGTTGCATGTTGATTACCTCTCTGTTTATGCTTGAAACTTAATGTAGATCTGGCAGTCCCTTTATATCAGAGAGACCTTTCTATACAGATTAGCAGCATATCTATTGTTGCTCTGTGGGCTGACAGTCTTTTGCATGGTCTCATCACTAATCATTTCCTGTTTATTATGACTTAAGTACTACCTTTCTGTTGTTCTCCTAGAATCTCTCTCTCTCTCCCAACATTCAGAGAAAAGCAGAAATTATTATTAACATTAGGCCACAACCTTACTCTCTGAATCAGCCTCTGGAGGTGCCTAACAATCACCATACTCTGTCTAAAGAGAGTTAGCTGTTCAAGTTTCCCCAGAGACTGTAGAGAGATCCTAGGTGCCTAAACTTGGCTACATAGATCACCCTGATGAGGCTAGGTGTCTTGTTTTTAATCACTGTGGTGCCAGAGTGGAGCTGCTGTGCTTACCCTTATGGATCTAGGCTATTATGCCAAAGGAAATTGGCAGGTTATATTACCAAGATTTCAGCTCAGCTCAAAATGAGACTCTGCAGATTGGTGAAGGAAAGGAGGAATGGAGGAAGCTCTTCAGGAACTGTGCTATGGTGAAAAGGAACAGAGAGAACAGAGTACCATATGGGAGATTATACACAGCAAAGCATAAGGCAGGGTTCATGTCTCTAGTATAGTTAATATGATTGTGCATATAAAAACAAATTGGCTGAGAGTTGGTCCCTGACCTACATACGCTCATCCTCATCATTCTCTATGTAACACGTGCTCCTACAGTTCCTGGGTGTTCTCAGTTCTGATTCAGGATTTCTTCAGGTGTCTTGCCTTTTGAGAATTTTATGATATCAGTTATTCTGACAGAAAGTGGCCAAGAAGCATGCACGGTCTTAGTTCCTTGCTTGGGGAATAAAACCAAAACATTCTGGCCACAAGTAGCAGCAGAAAAAAAATGAGTTAGCTGCACTTTTCAGACCCAATAAAAATGTAAGGGATGACTGATTCTAGTTCTGTTACCAGCAACAAAATAGCCAGGGTCCATAAGGCTCTATGGAGCAGTTCTGTGAAAGAAGCAACAGCTGAAGTTTGGATGAAATCATACAAGACCAGTTAAGTCAGCACTCACCATGAATCACTGAGAGAAGCATTTTGTGATGGGCACAGGGAAATGCTGTTTATAGAAGCTGTTGCCTGGCTATGCTTTGAGAGTATCCTGCCAGATGGCATCAGAAGCAGCACAAGGGAAATGCAGGAAAGTAACATTCAGAGCATGATCTTATTTGTTTACAAAATATAGACATGCTGCTCCATTCTCTTGAATCCAACAGAAACCTGAAGCAGGCAGTTTTCCAAAGCTGTTCACTTGGTGAGCTTTGTGTGTTGCCCTCCACTTCATCCCTACGTTATATTCATGGTTGCTTCTCCTGGCTCTTTTTGGCTCAGATGCACAGAGTCTGCAAATGACATTCTAGCCCCTGTGTTTGCAACTAACATCTGTATACTCCTGCCTTAGCAGGCCTACTGCCTTTGAAATGGTGGCACGAAGAATGTAAAATGCTCCTCTCCTTCCCTAACCCCACAGGACTCATACACCAGGGACAGGGCTACAGCTCACATAGTTTACTGCTGATTTACTGTAGCACCTGGGTGGTAACCCTACAATTTATATCTTTCTTTAGAACACAAATGGTATTACTTGCTTCTCCTGTTGAGTCTGAAGGAGGGGGTTTGCCACGCTGAATTTTGCAGGTTAAGGAATTAATATAATTTTCTGTGTGCTGTGAAAGCCCTTGTAGTATTTTCCCAATTATGTCAGTACCTTAGAACTAAAAGAACAGGAGTGGGGTGCCAATTCAGTCCAACACCTTAATCTTAATTTCCAAAGACATTAACAGAGCATGACCAACTACATCAGTGACTGCATCTAAAGTTACCATCTACCACATGACCTGTATTTACCTGGAACAGTACAGGTCATGAAACCCGAGACAAAACTGATGACAGCTGATCTTCTTTCTGACCATCTCATCTTGGTGTGGCTTGGGCTGAATTTGAATCAGTAAATCTTCATTCAGAAGCTGGGGTCCAGCAGCTTACCTGTCTTGACCATTTATTATCATCTATGCTGCCCATCTATGCACAATCCAGATTCATGCCAGGACACGGATGACTTACATTCATTGGTGTGGGCATCTCTTGGGGTTGGGGAGTAAGAGGAGCATCTTGCATTCTTCTTGCTCCCACTTCCAAAGCAGTGGAACTTGTAGGGCAGTGATACAGAGACCATGGGAGTTAGCTGGCTAGGAAACAACTAAGAAAGAAAAAACAATAATTACAGAAGTAAGTGGGGAGGAGAATAATTCTTGTTTTGTGAATGGATACACCTAAGGGTGTGAAAAACAATGTTCTGCTCAGTACAGTAGAGAGTATGTATTATTAATAATTAACTATTGAAGTAAATAAGACAGTGGGACAGTGCTGTGAATTTGGAGGCCCAGGTGAGGGGGAGAGAATATAATGTAAGGATCCTGAGTTCCTGGAGTAGCTGGCAGGAGGAGACACACTGTAAAAAAAATACAAGACATTTTTTCAGGAGTGATGCAGACCAGGATGTAGTACTGTGTTCTATTTCCATCAGCTCCTCCTGTAATTTCTCAGGAGACATGGATATCAGCTTTCGGTTAATGGTGATGATGTTTTGTGAGGGGAGAGTGAAATGTTGACTGTCTATGATTTAATAAAAAATGAGACGCCTCCATCTCCTTACAAACTTTGTGTGTCAGAAAAACTTGGTTATATAGTGCTGGCTGTGGGTTGCCTTTGGCTCTCACCGATCTGTTCTGTATGGAACCCTGTGTACCAAAGGAGGAGATGAGGCCGTGCTGACTGCATCTACCATAAAGTGAAGTCTCAAAGTTGGAGTGGATAGACTGAGTCCTTCTACTTTGCAAATCTACAGATGGGAGTTAGGCAGGATATCTTTTAGGGTTCCCACTTACTCCAGTGCTCTGCCAATCCTTTTGTGAGAGGACCACCAGCTCCCTTACTGCCATAGCACAGGAAAGATGGAGACTGAATGTTCTCTCTGATTGCAATTTGCATGTAGATGAGACAGGATTTCATGTCAATTTTGGCCACCAGAATCCCATTCTGGCCTGCTGCTGTGTATGCTTATACAGCTAGCCACACTTTAGATGTGCTTTTTGTATGGGATTAACAGTTAGACAATACTCTAAATCAGTGTTTCTCAACCCATGGGTTGTGACACAAAAGTGGGTAGCAAGAATATATCAAAGGGTCATGAACAAACTTTAAAAAAGGATCATACTTTACATACATTTTTGAAAAATAGAAGCTGCTTGTGTTTCACCATATGTTAACACTGTGCATACTAATAACAGGGATCTGGGTTTTCCATTTGCATTGGAAAGATGCCCATTTTCTCCTTTAAAGGAAAAAAAAATTGGGTAACCATGGACATCCCCTTGCAGGCTGGCAGAGTTCTAGCCTGCAAGGGGCTGCTTGGGGTTGGGGGAGAGTGGGAGGATGGCAATCAGATGGGGGTATCATGTGCATGTGCACATACATGCATATGGCAACCAGACAGCATGGAAAGCAGCTCCCGAAGCTCCCCACGGGTAAATGTATGGGATGGGGGGCATAGATGACATGTCTGGAAGGCATAGGAGTGCACATGCCCCCCCAGATTTGTGTGCCCACAGAGGGGAATGGGGCTACAGTTTGGCCAGACTGGCATGGGCAGAAGCCACCTCCGAGGCCCAGCAGGCAGGACCCAGTGCAGGAGGGTGGAGTGGGGTGGTGAAACTTATTGCTGCCAGGACCCTTGCACCAGCTGCATGATGAGTGATGGATAGAGGTGGGGGTGATACCCTTACCTACTCCTGCCACCAGCCGCTTGCACATTGGGCTGTATCCTGCTGCCATGGCCCAGCCACTGCCACTGCTCCCCTCAGGCCGTAGCTCTACCCTGGAGGGGAGGTGGGGTGACGGGCAGCATGGGCACTGAGGAGGCAGCTCCTGCCTGTCACTGATCTGGCCAGGCTGCAGTCCTGTGCCCACTGTGGGTGCACTAATCTGGGAGGGGTATGTTTGCCCCCCTCACCCCACACACTGGAGCTGGGGGCAGCAGATTGGGAGTGAGGGGCACCAGCAGGTCCAGGGGGCTGTGGGTCAGGAGTGAGGAGCACCAGTAGATCAGTTTATGGTATTTTGTTTCAAATTGCATAATGATGGATGTCACTTGGGAGTAATGGATGGCCACATATTGATATTGCAGTTAATGTTTTCCTGTTGATATTGATTTCTGTCTTTAAAATTAAGACTGTTGAGCTTTTTTAACTTGTAGCATGTGTTAAGTATTTTGGAGACAAAATACTTGTGTGTTTTCTTCTTAAGCTGTTTACTCTGTCAGCACTGGCCAATGTTTACTAATGGGTCCTGATCCAAAGAAGGTTGGGAACCACTGCTGTAAATAATTCGGTCAAGCCCATTATTGATACTTTACTCAACTAACTTCATGCTTCCCGATGCCCCTTCCATGTTTCTGTAGCCGTTAACACAGTCCACCAGGCTAGCTAGTCTAGTGGGTAGAGCTGGGGACGGAACTGGAGGTTGCAGAGGTAAGGATCAGAAACCTAGTTACCAATCTGAAGGATAATCCACAGGGCAAAGTCCAAGGTTAAGTCAAGCTGGGGTAAGGAGTCAGAGAACAGGTCTGTAAGAAGAATCCAAAGGCTGAAATCCAGGAGCAAGCTGAGGACAGGATCAAGAACCAGGAAAGTCAGCTTTGTTGCTGGGACAGGAACTGCTCAGAGGCTGGAGACCAGTGTGTTGTACAGCAATGCTCATGTGCTGGAGGAGTTCCTTAAATGTATCTCCAGAACCAATCAAAGGGAAGAGACTGGGGGTCAACTGGCCTTGATTAGCAGTAACTGGGCCAGTGCACTTAACAAAGGCTAGAGGTTAGGAGTGTTACAGGAGCCTGCCTGAGTATTACAGAGCTGGCCCAGGCTACAATGTAGGAGCCTTACACTGATTTCTTTCCCCTTCCCCTTTCCTTTCCTTCCTCTGCCATTTCCTTGCTGTTCCTGGAATTCTGACAGTGGCCTACTAGCTCGCTTTATCTTGCTTCCTTCAATGCCTGGCTCTCTCGGGGGCCTGCATCCTTTCTCATCTGATACTGTCACTGCATCTGCCTTGTCCTTCTCTCACATTCCCACCCTGCATTAGACCATGATAAGGAGCATTGGGCTTATTTCTGGGTCCTGCCACTCCCAGCCTCTCTCTATTTCTCCTGTTTCCTACCACTTCTTCCCTTTCACATAGCGCTTCAGCTATTTCTCCCTATTCATGTTCCTGCCATTTGTTGTCTGCTCGGCTTTCCTTTCTGACTTCTAGATCACTCTCTTTGTTTCCTCGCAGTCTTTCATGCTTATCCTTGGTGACTTCAGCTTCCACAACGCTGACCTGTCCAACCGTGTGGCGGTGGTTCCCTGCCTTTGCCTCTCCATCTGGCCTGCAGCCCTGGTTCAACCATCCCACTCATATAAAGGTTATTAGCTGCATTTCACCTGCATTAAGCCCTGCTTCCTCTCGCTGATCTTTTTGTTGCTGTTTCCTTCTTCAAGCAGTCATCCACCACCTTGTCACTTGGCCTTAATGTTACTTGTAGTACAAAGGTTGATGGCGTCTTATTTGCTCTCAGCCCTCTCTTCCGTGATCTTTCTTATCTTTCTTCCCTGGATGTGGTTGTAGATTCTCTCTAGGCTTCATTCTCCACAACCCTACCTTTGTTGGCTCCTCTCTCCATACTTTGCCCAACTACAATCCATGGTTCACCCAAATCATCCACTTCCTTTGCTCACTGCACAAGGTCCTGTGACTCAGCTGGCTGCCTAAACTTCAAGTCTGTCTGCTTCTCCTTCAGCTCTGCCTTCTTCCTAGCTATGAACCTCTGCTTCTTCAACTGAATTACACTCCACACCCACAAACCCAACTAACTTTTGCTGGTCTTTGACTCACTGGTCACCCTCTTCTCCTCCTCCGGACACTACTAGACTCTGCACAGGATTTCTCCGATTCCTTTAACAAACAAACAAATAGATAACAGTTTGACAAAATATGTATCCTTCCCTTTCTCCTTGGTTTTCCCTCCCCTCCATTTGTATATCTCTCCCCTCTTCCCATGTCATGGACACAGGACTTTTTCTCCTCTCTGCTTCTCCAATGGCCCCATCTTGCCCTATCTCTTGATTGCTCTTGTGCTCACTCTCAATTGTGTCCTTACTCTTCTCCATACTCTAGCTGCAAATAGGCATTCATTTCTAGGATTGGAAATTTTCCACCACTAGAAATGTTCCTGGGAGAGGGAAACTACTGTACATGTGTTCATCTACAACTTTCCCCTCTCCCCTGCTCCTTGTGTTTTCCTCAGACTGGACTGATCCTGCTCTGGGGAAACTATGGATATCAGTGGCTGCTCCAGGCCTCCTATTGCTTGGGAGACCAGAGCTGAGCCACAACCTCCATCCTGCTTCTCATACCAGGAAAGTGGTGTGAGGAGAGCGTAGTGGGCAGAGGGTGGCTCCTTCACCCCTCTCCTACCAGTTTATGGGAGAGGTAGAAACAGCTGCCCCCCAGACCTTCTCCAGACAGGGGTGACTCTAGTTTGGGGAAGGCAGGTGTGCCTTTCTCTGTTGCTTTATTCATCCTCAGACTGAGAAGTGGCAAGCATCAGCTGCTCCTCCTGCCTTCCCTTGACCAGGGTGACCCCTACCTTGGAAGATGTGGGGAGCATTTCCTCCTTGCTCACCTCCCCCTGGTCCCTGAGAGGAGTCAAGTGAAGTCAGTGGTGGGGAAGTGTACAGACATTAAATCTCCTGGGAGAAAGTGTCCTGGAAGTGTCTTCAATCTGGTTAGAGATGAGTTATTTTTATCACAGAAAAACTATTTTTATTTCAGGAGAAACTGGGTGACCACCTGTTCACTTGTGTTTTCTATCGGGAAACCTGTGATTCTCCCAGTAGAAACAGAATGCCTCTGTTTCTCTCCCCTCTGGCTCTTTCCCCTCACAATTTAAACACACTTTAGTACTTCACTTTAAAATGCCCACCCTGACTGGGCTTGTCTCTCCAACTACTGACCTGTCTCCTGTCTCATTTTGTCTATATTGTGAACATTACAATAGTTACATTTAAAAAAATGTCTAACTATCACAAATGTTGTGTAAATGTATCACATCTGGGAGCAAGTATTGGTTATAGGAGCTATATGAAACTATTATTTAAAAGAATTATTGTTTGGAATTGTTAGATTGGAGACAAATATATTTCCTTAAGTGTTCCCAATAGTTTAATATAAATAATTGAGGCTAATTTTTAACCTGTATGTGTTAATACATGGTACAACAGTATCAAGTAGTAAACTCACTTATTTTAGATTAAATTAAATTTAGAAGATTGCATTTATTATTAATGAACTTAAATATGACATAAAATAAAACATAACTGTATTCTTTAATATAGAGAGACAGACACCTAGGTTTACAAAGCTTTCTTAAGTAGTCTTCTCATCTTCTTTCAGAGTCCCCAAAGGAATAAGATGACATATGGTGAGAGTTCCTTTAAGATAATCGTATAAGGAAAACTAAACAGACAGAAATACATTAGTTGTTGACTGTAAGGTCAAAGGTCCCCAGAGATGTTAGGTGAACGCCAGCATGAAATCCAGTCCATACTGAAATGGGCTTTTGTTCCTTTTTCTGCTTTCTTCACTTTGAGGAAGATATAGCGCTTTCAGTATTAAAATATGATAATGATGGGTATTCAGGGAGATTATAATTTGATTTGTAAAAAAAGAAAATTTAAAGTGATACTACTAGATTTAAAATATTATATTCACAATTAATTATTCTCATCTTTCTTCACTAATAACACTTGAGATTATAATTAACATCTAATTTAGTGCTAATCACAACAGTCCTACTAAGGCAGCTCTCAATGACTTCTATTAAAGGATGAAGCTTTCACTTTCACCATTGATAACAGTTGTTTTCTTTCTAGATTTCATTCAGCTGAGACTATAACAATGATGTAGACAGCCTTCTTCAGGTTTTTTCCTAGTCATTTGTCTGTCTGCTTCTAATAATACAGTTATGTGGTGAAGTTGCAGATGCCTCTGGGTTAAAGAATAGGCGTTGACTGTTTAAACAATTCAGTAGGTTTTTTTCATTAAAAAATAATGCAAGCATTTTTAACATTTGTAATTTTTTTTAAAGAATCCTTCCCCCCTAAGTTTTGGACTTAAAGCATGTTATAGCTTCCCTTTTATATTCTTAATTTACGTGAGTTCTTTTATTAATTTATGTGTATAGTATTGATGAAGTTATTCACTGACTTAATTTTTTTAAAGACCTAAAATTAGGTTCCTACATTTGTATTGAAGCATCTTCATATGTGAAATGGCCTGTAAGTTACCTGTTGTGATAAGTAGGCTTATTTTCAAATGTACTGAACATTCTGTGCCAGTTTCTATTCCATCTATTAGGCATATAAGTGGACATTGGGCATGTAATGCTTTAATGTGCATTAGTCGAAGTTAATGCACGTTAAGGGTGTGTGTCTACACATGCACACCCTTAATGCACAGTTAGGCTCTTCACACCTAAATTTGATACCTGCAAATGAAGGTATCAAATTTAGGCACAAATAGTTAAAGTGCATTAATGCACGTGTAGACACATTAAAGCGCATTAACACTATGTGTATGGACTGACTTGGGACTAACTTTAGTCCCAATTCAGTCCACGTACACAGTGTTAATGTGCTTTAGTGTCTGCATGTGTAGATGCCTGCCTAAACCCACTTAATGTGCATTAAGCTAATGTGCATTAAAGTTAGGCATGCTTAAATGAATGTGTAGATGTACGCTTAGGTGCCTAAGTGTCATTTTCAAGCACTAACTTTGTAGCTGGTTGGCTTTTTTATATCTGGATGTACTTTTTTATAGTGTGGTGATTACCTGGGTCAATCTAAATTTATTGTACAGTTAATCAGTTAATCGTTAAACATGCATAACATCTGGCAGGGACTGAAATTAACTTTTAACACTTCCAATGGAAGATGTATTGAGCTCTGGCATCTTTGATATTATAGGTATTCACCCTACTTTTAAAATTATAAAGGGATGATATCTATCTTAAAATCAGTTTCTTAAATGCTTGTGTGTGACTTTTCTTTTCTAGACTATCTTGAAAATGTGTGTACTAGCTGAGGACATAAGTCATCAAAAGATTTTGGACTTTACTTGAAGTTATCTGGATTCTCATATAGTGTTGATTTTATATCACAATTGTTCTTGGTACTTGACAGTTACACACTATTCATACTGATGTATTCAATTAATTTAGTCCTTTTTTATGTAAGGTACATGACCTAATTGTGATTTTCCCAAATGAGATCATTTTTCATAATTATTCATCAGTTCATTTGTATGTACAAATGTCAGCCTGTGGATTGTCTACAAACCCAGAGCCATGTTTTTTGTTATGTATGACTAGCCATGTAAATCACATAATTTTTCCCTTGATTGGCTATCCTAAGCTTTATAAACAGGAGTAATGTCTGAACAATTTTTGAGGCTTTGAATCTTTCAGGGATGGCAGAAAGCACTTTAAGTAGACAAGGCCAACAGGCCTGGGGGATTTTGGGTTGTTCTACATCTTTTTCTGTCCCTGTTTGCAAAAAAGAGCATTCTATTTGATTGCATTCATGGCCCAGAGATGTAAGATAGTCTGGTTCTTCCTGACATTGAAGCCAATGGATACATCTAGGTGCTCAGTATGTTTGAAAATAAGACCACTTGTTTAGCTACAGAATTAGGGATTTAAGCTTAGACCTTCAGAGATGCATAGCATTTAGCTCCAAATTAATGCATGTTAGGTGCTTACATACCTTTGAGACTGAGCATCAAAACCTAATTTTAGACATGCTTTTTTAAAAGCCTTGTTTTAGTTTCTGTGCAGCTGTCTGTGAATGAATGTAAATGGAGGGTACAAACATGAGTATGAGAAGATAGGAGCCTGGATTGCTGTAAATGTAGACATACATTTCTGGACCTTTTGCTAAAGCTATTTGTTTTTAAGTTTTGTCTTACAATCCAGATTTAAATGTATTGGAACATCAGTTTAGTCAGAAGTTAAAACAGCAACTCAGCACTACAGAATCTCAATTTTTATGTATGTTTTTAATACAGTCATTCTGAACTTTCCCTTCTCAAATAACCCAAACTGATCAGTTTTACTCCAGTCAGGCTAGGCTACAGTTATGGGTGTACCAGCTACTAAGAGTTTAAATTCTGTGCACATAATATATGTAATTTCCAGGAAAATTAACCTGGAAGTCATATCAGCTTTTGGTGATTATATTATATTATATTATATTATATTATATTATATTATATTATATTATATTATATATTGCAAGGGTAAAATCCTTTTAGATCCCTATTGTGGAACTCAGGTGCAATACTGCTATTCTGTCTACTTATGTGGAATTTGCAACATGACCAGAATCTCAATCGACATAAATGAGGTAACAGCATGTGGGGGGAGATGAGGTTATCAGAGTGGAGATAGGTTTGAGAAGAGTTTTGCCCTACCATAACAACCTTTTCCTCTTTGCACGTCCATGCCCATCCAGCTGCCATCATCAGTAGCTGAGTGGTGTGATGCCTTTCCTAAGGTCAAGCAGTCACCTCCCAAGCAAGTGTGAGCTAAGTCAAACTATAATCTCAGAGACAGCTGATCTTAACCTTTACCGATATGGCAGTGTAATGTCGCACGTTTCTTACTTTGCTGGTTTTCAGTGTCAGTTTCTGCAAAGCCCTTTTTGTTAGGTTGATGCAGCCTCCCTGCCAATCAGAGAGCCTACAAAAAGCAACCTCATCAGACACTAGCCCAGAAGCAGCCAGTAGGAGAAATAACACAAAGGAAAAAGACCTGTCTGGCAATCATGAGCAGGCAGCCTATCAGGAAGCTCCAGAAAGGTGAAGGAGTATGCATGCCTTATGTGAAATGCCACAGACCTGGACAGCCAGGAAAGCTGGCTCAGAAACCTTCCCGACATGCCAGAATAGCCACCCATATGCTCAGTATGGTCATTCCATGGCTGAAATCACAGATAGGGTGGCTGAACTCCGATGAGTGGTGCTCAGAGGAAACAACCAGAGATGAAGCTCCTTGGTTACTTTTGGAAAAAAAGGAACAGAGAATTTCCCCCGTTTTCCTCTTTGGCTTCCCCCTACACAGACATCTGGGACAGTGAAAATGTAAGCCTTCACAATGAGCTGTCTGCCTCCCTGGAAAAGCCACCATTGCTCCCTGAGCAATTTCAGACCACAAACACTCTGCAGGTGATAGAGAGATTCAAAGGGTTGTGCCTGCAGCACTTCCATACTCCTTGCCGCATTGCTTGTATTCTCTGTGTCAGATGTTGATGACAGGAGGCACTGTACTCCATCTAGCATAGTTCATGTAAACCAGGGTCCATCAGATTCCTGGTGGCCACAGTGCTCAAGGGAGGGGCTATACTAAAAAAAGAAAGTCTCTGAGGGCACTGAGAGAGCTACTTGCCACAAAGAACTTTCCTGCTCGTGAGAAGTATTATGAGAAAACATGCTTTTTACTTTTCATCTCTAACACTTTACTTATCAATATTTGCTTGAGTTAGCTGTTTTAAGAAAGCTGCATGTTACTACAAAAAGAAAGGGTGAAAAAGAACTCCAAGTGTTTTACTGCATTGATATTCAAGAGTCAAGAGTCAATCTAACAGTGAGAAGCAAAACAAAGTGGACTCATGCAAATTTATAGTCTATTCATATGTACGTTTCCATCAAAGTCATCATTTGGCTCAACTGGTGCAGCTGCAGATTCTTTTCACAAATTTCATGTTGTTTGAAGCCCTGGAAAAGAAGAGTCTGCCCAACAAAGGAAATTTTTAGTTTTGTGGGGAACAAAAATACCTGCTTTTCCTCTTCTCTCTCTGGAAGAAAGAAGTAAACCCAATGCATCCTATGGTGTGCACAGTAGGTCAAGTCTGAAAAAAATCATACCTTCCCCACCACCACTTTTTTATGCATTGTATGTTTTTACTGATAAGCTATGAGCAAAAGTATGTCACAAGATCATGTTAATTGTGCTAGACTTGGTATTTCTTCTGTGTGGCAGAGTACAGACTTCCTTGACATACAGAGATTCATCTTCTGTATTTGTTGGCAATAAAGATTCTGAGTAGACATTATGTTTAACCCTACTGAGGGTACATAGCTGTAATCCATTCTGGAGGTTACAAGGTGTGAATGACTATGGTGACAGTCAGCATTGAAGGAAATGGCCACAATTCTCTAATTAAACAAAGAAGGAAAAAGCACCTCTTGCCATTGCTGCCACCTGGGATTCAAGAACTAATCAGGGAAGCAGAGTGCAAAACTCTTTGACAATTAGATGACATACCTCTACTGTCAGGCCATGTATACATGAAGTAAAAAGGCCATTTTCCATGCTCCCATCCAGGATGCGACTCAACTAGGTCAAACAGTTCAAAAGGGTTAAACTCCATCTGCATATCTATTAAGAGGTACTTTCAAATGAATTAAGGTAACTCATTTGGGTTAATCTGATTTCCCATGTAGAATCTAATATGGTAAATATTACCACCTTCTCATATTTCATCTTACTGTCCACTGAAACAATTCCCATCTTATCCCAACTGAGTCTACAACATTTTGTGATCAGCCCTGGAGTGTCTTCATGGAGGTATTTCTCCATCTGGAGCATGCAGGTTGCAGTAGGTAGGCAGAATGTGCTGCCATCACAGGATGGATATATCCAGTATCTATTGGCACATCTGGGACAGCTACTAGACACCTGAGATTAGCCTACTGCCAGAAGGGGACAGTCAGCTTTTTCTGTGTAATACCAGGCCTACTGTCAGATTGAAACTGGTCAAGGAAAACAGTCCTGTTAAGACCAGAATTGCTTCACTACATCCTTTTAAATTATACTGCCCCTAAGAAAGTGTTAGAAACACAGTAATAGCTTACAAGGCTGTCAAAGTTGTGAGATTTTTTTGAGAAAGAAACTGGCATTTTGCCCTGACTGACAGTCTCCAACAACAAAGGAACAAATACCTCTGTATTAGAAAAATACCACCTGTAAAGGGGCTGAGTTTCATTTACCATTCTCATTGCAAAAGAACCAGAGCTTCACCAAATATGTTAGCCCAATATCAGCCAGGAAAATATTGTATTTATCTGTTCCTACAAGGGGTTACATTCATAGGTTCATATATTTTAAGGCCAGAAAGGATCATTAATTAGACCATCAAGCCTAAAAGTCTGTGTAACATAATCCATAGAATTAACCCTTGTGTAACATAAAAGATCTCAAGGTACAACCCACCCTGCCTCTTTTATTACTGCACTAATTTCCCATCAAGAATGAAGGATTTCAGGGAGTATTTACATGGGTCCCCCTTCGCCCCCCACTCACCCTTCAGGGCCAGCCATTTGAAGACTTCCCCCACCACCTCCTCCTCCTCCAGCCTCCAGCGCGGGGGCTCCCTCCCCCCACCCACTTCTGCCTCACATCAGGGTTTCCCCCTGCCTCCCCTCCCCTCCCCTCCCCTCCCCTCCCGCTGTCTCCACCTCCCTGCCAGCTGTTGTGGGGCCAGGCAGCAGGGGGGGCATCACCACTGTGACCCCACCTCTCATCCCCTCCACACTTCCCTCCCTTCCTTCCCTGCTGCCCAGCCCCAACAACAGCCACCACCATGACCCCCCCTCTTTGCCTCCCCC
>NW_017729006.1:54228703-54237417 GCF_001723915.1 Gavialis gangeticus | reverse complement strand
TTAATCTGCATGCCTCCCCCACTCCCTCCCTGCTGCCTGGTCCCAACAACAGCCACCCCCATGACCCCCACTTCACTTCCCCCCACTCCCCTCCCCTCCATCCCTTCCTGCCTGCCATCTCCCCCTCCCTGCCAGATATTTTGGGGGGCATTGGGGATGGGCGACAGGGGGCACTGCCACTGCGACTCCCCCTTTGCCCTCGTGCAGACAAGTGTGGAGAAGCCCTGATGTTCAGGTGGCTGGGGCATGTTTGCTGCCGCCACAAATTTCCCCAGCAGCAGCTCAAACTTGGCCTGCCCGTACAGCCAGTCACCACCTGCCCTCTCAGCAGCACATGCACAAGTGGCCAAAAGCATTATGGACAGACAGACAGACAGACAGACTAAGCCCTTTATTATATTAGAATACCGGTCTGATTGAAGATGGGAAAGTGCCTTAATTATAAGAGAAACTACTAGACTTAGCTAAAGACTTGGAAGGAAAAAGAAAAGGCAGACTAAAATAACAGAAGGAAAAGGACGAGCACAAAATTTTGAGACTTATAATAAATTTATTGTTTTATGGTGAATCTAGTGCCAAACTATTGCACTAACATTCCCATTTTACGTTTGAGCAAAATATCAAATGACAGGACTGTTGAGAAGGAGGCTTGAAATACTTGTTTGTAGATGGGACAAGAATGGCAGATCAATATCTCTAATCTGGAGTACAGGCAAGTGGATTGCTTGCTCTGCTTTTATATATATATTATGTGGTTAATGCTGGTATTTGGGACATTTTTCATACAGTTCAATGCAAATGTCTGATGGGAAGCATCGAGATAAGTTAAGGAAGCTAGTAGACTGGATCTTTTTGGTGCATGCTTGTTGACTTTATTCATTTTGGCTTCAAGTTAATATGCACAAAATATATCATTTGAACAGTCAGGGTACAATAAAGTACAGCTAAATGTACATTATTGTGTGCCTGCAGTCCTGCATCTGAAATGCTCACATTACTGAAATGCATGGAATTGTATCAGATTTTTTAAGCATGTATCCTGATTCTGGGGGATCGGCTTCATATCAGTCTAGGTTTACACTAGTAATGTCAGGTCACGCCTACCCTAGAAGGGAACAATGTGGCTACCATCACAGCTGGTTGCTTTTGAATTTCCAACCTGTATGTCCAGATGCCTATTTTTATGGCCAGGTTTACAAGAGTAGCCTTCAGCACAAGTCCAAAACAAGGCTTGCACTCATGTCTGCAGACACACACACACACACACACACACCCAGCTTGCTTAGAGGTGTGCCTCTGCTCCCATGTAAATTAATGTGGCTAGCGAGAGATTCTACTGAAGTTATCTGAGTAAATCCTGTGAATATGAGGGTGGAATGTGGCCTCTATGCTTTTGTTTGACTGAGGAACTAACTACCTGCGGACATGAACTACTCACAGAAAAAAAAAACCTTCTCTTGTTCCCATTTTTATCCTGTGCTACCTTCTGTTGCCCGGAAACTCTGTAACACCACATCACCGTCAAACATGGAGACTGATCAGGCTGGTCCATTGAACCAGTGTGTGCTCTTTCCTAATTTCTTCTATTTCAGCTACTGTCTGTCAAAATTTTCTTTTACTGCAGAGCTGTACAGATTGGTCCAAGTCTGATTTAATTTATCTGCTAAGTTAGCAGATTACTCTTCTTTGTGAGAAATATCTGGTTTGCTTCCAGGTGAAGGCAGTTCAGATTTATTAGATTGTCCACTACCAGGAACTGTTCCTCTAATTGTGACTTTGTGGATAGTACAGTACAGGAAAAAAATGGCTTCTGTCTTCCTGCACAGCCATGACATTGGACTTTAAAAATTGTCTATGCCACCTTTACTGAGACTCACAGTGCACTGTCAGCATCAGTGCTCTCTCTTAACTTACTCCTCATAAACTTAATCTGCCATAGGTCATCTACATAAGTAGTTGAACAGGAAGATGACATTATTGGTCTGAAAAGAGACATGCCAGCTCTGTAACACTTCTGATAAGCTAGAAAGAGAAGATTGCACATGGATTCCTAGTGCAGTGGTGCTGTCATTGGAGCTGGCCTACACACTACTGTCCCCCTCTGATTTAACCTTCCAGCTATACCCAGATGTCCTGCTTCTGGGGTCAGCAAAGTAAGACCAGAAGGACAAATGCAGTTCTCTGTTTCCATTGTTGCACTGGGGGCTGGGCAATTGCCTCTCTCCTATCCTCAGCATTCACTCTTCTTCAGTTAAGGTTTGTGCAGGGCCCTTGGCTCAGTTCCTCTGCAGCCTCCTCCACCAACAAAAGATACTTCCTTGCTTCCTTCCTCCTTCCTTCTAGCAAGATTGCTTTTTCCTACCCTTCCAGTAGTTTTTCCCCTGGGAAAAAGACTGGGAGCAAGTCCTACTATCTGTCCAATATATTTCAGGCTGAGAAAAGAGGGGCTTTTCTACTCGACATAAGTTTCTAAGAGGTTTCAGGCCCCAGAATTTTTCAGCAGAGTCCTTGTTACAAAACATAGCTGAAATCTGGCTCTGTTAGGATATGTCTGTACTCCATCTGCAATGCTTTCTGGAGCACCACTCCTGAGCCCTTAGCAAAAAGAGCAAGGCACCTTAGGTGTGCTTGAGAATAGGACTCAGGGAACCATCAGAGCAGAGCCACGACATCCTTTCCAGATTCTGCACATGTGGAGCAGGAGCAGGTGGGCAAGCTAGAGAACAGTACTCCTGGGAGCGCTACTGATGCAGCGTAGACAGACTGGTAAAAGCCAAAGCACACCCTTTGAACTCAGCACACCACCAGTCAGAAAAGAAACTCCAGGACATAGCTTTGCTTTGTGTTTGCTCTGCTTTGTAGTCATTGCAGGACCTCACAGAAATCAAGTGGATCTGTTTTGGAAACATGGGAAGAGAGGCAGGAACTGCCTTTTTTGTGGAGTTGATCAGGTGGGAGGGTTCTGAGTATGTCAGTCAGACTGGGCCCCTTAGGTGGCAGTGACATAGGCAGAGAAATAGTCAGTGTGTGAGTACTGACACTGGGCTAGGCTGCTTAGTGGTGTCATGGCTTGGGTGTCTGCCCAAAAGCAGAATTCTCTGGGAAACATACAGGAGTTAGGTACCACCAAGGATGAGCAGCCCCTAAACAGGAATTTTGAGAGCCACAATTTTTCTTAAGACGTGTAATGTGGGAATTAGGTACTTAAATCTTTTTGTAGATTTAGTTGACAGAGGCAAAGGCCAAGACATATTAAAGGACTGAAGTAGAATTTAGGCAGAATATAAACAGCTAAGTCCAGGAGGGTGATCTTCAACACCCCCAGCCCTCTAATCCTACCCCCTTAAGTACCTGAAAGTTTCACCAGTAAAGTTCCTGAAGGAAACCTGATTTTGTAGTCTAGCTGTAATGGAACTCAGGCAGCAGAGGTAATTTCTGGCTTTTGGTTCTGGGGACTATTTTATTATCTTCCATGCAACTCGGGCCTTTAGAAAAACATTCTAAAAAATAATGTCTTGTTCGGCTTCCAGTGGAATTGGTGAGAAAACTCCTGTTGACTTTAACTGGAATTGTATCAGTTCCAAAAAACTGAGTAAGCCTATGGCAACAGAAGGAATTAGAAGTAGTAATACTGAGGAAAAAATGAACATCATTCTAATGGGCCTCAATTTGTTGATTAGCCAAATCAGTATAAGAAAATGAATTATTAATTAATTACATCAGGAAAATATAATAATTTAAAGTGGCAGTAGTATAGTCTGGGGTATTGCCTTCACTTGATGAGTAAGGACTGTTGGAACTGCCCCTGCTTCCCTTCATCACTGAAACAGTCCTAATGAATTATTGATTGACTGGAGTATTTAAATTGATAGGTATACTAGTATATACCAGTGTCTGGTAAATGTCAAGTACAGAAACAATGTTTGCAGCAGGACTGGAACCCAGGAGTCCCCAGCCACCAGGCTGCAAAATCATAATTCCTCTCTTTGCCCCTGTGATTAATGAAGTCTTGTCTGCACAGCAGCAGAGATTCACCAGGAAGGGTAGAGGGTAACTCCTCCCACTCCCCCACTAAAGCAGCTGATAGCCTGGTAGTTAGGGCGCTTCCCTGGGAGGCTGGAATTTCCTAAGGGTGGGAATTAAATCCAAGTCTTCCAGTTCCTGGGTGAGTGCTCTAAGTATGAGGCTGTGTGAGGCAATGGGGAAGCAAAAAGGATATGGGTGCCTCTCTGGAAAGGATTCCAAGTTGAGGCTTGAACACTGGATGGGGGTGCTTTCCCACTATCAGAGAGGATAGGATTTCAGGCATTTCTGTTCTCAGCATTACGTCTTGGCTACATCTAGGCAGCAGCACATGGAACAGGCTGGTTTCAAGCACCTCCCTGCTCAGTGTGCTGCCTGCCTTGGATCCTCTCCTGAGCTGCCTCAGGGCATGCCTGCATTGCTTCTGCCATGCTCCTGAGCACACCCGGGAGAAGCACAGCCCCACCTGCCCTCTCCTACTCCTATTCTGCATGTGCCAAACCTAGAAATGGGGCAGCAAAGGCACCCTGGAGCACCCCAATCCCTCCTGTCCAGCACTGTCTCCATCATGATTGGAGCAGGCAGCAGGGAGGTACTCTGAGGAAAGCTTCAGTGGAGAGGATTTCAGACTGAGGATTGCACACTGGATGGGGGTGCCTTCCTCCTTCCTGGGTTTGGGGCACACACAGCAGGAGCAGGCAGGAGGATGAAACTGTACTTGCTGGCGCTCTTAGGGGCACTGTGGAAGCAGTATAGACATACTCTGGCTCTGCCCAGGCACTGAGTAGGGAGCAGAGGCCCTTCACTTAGGGATCTGGATTTCATTCCAGGGCCCAGGTGGTTAATAGGTGTGGGATTGCCTAACTTTTAGGCATTTCAGTCTTTGCTGGATCTTGCCCTAATTGGCTGGTTGGAGGATCACAGCAGGGGGATGGAAGCAGTGACATGAGCGTGCTTTTCTTGGCACTGACACTACCTGGCTAATGCACACTGGCAAATAATTGAATCATGCAGTGCTTCAATTTACCTCTCTGTAAAATGGGCCTCCTAAAACCTGCTTCGCAGAAGTTTTGTGGGGAATAGTACGTGCAGAGGGAGGGAATGAAAAGTGATGCATAACTGCTACATGTTATTACATTTAGCAAACCACTGAAATGCTAGTGAATGCAGAACCTTTTATTGGACCAACCTTTTAGAATATACCAGTGCTGGGCCACTACATTTACAAAGCTAGAGGTGTGAATTAAATGCATAAGAGATAACAACATAAAGGAGCAACACTGAAATTTACTCCTAACTTAATAAAATTGTGTCCAACTAATCTCATCCAGTATAGGAGCTCCTCACTAGTGATGGGGATGATTCTCCATTCCCAGGTTCTCTCTCTACCCTGTGCCCCCACTCTATTTGGAGATGCTTTCAATACTGCCAGAAGTTTCACTTCTTACTTTGATTTTCCAGTACAGTCTTTATGATTAAAACAGTTAAAGTGAAGGTTATTTTTTTGGCATTAAATAGGGAATGACCTCCTCTACCACACATGCACATACTAGGGTGGCCATCATAGAGGACAGTGCGCTTGTCCTCTGTCCTCTAGTGATGCAAAACCCAACGCCTTTATGTCCTCTATTTTTCTCTTCAAGAAGAGAAAAATCGAGGACATAAAGGCGTCAGGTTTTGTATCACTAGAGGACAGAGTAGCAGAAAACCAGAATGTCCTCTATGATGGCCACCTTAGCATATAACCCCATCACATTTTTTGAAAACCAGATTTAAATGAGAAAATTGCTGCGACTTTATCAAGTGTATGCATCCTCTAGAACCAAGTAGCTCTAAAATATTTGATGGTCCAACTCCTGTCAGGACAAATGCTCCTTATTGTATGAATGAACTGAAAGAGCTGTTATTTTCTGTGGTATAAAAATGCACTAATTAAAGTCTTTAATAGTCAGGTGTCAACACAGACTTAAATATATAGGGGAAAAACGTGCCCATAAAAGTTAATAGAAAATGTTTGCATGATTTATTTAGCTGTCTTTTCATTAGCTACCTATAAATTAGTAGACTGCTGCAATGTGTTACTTTAATCAGGTTACCTAAAGTCCAACCCTTTATTAGCTTAACATTTAAAATTGTTTGAGATAGTTAGACAGCTAATTGCTACTATTTCTTCTTCTAGCTTTTATTATTTAAAGAACAGGCTATCTGCCCAGTTGCAATTTTGCATGCATGCCTGGGAAAAATAGATGACATAAATCGCATGCATAATCTCAAGAGACAATCATTTTAAATCTTAATTGGCTGCCTTTTAAATATCATTTAAGGTCTCGTTTTCCCTGCCTCTCTCTCTCTAGTTAAGAAGGTGTTGTGTCAAAGTCTATTACCTTGCTGGACGTCTCTCTCCTAAGTTTTTAAAAAAAATAGAACCATCAGCAGAGGTTTGAGAGGTCGATAAAGCTTTTAGATTTGGAGATGTTTTCAGGGAGCCCATTTCCTGCGGCTAAGAGTTGTTAATGGAGCTTAAGGAATTATCTTATGACTCGGGCTGGGAGAGCCGTATATTTCTTCGCTCCTGTTCCCTTGTCGAGACTGAATATGCTGCTGTCAAACTCGCTTAATGAAAAGTAACGCGTCGCTGATTACAGTTTTATTTGGGCTCTATGTAAAAAGCACTGTTAATTTAGCATCCCCTCCTTTGTGTGTTTGAATTTGCCATGGCTGAATGATTTAGAGTCTCTCCGTTTCAAGCCGTTTCTCTATGAATCCCCCCCCCTTTCTTTCTTCCCCTCTTTCTTTTTGATTCCCCCTTTCTACATGTCTGTTTTATACCGCCAGCCAAGTTAGATGGCTTTCTCTCTGAGCCCTACAGCCTGGGCAAAAGCAGCTGGAAGTGATCTTTGACTCGTGCTATTGAGTCGCCTACCGAGAAATTAATCTCTTTTGTTTACACGTTGCTGATGCTTGTGAATGATCCCTGCGTTGGACTGCTAATCTGTATACAAGGGGTTTAAACAGCAGCACCAGCCAGCGCACGAAAGCACCGAGCAGGAGCCCTCTCCCGAATCCTAATGGCACCAAGTGCAGCCTCTACCTGTAGCCCACGCAGGAGGGATCTGCTATAGATGCAAACTTATTCCAACTTGTCTTGCAATAACGATGCCATAACATGAAGGAGTGATCCCCCCGCCCCAACTCCCCTCCCGCCGGCTGATGATACTGAAAAAAGGGCTTTTCTTTGAATCCAGGTCGGTTGCCTATGCATGAGTTGGACTGTTTGGGAGAAATCCCTTCCCCAGATTGGAAGCTAAGCCAATATGAATCAGTGCCGAGCTCCAACAGCACTTGGGATTTTGGCATCAATATCAGCATCGTAGGATCATAGGGAAGTAGGGCTGGAAGGGACCGCAGGCAGTCACCTAGTCCAAATCATCATCCTCATTACTCTCGTTAGTCTTATTTTGTGTTATGTTTATTTATTTATTTATGTGCAGCCTTATGGCCACGAAAATAGATCTGCAGAGTTCAGATGGGAATGACAAATTGTTGTCTCCTCTGCGTGTGTGTATGTGTGTGTGTGTGTGGGGGGGGGGGGAAGCCCTGTCATTATTACACGGAAAGTGCCCGGTGAATAATTGAGCATCCCCATGGATGTCTCTCTTGTCCACAGCCCCGTTTGGGAACACCTGAACTTCCTCCCTACCTATCGGGGTCCTATCGCACCCCCTTGGCTGCTATGGGATTGGGGGAGTAAATGGGGGATGCTTCTCAGCAGATCCTCAGTGACATGGCCTGCAAGCCTTGCGCCCCTTCCCTTCCTCCGCACCTCCCTTCCCCCCCGCTTGCTTGCTTTTTTTTTTTCCACCGCCTTATTTTGGTTGAAAATAATTTGCTTTGTCTAAAGGGTTTCAGTGGAGCGGCTGCCGGCCGCCCTGGCTGCATTAAAATTCCTGCCGGCCCAGCCTCTCGCTGCGAACACTTCTCCCCGGAGACTCCACTTTCGCTATTACTGTCAAGTACCCTTGACTCTTTATTTTTGCCCTTTTATCTATTACAACTAATTCGAGTTCTTTTGCCCTTTTCAGTTTAAGACGTGGCTTTCTGTAAAGCCTCCCCCTGCCACCGAGCTCTCGGAGTGCAGAGCCTTTAGAAATTGAGGGGTTTACTGTCAAAATGAAAATTTCACTTCAAATTATCTTGGCTGATGCACGTTTTCCAGGCCGGGGGCTCCTGTCTGAGCCTTTTGACAGCCAGATCAGCAGAGAGGTTCAGTGATCTCGATAATATCATCCAAGAGAGCGAAAGTCAATACAATGACAGGGAATATGACTGGATACAATCCAATTACAGCTGCTGGCTCGCCGAGAGGGAAGGGCTGGGTCTGCCCCCCGCGCCCGGATGCCTTTATTCAAGCCTTGCACTAACAGGTCTCAGCAGCGAGTTGGCAGGGCTGGAGCTGCCCCCTGTCCCCGGGGCACTGTGGATCCCATCCGATCCCTGTCCTCGCGGGGGAGGGCTCTAATGCGATCCCCCCCCCCCCGTATTTTAAACTCGTGGGTTTATTGTTGATCGCCTCATTTCTGCCCCCCACCCCGGACCTGGCAGACAGGGAAGGATGTGCCAGTGGCCTGGCTGCAGGGAGCAGTGGCGTGTCCCGCGCCACGCGTGGGGACCCCCCCCCCCCCCCCCCCCCC
>NW_017729006.1:54223149-54228421 GCF_001723915.1 Gavialis gangeticus | reverse complement strand
CCCCCCCCCCCCGCCTGCACTCTGGCTCATGTCAGAACAGAAACGCATCCGTCCTGACGTGCTGAAATATTCATGCGGGAGCCGCGCTGCTCCAGCCTCGCGCAGGAGCTAAAGCGGGTGTTTAAAATATCAATTTTTCCGTGTGAATCAATTGCTCCGCGCGCAGCAGAAGAGAGTCCCCCGGCGGCTCCCCTGCCCGGACACCCGCTCCCGGCCTCGCCCCGCTGCCTCGCCCCGCACGCCGCTCCCGGGCCGGGGCTCTTGCAAAGGGGGAGCGTTTCCCCGCCGCTCCTGCCCCCCCCCCGCTCTTCCCGCTTAGGGGGTGACAACTGTTCAACGCAGCCGGTGTCGTGATACATTGCCTCGCGCTCCTCCAGCAGGAGAGGGCTCTGGAGACTGGACATCCGGATTTCAGGGCAACGCACGGCGCTCTGCACCGGAGCGGAGCCCGGGACCTGGAGGGGCGACTTCAGAACAAAACGGCAGCTATCTGCGCCGGGAGAAGGTGGGGGACAGAGCACCATTTCACTCCGGGTCTCAGCCAGCTGGGTGTTTGTTTCCTGAAACACCATTTATCTCAGGAGCTCAGAGATCTGGGTGCTTGATTCCTTGAACACCATTTACCTCCTGATCTCAGAGATCTGGGTGCTTGATTCCTGAAACACCATTTACCTCCTGATCTCAGAGATCTGGGTGCTTGATTCCCTGAATACCATTTACCTCCGGATCTCAGATGCCTGGGTGTTTTGGTCCCTTTAACACAAGAAAGAACCAAAAGGCCCAGTGAAGAAGCACCGGTCTCTGATTTCAAGATAGTTGCTTGCAGTGCTGCTAGTGATTTATTGGGGCTTTCTACAGCTTTCTTCCACCCTTAATGCAGCATCCTAGCATTCCTTTCAATTGCTGGAAAGCGAATGCTAAGGCTGAGAAATGTTCATTTTGTAATGCAACACGCCACCACTCGTTTATTTAACCTCTGAAACAGACAATTTATTGGAGTGAACATACCTGTTAACATATCTCATTTGTCAAGTTAAGTTTTGTGCAATAGTGTAAACTCGGTAGAAGTGCTTGTTTGTGAATTAGATGCTAAAGATGAAATCAGAAGGAAAAAAGTCTGAGAAGTCTTCATAACTAATGTTGGCATGCCTTAAATTAAATCTCTGAATTAAAATTTCTCGTTTGTAAACTTTTGGATGTAAACTTTTAGGTAGGTCTACACTAGGGTACGTGCTTTTTAGTCATGGAGTTAAATCATTTTCACGACACTGATCCCTTCCAGTCGCAGCCAAGAGAAATTCTTCAAACCAGCAATGGAGAAAGTCTGTCCGTTTAACTAAGCAAACTGAACATTAAATCCTTGTTATTGTCGTTGTTGCTCTGCTATTTTAAAAAAGTTTTAGATTTGAAATTTAAACTCTTCCAAGTCTCTTTCTCGGTGTGTCCGACTCTTCACGCAGCTAGACAGTCCTCTGCCACGTGGTGGGCTGTTAGGAACAAAACATTTTGCTCCCTGATTTGGGAAAGGCAAGGAAGTCCTTGCTGGAGTCCTGGTGCGACAAGGTTGCCAGCTGCCCTTTGAGCACGCTGGCACTGTTCCCGACTGAGCGTCCCAGGGACCCCGTTTCCAGAATGGCCCCTTTGGTGGTGGCCCAGGAAACTGTGGTGTTGCTCAGGGCTTGGTTCAAAGTACTGTGTCTGAATATGGGGTCGTGAAACACCCCGTCCACCCAGTTCCTGAGGTTGGTGACTGGGGAATCCTGGTGCCTGTCAATGACCCCCACAGGGGCAGACACCGCGGCGGAGGAGGGCACGGCCTGGCGCTTCAGCATGCAGGAAGGGTACTCAGTTTGGTTCAGGGAGGTGGCGGTGTGAGCCAGGGACCAGATCCGGGGCTTGGTCTCCAGGATCTGCTGCCCCTGCTGGAAGCACATTTTGGACTCGCAGCCCCTCTGCCTGGCGTGGATCAGGTCTTGCTCGCATTCGTCCACCACGCTCTTGAGACAGTTTTTAGCTCGCTCCAGGTCTTCCTCCATGGCGCCGGCCGGGATGGGCATCTTGAGGGGGGGCTCCTTGCAGTGCTCGGCGGCGCACGTGTCGGCGGCCCGCATCTGGCCGCTCTCCAGGGCCGGGAAGGGCGGCTTCATCTCGCACTCCGAGCTCTCCGACTCCATGGGGTCGAAGTCGTCCAGGTCGCTCAGCTCCAGCTCCTTGTCCTCTTTGCTCGCGGGCTCTGCGGGAGGGGGCGGGGGAGACAGCAGGACAGACAATGAATGGCCACACGCTGCTTGCCTACAGGGACCCCAGCCTGGGAGACCCGGAGAGCTGCACCCGCAGACCTACAGCCTGGCAGCCTGCACCAACCCCTGTGCCAACAGCCTGGGGGGCGACCCCTGTACCAGCAGCCGCCTGCTATTCCCAGCACGTCCTAATGCACCATACGACCCAGAAACACTAGGGATAACGTGCCCATCTTGCCGGGGTCATCTGATCCCAGCGGGCCTTCCTGCCCAAGTGCAGCGGGGGCTGGACCCGATGATCTGTACGGCCCCCTAACAGCTATGAGAGTCAGGGCTTAACAGGAGCCACCACCCTAGCATTGATGGTTAAGGTACATGGCTAATAAGGTACCCTCGTTTTTCTCGCTCTTCATGTTGTCTTCCTGCGACTCTTCCTCCTCTTCTTCCTCGTAGGGTCTCTTCTCCTCGGAGCATTTGTTCCGGGGGGGCCAGGTCATCTTGTTCTCCTTCTTGAGCCGGCGCCGGGCGTTGGCGAACCAGGTGGAGACCTGCGTGAGGGTCATCTTGGTGATGATGGCCAGCATGATCTTCTCGCCCTTGGTGGGGTAGGGGTTCTTGCGGTGCTCCTGCAGCCAGGCCTTGAGCGTGCTGGTGGTCTCCCGCGTGGCGTTCTTCCTGCGTGTGCCGCCGTCCATCGTGCCGTACCTGCAGCTCGCGAGACACAAAGGACATCACGGGTGGGCCCGCACAGAGCTGCCGCGGGGTGGGCTTGATCCCTCGGGAGCCCAAGGGGAAGAAGACCCCGGCGCGCCGGGGGCACATGAGGTGCACTTTATTTTTTCCAGCGACATGCAAAGGGCGGGGAGCAGGATTTGGGGGATAAGGACTCAGAGATGGCAACGGATAACACAGCCCTGAGCAATGATTCAGCCTGGAAGCCCGGTTCAGAGAAGGAAGGCATGAGCGCACACGCCCGCGTGTTAAGAGGGAAAAAATGCGCTTGCATTCAATTGAGCAACAACCTTTTGGTGGCGTAAATGGGAAAGAAAAATGTCTGTAAAGTCTCCCTTCAGATCCCGGGTGGGAGAAAACCTCAGCTGCATTAGGCACCCGGCGCCCACACAGGCGCCCACTCAAGTTCTGGTCCTGAGCGCTTTGATCACGCTTTCCCGGGTACAACACGTTCAGGTGACCTCAGGGGGTAGCTGTTAATAGAAATATACATTTCCTCTTACTCCTTCTATTAGTAATCTCTCCCTACCCTTTTGTTCCTGAAATTGTAAAAACGCCACGCAGATGACACCGGCCTGCGCCTGAATATTTAATGCGCATCATCTGGGAAAGGTCAGCGGAGCCCAGTGGGCTTGAAAGGTTGCGATGGTTTAAGTGGTTTGATTCTGTTTTAAACCTAATAAACACGCCAAAGATAAAGGGGCCTTTCGGTTTGACGCCAGGCAGGGGAAGCGAATGAATGCAAACTCGGGGGAGTGGGAAGCCACCTCCTGGAAAGAAAGGTCGGGGACAGCGGGTTGTACGGACAGACAAGCGCGGTTATGGGAAGCAAGCAAGGAAGGAACAGAACGTTGGAGAAGAGAATAGAACGTTGAAGAAGGAGAACAGAACGTTGCGGAACAGACCACGTGGAAGCTGATCAGTCTGATCCGTCCAGGATCAAGCAGGGAGTTTGCAGTCTCAGGCCGAGGCTGCATGGAAG
Source organism: Gavialis gangeticus (assembly GCF_001723915.1). Lineage (NCBI taxonomy): Eukaryota > Metazoa > Chordata > Crocodylia > Gavialidae > Gavialis > Gavialis gangeticus. The sequence continues at coordinate 54,224,467 of NW_017729006.1, read as the reverse complement.
CAGGGAGCATTCAAAGGCTCCAAAGGGCCCGGCAGAGCTGGGGGCACTCCTGAGCCGGATCCGGGGTTGCTGAAGGGCGGAGTCATATCGGGCCAGACGCCGGGTGCAGGGAACACCCACGCCCCGGGGGCAGGGGGCAAGGGAGTGACCCAACCCCCGCCCCTAGCACCCTGCTTCCTTCACTTCTCCGGTGGGCACATTCAGACTGACCCGGGGTGGGGGGAGGCAGGATGCAGCCAGGCCACTGGAGACAGGCAGGCTGCGTGTCCGCCCCCCCCCCTTTAACCCTTTCCTGCCCGGTGCCAGCTGTCTCCAGTCGGGGTGAGGATGGGGAAGCAAGGAAGGGAAGGGGTGGGTGGGTCCAAGCTCGGCTTTGCCCCTTACCTGTCGTACTGGTACTGACTGAGCGTGTGATCGTAGGGGTAGTAGGCAGCGGCCTGTGTGATGCCCGCATGCGCAGAGCCAGCCCCGTCCTTGGCGTCGAAACTATTCTGTAAGGGAAGAGCAAGCGTGTCTGTCCTCGAAGCGACCCGGGGGGGCGGGTGGCAGCGAGCCGGGCCGTACCTAGGCTTAGGGGCAAGGCATCTTTTGCAAGGCTGCGGCTGGGGGAGGTTTGGTCCCTGCCTCCCCGGCCTCCACTCTTTGCAGCCGCGTCACCCCCGGGACCTAACTGCCTTGCCCAGGCCCGAGACAATCCCGAGCTAGAAGGGGCTCTGCAACTTTTAATGACGGCTGTCAGGGTGCACGGAGGGGGCTGGCAGCCGAGCCACGAGGCTTCACCCAGGACCAGGACCAGCTCGGGCTGCGGCGGAGGGAGCGGGTCGGTTGCCCCGTGGCTGGCGAGTGCCAGCCGATGGGCACATGGCCTCGCCCCACGGCGATGCCAGAGGGCAAAGCGTCTCGGAAGGTGCCTGGATCCGGCTGAACCTTGCGCGACTTTGAACTCCCTGGCGAGCTACACACCCCCTGCTTTCTACAAGTCTCCAGCAGACCCACCGAGCGGGCATTTCATTGCATTGCCCTGTCACAGATCTTTTCATTTATGAAATATTCACAGAGCTCAGGAAGCAAACAAGGGAGCAAAACAAACCCCGCCACGTTGATGCCGCCCGAGTGAAAACACAGGCTGCAGCTCCAACAACAACATAAGGAAGAGCACGCATCTAGGCACTTAAAGTGCTCTCTGCCTTGCAAACGTGACTGCTTTCTTAGTACAGCCGAAGTGTTGCAGGACATGGATGTTATTGGGGGGGGGGGGGGGCCTCCGACTCAGAAGAAAGGGCGGGCGGCACCTTCCCTCCGGGGGGGACTCCCCCCC